>NC_071572.1:82642876-82954362 GCF_024509145.1 Vidua macroura
TCAGTCAAAGATTTGGCTCGATGATCTTGGAAGTCTTTTCCAGCCTTACAGAGGCTATACCTGTGCCCTGATCTGCACATTTTCATCCAAAGCAGCACACTGGCTAAGGTCATGTAGTGAGAAATTGAATTAATTTCCATTTATTTGGGCTGTATTTCAGGATTGTGTTGTGTCTGACCTTTTAAACTTTAAATATAGTTATGCTGATTGAAAGCATCATCATACCAGCCCCTACACATGCTCTGTTCTATATTATCCTGGGTGTTTGTGCCACAGGCACTGCTAGTACTGGTAGGAATTTCTGCACACCATGAGGCCATACCAGCGATACAAACCTCAGCTGTCATGGAGCAGAAAGCAGTGCAGCTTTGTTACTGCAGCGTTCACTTCATCAGCTCCATACCCTGCTGCTCAGCAGGTGCAAATCAGCTCTTAAGGTGTGGAGGTGTGCCATGCTGGGTAGAAATACCTACAGCTGGCAGATAGAGAGCTGTACTGTCATGTTGATAGCACCTGACCTTCTTCATTTGTAATTGGCTCAGGTATCTTAGTGCTTACAATGAAGGATAACTTTTTGTGTTCCTGATTATTGCCCATATAATGTGTAGTTGAATGTGTTTATCTATATATAACTTAATTACAGGAGAATTTATACCATAGGTTGCAGTTACATTTCTAAACAGTAGAGTTGTGAGGACTGAATGTCCCTGATGAAAAGCAATGTAAATTGAAGCATAATCTATTATGTGTCAGTGATGGAGCTATTAAAATCTGATGCAAGGGCCACTGATATGAATAACAAGATGCACAGTAACTTTACTGAGCATTGAATGAGCCTTTAATGAGGCTCTCAAATTAGGAAACGAACAGTAAAGATAAATGTAACTGTAATCTCTTGTATAAGCTGTTTATACCACATCCCTTAAGTCATCATTTTCATTGCTTTTGAGACTACATGTCATCTAAAAAGACAATATTGAATACAGATGTTTCTTCCTTGATTACAGTGTTGTCAGCCATTTGAAAGACTCCTTGGGCTTCAAACACTTCAAAAGTCTAGGTATTTTCACCAACTGCTTTCTTGATTAATAGGTCATGTCCTCTGTGTGAAGGAAATAATTTTATTCTGACTCAGATAATAGAAGGCAGGATTCAAATGTGTCCGTGGTATAAATAGATAAATGTGCATACCTAGAGAGTACCATTTTGCTTTGTCTTTGCTGTCAATGAAGGTAAAGGGGTTGATGACGCTGAAGAAGTGACCTGTTTTTCAGGAAGTAATAAAGGCAGCAACTCTGAAGTACAATCCCTCAGCTCCTTCCAGTCTGATTCCGGTGATGATAATGGTAAGAAATTATTTCATCTTTATTATGTTGGGGGAAAAGCTATTTATCTCTCTCTCTAATATTATTGAAACATTTATGTGACATCTTGAAACCCTTTAACGATGCCAAAAGTTAAGAAAGTCGTGGGTTCGAACCCTGACTTTATGTTCCACTTACTAAATTATAGGAATGTAATAAAAATCTTGATGCTTGGGGCTGTTGTATCAGGACCAAGCTTTACAGCAAATTAGAGGTATGATACAGCACAATCACATTGCTAAGATGTAAGTTGACTAATAGGTTGCAAGTGAAACTGTAGAATTTATATAATTTTCCTTCTGGGAAGAGCATGACTTTCATGTTTCACCAGTGGAATAAAAGGGATTTCTGTGCTATTTGCCAGGTCTCATTCATGGTCCCAACAAAACTCTGCTTGTGCTCAGCCCCAACAATGAGCAGATGAGCCAGTCCCCAGCGTCTTGGCTTCTCCCTGGCAATCACAGCTCAGCAAACAATAGAGCACCATTAAATCTTTGTTCAGTGCATACTCAATGCCTGCCTCTCATGTCCTGCATCATTAGCTCCCTGGGTGACACAGGCAGAGCCATACACAGCCCACTAAAAGGTCCACAGAGTCAGAGCAAACCTTTGTTCCTGCGGCCCACGTATGTTGAGCAGTGGTCCGAGAAAAGTTAAGATGTTTCTGCTGGGGAGGGATGGTGGATGTCTGGGAAGCCTTGTTCAGACACACAGAAAAAGACTAGCACAAAGGAATCGTACTTGCTTTCCTCAGCCACCAGTTAATGAACTGTCTGTAGACAGTTCCTCAGTCATGTCGTGCAGCTGTTCTCTAGGAACTATGAAATGTTGGAAAAAGCACTGATAGCAAAGTACACTTGCAGTTCCTTTTGGTCCACTGTGGCTGAAGCATTACAATTATTTTTGTCAGGCTTCCCAGTGCTTTTCTGCCCCTGCACCAAAAGACCCCTTTAGCCTTTTTTTAGGATAAGTATTATTTAATAATATGTATTTACATTATAGTTACCTTGTAATAATTATTCAAGTGGTCATTTATTGTACATTGTTACTTTCTATATCTCACAAATTCTAATTAGACATTTAAAACTCCCAATCCTGTCTCCACTGAAATCATTGACAGAGTACGCACAGAAGCTGGATTGGACCTTCTGTGCCCACTCATTTTTTGTGAAGGCTGCATTTAAAATATGGCCTTTAGAGATAACATTTCTAGTTCAGAGTTCAAACAAATCCATATCTTCAGGGAGAACGAGGGAAGAAACTTAAATCATCTGAGTCATTTGCAGAGATCGATGCAAGACCACACGCTCTGGTTTGCTTGAAACAGCAGGGAAGGTTTGCAGTGAAAGAGCCTAAAGGGCAAAGCCAGGCATAAGTAAGCATACACATACTCACATGCCTGTACTTTGGGGCTAATGGATATGCCTCCTGAAGCCATAAATCCTTGCTTTTCTTGTCATTTTAATTCTTTGTACTTCACATACCTGCAAAGGTTAGAAGGTTGTCAGTGAAAACACAACAAATACAGTTCAGCATCCACACTCTTTGATGAGACAGGACAGTGGCTCCTTTTCCAAACCCCTTCCTCCAAAGCCAAGAGCAATTCTGCTGGGTTCTCAGGCTAGCAGAGGAGACAGGCTTGTGTCACACAGATATACAAATGGCTATGCTGACACTGACTTGAGAAACTGGGTGGCAGCTTCTGACTGGGGAAACCTATCTTGCAGCAGTGGTTCACTGGGATGAATTCCACTGAAGGTGCAGGCAGCTTCTATTCACACTCTACTCTCTAGGGCTCTTGGAGCCTTCTCTTGCTGTGTCAAGGACTTGTCTTAACCATGAAAACTCACAAGGAGTGAGATTTTGAAGCTATTTGTTTCTCTCACTTTGTTTCTCCTGCATTTAAATTGCTCAGCTTCCCTAGTCTTTCTGTGAGTAGTTAGCAGTAATTTTTGTAGTCCAAAATCTGAGCAATGCTGTATTTGAGCATTGACTTGCACTGGGTTGTGTGGGGTGGGGTTCCCTCTTTTCTGTGAATATGCCCTGGGTTTTTGACCTGTTTTTCACTCTTAGGCTTTTTCCTTCTAATAGTTTACAGCTGCCCTCCATCTTTTTTCCCAGCCATGCAGCACTAACTGCATGGAGCCCCTTATTTTTCTATCATGTTTATTTTGCATTAGCCAGTACAAGTCTCCTTTGTATAATTACTATTGCTGTTGATGGCATAAATATGCTGATCATAGACACAGAACAGGGGTCCTTTGGTTTATCAAGGCTCTTTTTGCTAAGCCCTCACTGGAACTGAGGAAATTGGATGATACACCTGATCCTATGTAAAAAAATTAGCAAAAATTTGAAAATATTCAACGTATGTCTGCACTATTAACACATTTCTTGTGATCTCTAAGTCTGTTGGCTGTGTGAAACAAAAAAGTATGTTTTGCCCCACATTGCTTCAAGCAATTGGTTTTCTCGTAACTAAGGACAAAGGAAAAGGGAAGGATCCACTGCCCTCTCATCCACAGATTTCCCTTCAGTTTTGATTTTTGAACATGCTTCATGTTCTCAGAGGTAGGAGTGTTGCATGGTGCAAAATGCAGATCATCTAGAGGACCACACATTATAGGCCTCCACATTAAACAGCTGCAGAGTCTATAGTAATGATTTCAAGGGAAAAGTATGTTTTGTTGGAACACCTGCAGAGAACGCACAAAGCATTTGTGAAACTATTCTGCCAAACTTGGGTCAAAATTTGAACCACAGCTACATAGCTGTGTCTTCCTAATTATAACTGTGCTGCTTAACCTCCCTGAGGTATTGCATGGCATGGCACAGACAGTAAATAAGTAAAACATTCCTCTTAGGAAATAGATTGAGCTTAACACCATTTCTGATGGTGTGATAGTCTAAAAGATAATGATCCTCGGAGCACATGGCACCATCCCTGGAGACCTCTAAGCAAGAATGAATTAGAAATTAGTGTCAGGTAGACAAGATACTGCTTGAGTTAATTGAATCAGCTGGCCAGTCTGCTTGAATTTATGAGGTGATACACATCATCCCATATGCCTTTCTTGAAATGCTGGCTTGGAATTTATCAGCACTCTGAAGATACATGGGATTATCTGAAATGAAATGTCCTGCAACCAACTGCATAAATCATGCATTAGTCAGCAGCCTTTTTTTTTTTTTTTTTTTTTTCAATGTCAGTTCTGTCTTTTGAGAAAACTTATTGTGGTAACCTACAATGTGTGTTTTAAATACTAACCTGAAGCTGTCCTTCCCCTCCCTTTATTTTCTGCTTTCCCTCCCCTGCAAGCTTCCATAGTGACTGTCATACAGCTTGTCAACAATGTAGTTGACACTATAGAAAATGAAGGTATTTAAATTTTTTTCTTTCTTGTTATACAACAATGCTTCCTATTTTCATTGTGAAACATTCCAGCAGAACCTCACTAATCTACACTGACCAGCAATCCTGTGGCAGGGATTGGGTTTTGCAGATCAGCATGTTCACCAGCAAACATGAAAATGCCAGAGGAATGTACCACAAAATACCTGTGGGTAACTGGAGGTGGTAGAAAAGGTGTCAAGCCTTCATCCTCTTCTGTTCAAGTCAATGTTTCTGCTTATTCTCATTGCCTTCAGAGAAAATAATAGACTGAATGGAGCCATATCATTGAGATGATCCTGGCTGCAGAGACTGGGAAACAGAAGATGACACAGGAAGTCTGTAAAGTATCCCATGCTGCAGCAGAGCTGGGTTATGTACCCCAGTGGTATCACACGGAGAGGAGCACAGTGGTGGTTGGCTGGTGGCTGGTTTCTCCCAGGAAACCCTGCCAAACAGTGGATGTGTGGGCACAGCTCCACAGATGCCGTGGCTCTCCTGTGGCATTGGTGTGCCCATTCAACAGAGCATGACAATGTGCTCCAAGGACCCAACACTCACCTCTTCCACTGACCTCCTGGGTAACCTCAGGCATATCATGTTATAAGTGAACCTGTAATGCGGGGATATCACTATTTTCTTTTTTCCATAAAGCACTGAGGAAATGTCTTGTTATCATAGATAAACATTACTTTTATTTATTTTCCAACATTTTTTCCTACCCTTGGGCAAATGTCAACTCAGCATCAACTCAGGTTATCCACAAGTCAAAAATTTCACCTGTCCTTAGCAAATTTAAGACAGATTTTACATACTTCAACTAATCTAGTCTGCATAATACATAAGGATGATTAAGTAAATTATTTTTGTGAAACTACTGATTTTTTTTCTTGACTCAGTGTCACAGTAATTTTGAAAAACACTTTTACTCCTAGCTAGTGATGCCACTTGAGTATTTTTAATAGTACATTTATTGATTTCCTGAAGTGTAAGAGTGCCATTCTTCTCACTATTAAAACAAAAAAAAAAAAAAAAAACAAACAAACAAACAAAAAAAAAAAAACTAGCCAAGGTTAATTCAAAAGTAAGTCCCATTCAAAAAATAAAAAAATAACCTTGAAAAGAAACCACAGGCACTGCAAATGACCTTACATTCCTAAGGGAAAGCTTAAGCAAACACACTGGCTCATTATCATCCTTTACAGGTCAGAAAAAACCAGTCTGGCAGTAGTTTCAAGAGACTGTCACTGAAAATGCTTTGCCCACTTCCCAGTTCCTTATATGAAACTTAGGATTCTTAGGATTGTCTGCTCTGCAGCAGAGCTGTTGGAAGTGGTGAATAATTAGCCACACTGGAGCTCTGGGCAGAATCGCTGCCACAGAGTCATGGGAGGATGGGGCTTCTGCCCCAGGCACCTGCCCAGGGTTGTGCAAGTCAGCAAATTAGTGAGGTTCTCCTGGATCCTGATGCACACATCTCAGAGGGCACTGACACATCTCAGGTGCAGTGCCATCACACTGACCCAAATACAGCAAAATCCACTGTACAAAGAAGAGAGAAGTGCAGAAGAGAGGTTAGGGCCGGTTCAGACACTGCTGCTAAACCTGTAATAGCCCCAGCCCTCCTCACTCCAGGACATGGCAGAGCAAGTGGAGAACTCCTGCCTGGCTATTGAGCTAAGGGAGAAATCACCATCACTGCATGCACCATGTGGTGATGAGCAAGGGCAAGTGTGGTCTTAGTAGGTGAAGGGCTGGAGAAGTCTTCCCTGCCCTCGCCTGTGTCTGAGCCACAGAGGTTACGAGCTGTGATGCCATAAAAGTCTGTTTCTCCTGCCAGACCTCCTCCAGCAATGTCATCCAGAGACTTTGCCCGATGACTTCTTGCATGAAGCCAAATAACATGCGGCTGAACAAGAGCATATCCATCTAGAAAATGCTGCAGCTTATTCCCCGCTCTTGTCTCACATAAAACCTCCTTCCTTGCTCTCTCCCCCACGCCTGCACCCTCTCCATACTGGAATGCCTCCCTCCCCACCAGCTAGCATGGCAGTGCAGGTGGGAGGTGGGTGTGGGGTTGTGGAGCATTGTAGCTGATAGCCCCATTAAATGGCTTTGTATTCTATTCTATTCAGGTTCTTATACCGTGCCCATCACCATGGTATCTGAGCCCAGGTGGGCCCAGATTTGTTTGAACCGGCCCTGAGAATGGTAGATTCTTATTTTTCTGTTTCAAAGTGAACAAGTGAGAGAAAAATGTACTTTGCAATTATAAGCCATGTCGATAGTGGATAGCCCTTTTTTGTACTAAGAATTACAACTCTAATGTAATTCCGTATCTGTTCAGTGAGGGTAAATAATTAAGATATGATAGAAAAGGAATATAATACACGACATAAACATTTCTTTATGTATGTCTGCATTTGACAGGCAAGATTATCTTGTACATTAAAATAAAGAATAATTTAAAATCCTACTAAAATGACACCATGGCAGCTGTACTTTAGAAATATGCATGCAAAGTTTTGTATTTTCACATGTAATACAATGCTGGTGACAAGCTCTGAGTTACCAGTTTTTGCTTTTCACTTTGTATCTGACAGTGTCTGTTATGGATCAAGGACAGAACTACAACAGAGGTGATTTTTCTGGGGTACCTTCTGCCTGTGGGCCAGGGTGGGCAGAGCACTGACTTGATCTATTTGGTTTTTTTCTTTAACTGCTTCACGTGTACTCTTTTGTTTGAATTCTGTTGGGTTCAAAAGATGCATGAGAATGGTCAGCCACTTTTTTTGTTTCAAAATTCAGTTTTCAGTCAATCAGATTATTTGCTTGCACACTTTCTTTCTTGAAGTCATTGGAGGTGGAAGAGGAGATAAGATTCCATAGGCATGCTGACTGCATTTAAAGATTTTTTTCCAATAACTGTGAAAAGCAGTAATTCACACATTTTGATTTCTTGGACTCATAGTTTCTAATACAACCCAGTAGCATCTTAAAAAGCAAAACACCTGAGAGTGGTCATGTCTTGTTTCTGTGCTTGTTTGCATTAGCATCATAATGCAATTTATTCTCCTCTACCCCTCTGGTCAGAGCATGGCTGACCTGTGTCCGTGGCCTGTGGGGCATGCTGTGATTTGAATGTGCTGTGAGGACTCAGGCAAGTGCATGCAGGACGCTGCTCTTCTCTGTGGTCTCATCCTAACAGAGCGCTGTGGTTCTCTTCCCTGCTGCAGCGTATCATTGGGATACCTCTGACTGGATGCCCAGTGCTCGCTTGTCTGACATTGAGGAAGTGCCCAATTTTGAGACGACAGATGGAGGTTCGGCTCATCACGGCAGCACCAGAGAACTGGAAACAGATTACTACCTTGGTGGCTACGACATCGACAGCGACTACCCTCCCCCTCACGAAGAGGAGTTTTTGAGCCAGGACCAGTTACCACCTCCTCTTCCAGAGGATTACCCAGACCAGTATGAAACCCTCCCACCCTCGCAGCCGGTCTCAATGGCAAGTACTCTCAGCCCTGACTGCAGGAGACGGCCACACTTCCACCCGAGCCAATACCTCCCTCCCCACCCGTTCCCCAATGAGACGGACACCACAGGATCTCAGACTGGGAACGAATTTAGTACTTTTGCTGCTGGCCCAAGCCAGAACACAGAAAATGCTAGTGCAGGTAAGATGCCCTTATCCTTGCACAACTCTCTCAACGCCTCCTCCTCTGACGTCTCAGCCGGCTGTGGCTTTGATGACTCTGAAGTAGCCATGAGTGACTTTGAAAGCATGGAGGAACTCAGCCTAGAAAATGTTCACATTCCATTTGTGGAGACCCAGCAGCAGACACAAGTGTAAAGGAAGCTCCTTTCTTCTTCTTCCTCCTCTTCTTTTTTTTTTTTTTAATTTTGTCATTTGGTCCAATTAATAGTATAAATATTGAGAAGAAATTTTGCTGAAGGTGTGTCTATATATATATTGGGCAAAGAAAAGTACAGTATAACCCATTATTAACTTGTTCAGAAATGATACTGTATGTGCAGACACGAAGAGACCAATTGTGTTAAGTATTATAAATCACAAAATGATTACAGACAATCTGGAGAGAGTGTACCTTCTATTTATTACCAAGAGTAAAACTCGGCTTTTGAGGTGGGGGGGAAAAACAATTGCTAAATAATTTCTTTCTCTCTCAAAAAGTTGAGTTGTTTTGGGGTTTTTTTTGGCATTGTGTTATTAAAAGTGTTACAGTGTTATTATCTCCCCACAGTATTAAGGAACTAGTATGGATCATTCTAGAATGCACTGTTGCATGAAATTTTATGTCAGCAAAAAGTGAAAGCAATTGATTCCTGGGGCTGCTGCGTACAACATGTCAGATGGCTAAAAAAAGTAACATTTACGAAGTGACCTATCAAAGACAAGTGACCAGTTATTTGTCCATAAATATTTATCTATACTTTTGTTCATTACATAGCATTTCATTCTACTTTGTGTAGAGTAATACACATACATACAGTTTATATTTACTCCAAATTGGCTTCCTTTGGTTGTCATTTTCAAAACCTGATGTCAGGTGCATGTGCATCGCGTTGCCCATGAGGACTTCCTGAAATGTCAGAGTTTGGCTCAGGAGTGGCCTGGTTTTGCCCCAGCTGTGTACACACAGCCCCTCTTAACGTGTATGCAACGTGAACATGGATCTGAAAACTTGAGGTAACCTACACAGCTGATAATTTTTTGGAAATTTCTTGCTTGGGCAATCAGCTCTTTAACAGCGGTTCTCATGCTGCAGTTACTGCAGTAAAATTCGTTGCAATTAAGTTACATATAAGGCTGCCGTAACGTCACATCGTTATTTTAACATCTTTTGGCAAATGTCCATCCCTAGAGTTCGTTCACCAGATGAGTTCTCAGCTGCTGTAGACTGATTCAGTCGGTGGAGCTGCAGGAATGGACTGTGGCCAAAATCTGTCACCAGATTTTCCACTGGGTGCATGATTTTATAGGATTTGAGTACATCCAAAGGTTGTTTGCAGACTTCAGAATATTGTTGTGGAATCAAGAAAACCATGGCATCTGTATGCTTTTATGTTTCCCTCAGCCTGATTGGAGTAAGTGGTCATTCACATTGATTTGCTCAGAGTAGTCAAGTGCAATCTTGAATTATTGGATTTTCACTCAATGTATTAAAGCAGAGGATACACATCTGTTGCTTGGTGCTCTGAAAATCTTTTTACCCCACTGCATTTTACAGCGTCTGTGTACCTTACCAGTGAATGTGAGTCTACAAGCCTGCATTACTGTTGGGTTTTCATCCATTTCTTCCATGGCATAATATTCTGTCATCCTGAAAAGCTGTTGAATACCTAAATCATTTTGATAAATGAACAGATTCATTAGCCGGTTTCTTGTGCTGCTTTCCTTGTCCTGTCCCTTGGTCAATTACCTTAACTGGATAGTTTCAGCAGTTGTATGCCAGGGCATCTTCTTGACTGTCATGAGTTTCACACAAAATTAAACTGTGGGCCATTTATTGATATACAAAAAGGGTTTCTTAAGAAATTTTCCCCAACACAAAGAAATTACTACTAGAGTGTAATTTAAATAATGGCAGCTTGTAACACTTTTAATAAAACAGGATTTCTAGAATTCTTGGAGTAGGTACAGTGTGTTGCTGCTTCCCTCCAATAGCTGTATAGCTGTGAAAGATTGGTGTGGATACTTTCTTTGATGCAGCAATTCTTCAGTAGAAAACAGCTTATTATTCGGGTATATGAATAAAATGAGTGAACTTCTAGAAAGAATGTACTGCACATACAAGTATTATCAAGTACTTGTCTGCAAATAGGTCCTGTCCGTTGAATTTATGAATGTCACTTGGTCTTCTCAAAGTAAACATGCTTCTGTAACAGTGATATATTCTGAATGTGCTCATGGTGCGTTCCAAACCCTTTCCCCTGATATTATTCCTGTGGTTTTGAGAAGAAAAATGTACGGAAATTTGTATTGTGATTGCAAGGAACTGAGGGATTTGCCAGAATGCCATAAAATGGTTTGGCAAGCCTAGAGGCACGGATAGAGGATAACTCGTATTGTTAATGAAGTCTGTTACAGGAAAGGAAATGCAATTAGATTGATGTCTTTTCAAGAGTTAGGAGCATCAGAGTTGGCAAAGCAATTCTGCAAATTTAGTTGCACTTTTTTAAAGCTTGTATGACCTTCTGAGAATGTGATGCTTTCTTAGCATCAGGCTGCAGTTTACATGAGGTTTGCTCCTACTCAGTTTTGGTTTGAGACATTTTTATCCATTATGCAAGTAATTCTGTTCAAGCCCCCAGATAGTTATTAGGTGTACTTGTCACCTGTCTTCTGTAGTGAAAGTTCTTGCGTAAGCCTGAGACACCAGTATCAAACCTTTACTGGAACATATCAGAAGTGTCACAAGGGACAGCACAATGGGAGCCTAGTGATTGCCATACAAAAAAAAAAAAAAAAAATTGATGTTTCTTACCAAGCTTGTTGCCTCAGTAATATATTGTTGGTAGTGAGTTTTAATAGTAAAATATGCATAAATACAATGTATAGTACTTTTTCTGTTTGATGTTGTTGCCATTTCATTTCACTGAACGCCTACTTATTAAAATGCTGTTGGGAAGGTGCCAAGGATCACCCGTTCAGCCTTCTCTGTTCTATTCATGATTTCTATACCTCAATATCTCCTCCCCTCCAAATCCATTTTCAGAGTCCCCTCTGTGAATATTGGTACTTCTGTGGCCTTTCTGGTTTTTTTCAGGCTCTTTTTGATAATGATAAGACCCAAGTGCAGATTTAGATCTGCACCTTTAGAGGTGAAATACCTTTTAGAGAGTAAGATTTTCATATTAACATCTCTTGTTAAACCAGGCCATTTTGTTTTCTTTTTAATTACTACTCCACACGAACAAGTCAAAATCTTCTAATCTGGAACATAAGAACACATTCATAACATAATGTAAGAATTACTATTCATTTTAGCACTTCAGTATATATTTCCTTTTTCTGCCATATGATGATTTTTGTATCACTGCTACTGTCAGGTCCCTGGTTCTGCAAGAGCTACCCTGCACATCTCTGCTTATCCTGTGTGTCTGTATTTCAAGCTACATCCCTGTAGATGGCTCCACTACATGATATTTTCTCTCAGAATCATCTGTAGCAGATGACTTCATAGGTTTTATGAAGTACTTTTGAGTATCACTGGCTTATAACGTAGGATCAAGAAAGTTTTTGCTTTTTGAAAAGAAGCAGCAAGAGAAAAAGGCAACTTTTTAAAATGCAAATACACATTTATATCAAACGTCATGAACTTTGCCAGAGGTGTATGAGTCTAAGTAAAAGGGTGCTTGTTCTCTGCATTTTAATCAAGTTGAGAATGTCATGCACAGTGCTGGCCTTTTTAATAACACTGGCAATGGAAAGAGCCTTACAGTGAGTAAAACATGATTTATTCTGCCAATACTACATTAGGTGGACCTGTGCAAAAGGAAAAATTAGGCTTATGTACCATTCTTAAGTATGTTAATTAATTTGCCTTTGTATTATAAACATAAAAAAAAAAAGCAAAAAAAAAAGAAAAACAAAGGGCAATCCCCCCCCCCCCAAATTATAGATACTGGATCTATAATTGTCCTTGACCAGTATCTTAAAGTGGAATGAAGAGCCAAATGTGACACCATGGAGCTGTAGAATCACTTCCCTCCCATGGGAGAAAATGGACAACCTCACTAGAAGGCCTACATAAAGTTGCCTTCCTCTTGGACCCTCCTATAGGATGCAGCATATTAGGCAACCCAGGAGGACTTTGGAATGCAGAGATTCACTACAGAACAGTGATTTCCTGTCAATAGAGCTCTTCTCCTTAAGCTCAGCGACATCTTTGATCCCAAACTATCCCAGGGGTTTCTTTAACATACAATTCCAGTGAAAGGCTGGAAGGAGTCAAAGGCTTCTCACTGCCACTGTTTTCCTGAACCTGGAAGTTGTGTGCTCCATCTGTCAAGCAGTGTCTCCACCTCTGCATGTCCCACAAAGAACTTAAATTTTGGTCTTTGGAATTTTTTCTCCCACTTTCTAAATTCTATAGTGTATTCTGAAGTAGTGAGAGCCTTCATGTATTGGTACCCTCTCTAGTCAGAAACTCAGTGTGGCTGCAGCACAATGAATAAAGGCATGTCATGAAATGCTGATCAGTGGGGAGGCAGCAGCCTGTTGTCTCTGTGAGCCAGGCAGAGACATTTTGAGAACATGACATAAAAGTTGTTGCTCTTGTCTCCTATGAATTCCATCATAAAGGAGAATGTGGGCTGAACAGTGGGCTGAACAAATGGCTAAGAACACACTTTACACCTCATCGAAAATGCTAAATGGATGCTATAGTAAGTATATCCTTACAGTCAATAATTGAAGTCATGGGAGAGGAAGGTGAAGGTGCCCTGGACCAGTTCTGCTAAGCTTCATTTGAAAAGGAAGCATCTTTAATAATGGAGGAAGCCAGCTCTTCAGAACCAGTATGAAAGTGCTTTTGTGCTTTATAGATAACGTTTGGAGCTATTCACTCAGTAATAATGGGAATTTCATCGGTTTCCAACAAGAGAGTTATGTCTTCAACTTCATTCCCTAATGGTTTACCATCATTTACCATGTGGTAAAAACTGTGCTTTTTGACTGTTTGCATCTCTGCTCCTCTCAATACACCAAACTGTGATTTGAGCCTTAGAAATTTAGACCATTGCCCATTACCCATGTTTTTTAGCCTGTGTTTCATGAACTTGACATTTAACATCTCCATTACCAGAAGGGCCATTCAGTTAGTAAATTAGCTGCATCATCCAAGGGACAAGCAGATGGGGAGAAATGAAATTAAATTTGTTTCTTTATGTAATAATGAAAAGCAATAATTGCAAATACGTCGTATTACACAAAGGCCATAATTAATCTTTACCAGTGTTAAGAGTGCACTTGAACTGTATTATGGAAAGAGATTGGAGCCCTCAGAACTGTAGCATGCTTTTGTCATAGGAGTACCTGAAACACTATTAATCAGCAATGCAATGAGCCCATACTGCCGATTTTCAGGAGATGACAAAGATGTTTAGGAGTGAAAGCAGTTCTCTTTAAAGCACTGTATTGGAAAAGATTGTCTTGTAAATTTTACCTGTCTCAAGCAGGCTGGTTTGTAAAAGATGTATGTTTTGGTGTTTAAAAAGAAGTTTATAAAATAATGTATATAATGGTTTCAAATTACCAGGCTTTTGTAGATATTTGATGCCAATCAGGTTGCTTTAATTTCTTTTGTTTGTTTGTTTGTTTGTTTGATTGATATGATTCTAAAGAGTCATCAAAGTTGGTTTAAACTGCAAAGATAACAGGAAAAAAAAGTTTTAGATCTGAAAACTTTTTAATCATTTTAAAATGTACTGTAACTTTCCTTTGGGTTCAGCTCTTTTTGTTTAACTTCTTTCTGGTTTTAAGAAGATTTTTTAATTGACTTTTTAAAATGAATGTGTTTTGCACAAAAAAAAACCTAGAGGTATGATTTTTATTCCATTTCAAGTAGGTATTAAGAAATGTCATTTTTCCAATGACAACAAATTCAGCCTTATGCAAAAGGGAAGGTTTATCACTTTGAATGGGTATAGTTCTTCATCTGAAAACTAATTGTTCCTTCATAATTGCTGTTGGCAGTATTGTCTTGTGTTCTTTTTCTATAAAAACAAATCAACAAAAAAAGTGTACAGGTTTGTAACTGCCAAAATTTGCTAAAGTTGATGGTTAAAATAAGTTTTCCAAGTAAACAAAAAGAAAAGCCCAGATGTGTTGACTGCTTTTTGATTTTTCTCCTACTTTCAAAGGAGGGAGCGAGATAAAATACACCAGTTCTTGAAGGAATGTAACATTTCATTCCTTCTCTGTGTTGCAGAAAATGCTACTTTTTTGAACTCTTTGAATTAATTTCATTATTCCACAGAAGTTCCCCCATAGGTGCCCCTACTTGCACTGCAGAGCACTCTTGCCAAGAGTTGCTTAGCTGATGTGTGTAAGCTAAGGCAGTTGCTTGATCAAAACCGCATCTTCAAAGAGTGCAGAAGGCATTATTGCTTCATGTAGCCATCTAGACAGTGAGCTCCATCAACGGAGACAATTTCAGGGGGACAGTGCAGCTGTCTGGTTACATAGTGGGGATAGAAGGAGTGAGTGTGTAAAGCAGCATCCCACTCCACAGTGAGCCTGCCATGGGCATCTCTGTGCTCCAGCATCATGGCACTGGCAGGTGGGACCAGCTGGGACGAGTTCATGTGTGTTAGCACTGCCCCTGGAAAGAGATGTCATTGTGTTGGGCATGATACTCAGTCTGGCCAGGGCCTTGCATTCAGGGATACCCCATTTATTCCTCCTTCATCACATCTTTCCAGCTCTGCAGCCCAAGCTGCCCTAGCTGGACTGGACTGGAGCATGGCTTCAGAGGCTCAGTGTAGGAAGAAGAGGAGACAGTCCTTCCTGAGCTCTTTGAACACCCTGCCATGACACAGCCAAGAGCACCCCTCATGCTTCTGGGGAGGAGGGATGCTGCCTGTGTTGTGTGTCCCATTAGAGCACGGACTCAGAGCAGTGTTTCGGTCACCACCAGTCCGCACACAAATACCCCTTCTCAGCAATCTTGAAGTTTAAGCTGTGGAAAAGAAAAATACCAAGTCAACATTAGAAGTGTCTCTTCCCTCAAGAATACCCTTTTCTTTTTTTCCTAGCATGGATGACTACCTTATTTTAGTCAGTTTCCTATTTAATTTTCTGTTTCTGTTTCTGCTTTTATTTCTGTTCTGTAGAGGAATTCTTTTTTTTCTATTTCACCATTACCAGTAGATCTTGACAGAATCTCAGAGAAATACTTACGGTGGCAGAAGTAGCTTGGCAGTCCAGCGAGGCTCACTGTTACAGTGGGATGAAGCAAAGCATTATAAGAGAAAGTGAGTATAGTTCAGAGGACATTCAAGAATAAATGATGCAATTTTCTTGCTTCAGTTTAATGTTCAAAGCTATTGATACGAAATGACATCAGTATTTCCATTAGGGTGGAAAAGATGAGAATTGAGATGACAAACAGGTCAAAATGCACCTAAGTGTTCTGTCAAAATGGAACCAGCACCACTGATATTCCCCTTCACATCAACCAAAAATAATTTTTTTCTCCCTTCCATGTGTATTGGTAACAGGTTTTGTAAATATGCAGCGTATCCTGTCCGTCAGCGGGGGAAGCCCTCCCCTGTTAAAACTGCAGTGCTGCTGGTGCATGAAGTCACACCGGAAGCCTCTAAAGGCACCGGTGTGGAGACACCGGAAGGTCTAAAAGCTAAGGGGGGAACACCTCATGAGAAAGTATGAAAAGGAGAAGACACTAAAATGACAGCTCTAGTCATTTCAGTGGACCTGAAGTTTTTCGCACAGGATTTTTTCCTTTATTTGTGCAGAAACATCTGTAGTGCAAAACAACGTGAAAATCAGAGATAGGTGACTGGCTGTGGCATTTCCAGCCCTTCAGAAAATCTTGGAGGGCTTCTGCAGTATTCTAGGGATGAGTCAGGTGGACATTAAGAAGGAGACAATTCATCCTATCTGAACACTTACTAAGAATCTTCATTTTCAGGTCAAAGACAGACTTTTCCGTGCTGGTAAAACGTTTCCTACTTGCAGTTTTTGTTCTGCCTACCCCCTGCTCTATCATGCAGTGGGGGACAGAACATCAGTGCAGTGACTGTGACTTCTCTAACGTTCAAAGAAAGCAAATTACGTCTTCTCAGCCAGCAGTCATAGCCACAAAGAAGAAAGCATTTTGCAGAAGGCATGTCAGCCTGTTGCAGGAAGGACTCCTGGCTGTGGAGGGAAATGTGTGGTTTCATAGGAGAACAGGCAAGGAAATTGTAACAGCAGGTGAATATCAAGTTCTTCCTCCCCTAATTTAACTTCTTCAGTTGTTACATTCTCCCCAGTGGTACCAACAGTCTTCCTGTGCATGTATTTAGCTCACATCCCCAGTTAAACTTGCTTTTCTAGGCTTCCAGATAGTACATAAATTTCTTCCGGCGCCTGAAACCATGGTTCTGGTGTGGAAGAGGGCTTCTTACAGGATTTAATGAGCCAGACACCTAAAGATGTGGTGACCAGCCCTGGCAGTGAAACCCTACAGTGTCCCTTAGGACACTGCCATAGATGAAACCTTAACTGTGAGGGTAGTGAGGCACTGGCACAGATTGCCCAGAGCAGCTGTGGCAGCCCCATCCCTGGATGTGTCAAAGGCCAGGTTGGATGGTGCTTGGAGCAACCTGGGATAGTGGGAGGCATCCTACCCATGCCAGGGGATTGGAACTAGATGATATTTAAGGTCCCTTCTGACCCAAACCATTCTGTGATTCTGTGATTCCATGTTTGTTTATCAGGGAGGTATTGCCAGGGATGATCAGATGCAAGCCAGTTAAGGGAGTCTTTATCCACAGGTGTGTGAGTTGTAATTCTGCCACTGCTTTGGTGTGACTTAGAGCTTTCACTACCTTTGGAATAACTTTCTGCAGCACACATAACCTGAGCTTCCAGGAGCCATTGGATAGCCACTGGCACCTCCTGCAAGAGATGGACTTTAAAAGCCAGGGTGAATCCACAGAGTTCAGTGGACACTGCTGCTCTGAAGCTATTGCCCAGTGAAGACAGAAAATACAAAGGTACAAAGAACCAGCTGCACAGAAGCCAATTCCAGCTGTCCCACTTGGCTAGTTCTTGGCTTGCTCAGATGTGTCACGGATTGCCTTCCAGGGAAAAAGGCTGCTGTATTCAGGCCAAGCAGAGAGAGAAGCTGCCTGCTGCAGCCTACTGAGCAGTTACATGGCAGTGTTTGTAAGGTCATTTATATGGCAAATATATATTAAAAAAAAAAAAAGAGAAAATATTAACATAATTTTTCTAAGTCACTTTAAGGCATTTATTTCAAATAACAGAAAATTAAATGCATTAAGAGTTAACACGATGATAGAAGATGATCATATCTGTACAGAACATGTGAGGATTGAAGCAGCATGAGTATTTAAGCCTTAATGGACATAAAAGTTAATGTGTTGATTTTGTTAAGTCTGCTAGGTCACTCCAATTGTCTTCAATAACTTCAGGGGTCTCCCTGAGAGTGGTGTTTGCAATCCTCCTGTTAGGGCATTAGCAAGGCCTTAATACTTAGAGGAAGGATTTCTCCTGGGAATTGTTTGCTAGGAAAACTTCAATATGTGCTATTTAAAGCTAGTTGTGAATTGATATGTTGCAAGGAGACCAAGTTCCTGTCATTCTCCATCCTGATAAAATCAAAGCAGAATTAACAATTTCTGTGCATCTTGAGGTTGAAGATTAATACCTGGAGTAGTGGAGCTGCTGCCTGCAGAGCTTCCAGTGCAAAACTGTGCCTTGTGTTTGCTTCCAGCACAGACCAAAATACAGCCACAGGGGGAGGATTGCTGTCATCTGCCCACAGATATGTGCTTCCCTCTGAGCCAGTCATCCTTGGATGTTTTATGTTCAGTGAAGAGATCTAAGATGTTAAGTCATCTAACCTAATGTTGGTATTGGCTTTAGGACACCTTCTGGGAACAGATTATTTCTCTTCAGTGACCATTAAGGATTCCAGATGATAATCATCTTAGCCATGAACTTCTATTTGGATCCTACGGATTCTGCCTCCAGGGCATAATTTCCTATTGTTGTTTCATGTAATTACTTTAATATTTAATTAAAATTCAATTGCTTTAATATTTAATTTAATATAAATATTTAAAAGTTACTCCTATGAGAGAGAGAGATTAGCAAACTGGAGAAAGGTAGAAGAGAACCATTAAGAGGACTAGGGCTTGGAATATATGACATATTGGAAGAATATAAAGGTTTCAACTTACCTTCTTCTGTGATTCTATCTATTTCCGTGCTTTCTGTCCTAAGAAATAAAATGTTTTCTATTCTACTGAAATTTCTCCATTGCTATATATAAATATTATTTTCCTTTCATTCATTATTGTGTGTAAATCTGATTTAGTAGATGTTCAGGAAAAATCACTTTATATTATCCCTACTTACTGTTAACTTTTAATAGTACTAATTACTTAAAGCAAACCTCAAAAACCATGTTACTCTACAGGAGAAGGAAGAATTCACTCCTGAAGCAAGAAGACAATGCTCTGATCAAGGCCTTTTTCTATTTCAAAGTTTTGCTATCACATGCTGTGCTACTGTCTGTTTTGAATGCACCCACACGTAGCCTGATGAAACCAGCAGCACTTGAGCTGTGCATCAGTGCAGCTGGAGAGGCAGGAGACCTAGTCAGCACTCAGGATTAGCCAGGTTGACCAGAAAACTACTTTTCCTCCTTCCATCCTTTAAAAAACAGTATCATTTCTCCTAGGCCAGAGGTAATCAGATTCCTTTCAGTGATAAATTTGAGCCATTTAATGAAAAATTACTTACGAGTAATAGCAAACTGAAATAAATTCAGAAGAACAACATAATTCCCCTCTAAAAGTACCCAAAAGCCTGGTGAGTTGGAGTGTTGGAGGCTGTGATTTGGTCACCCTCTTCAAAGAAACTACAGCCTCTGACCCCCTGTCATGTTGTTCCCTTGGGCTCGACGTAGGCAGGTGTGGGAGCAGCACTCCCCAAATGAAAGTCCACAGAACTGCATTGCTCCAGCTGGTAGAACAGAAGAGGTTGTGATCTTCAAAGCTGTCTCTACTTAAGGAATTTTGTTTAATATACTTCATTGCTTTTTAACAATAACTTGATTATTGATTCAGATAGCAAGGTAAGAAAATAAGATTAAAACACAACAAATTGCACAGAAAGCTAGGGGAAAAGGTGTTTTACAAGATGCAGTCCCTCAGGGTTGTCCTTGCACTTGCGTGAGTAGCCCAAGGCTACAATTCCTCAGAGGGGATCACACCCATTATGGGTCTCTCACATCTGCAGTCCCCTTGGGTGTTCCTTCTCTGGCATGGAACACCTCTTTCCAGCCATTTTCCCAACATTTCCTTCCACATCCTTCCTTTACTGTATGTTCTCATGTGTCTTAACCCTTGCAGATTCCTCCTTAAATACGTTTGAGCATGAGTTTTTTGGCACCTGTGCGTTGGTATTGTGTCTCAGTGAACTAAGAAATAGTGTAGTAGACAATCCTTTGAATAAGTGCTTTAAGTGTGATGGTAGGAGTTTGATCTATAGGTGTGAAGCAATCTGGCTGCATAAGACTGATAGTAGGTAGATGATATTTCCAGCTATACTTAGACTCATTCAAATCACAAAAAAGAATGTTGAGAAGCTGGAAAGCATTCAGAAAATCTGCAAAACTGAAATAAGAGTTGAGATTCAAACTTTGCAGTTATTCTTATTTATTTAGCTATCAAAATATTGTTAAAAGTTACTAGAGAAAACAAAGCTTTGTCTGTCTCAGGCTAGTTCTGTAGCAAGGCAGGGAACTGACATTGAGAAATTGCTTAGAGCTTGGATTGAGTGCTCATCACTGGATGTCTTTAGATCACTCTGATCTTAAATCTGTCTGTTCTTAAACAGGACTCCATCTGTGTCTCTGAAAGATAAGCTGTCGTTCAGGTCAAAGTTACAGAACTGACAGTACACCCAGGAAAGTTGTTTGGTTTATGGTAAACAAAAGCCAGACAATGTGGTGAAATTAATCCCTTCTATGGTTAAAAAAAAATATTCTTGTAGAGAAGAAATTAAAAGTCTAAGAGATACAAAATGCCCCTTGGTGTTGAGCAGATCCTGTCTGGAAACCTCCTGCAGTGTGTCTGCCTTGTGAGCACCCTGGCAGCACTCCTGCCCTGGCCAACCATGTCTGCAGCTGAACTTTGCTAGAAACCACTAAGGGAGAGGTGGGTGATTTATAAGCACTAATCCATAATTTTCAATATTTATTTCTTATTTTACCACCTGCTTTTTTTCTTTCTTAAGTAATATTTTTAATCAAGGGACAGTTTCATTTTATTGACTGCAATATTGAAAGCATGAGACTTCAACAATATTTCTCCAGAACACTTTCTGAAGGAATTTAGCATTTGCAAAGG
Source organism: Vidua macroura (assembly GCF_024509145.1). Classification (NCBI taxonomy): domain Eukaryota; kingdom Metazoa; phylum Chordata; class Aves; order Passeriformes; family Viduidae; genus Vidua; species Vidua macroura. The sequence continues at coordinate 82,663,769 of NC_071572.1, forward strand.
AATTACTCATCATACACCCTGTAGGAAGAAATAAATTCTCTTCCAAACTGCCAATGAAGGTGTTTTTAATTTTTCTTTTCCTTCTTTCTTGTTTGCTCTGATTTCAAGAGCCAGAGGTGTTTTTGACATTAGATCACTGCTTTGACGTGGTTTCTTCACAGGGGACTAATTTTAGGGGACAATAGAGTTTATCATGTGAAGGAAAATTACTCATTGCTTAGAGAAACTAAGCAAAAGAGAAAAACTTCAAATTGTCAAAAGCACTCACTAGTAACTCAAACTACAAATGTTTTAGATAACTGAAGGGGGTCTTCCATGTTTCCACACAGATATATTAGAAAGGATAATGGATACACTTTTGGCAGGACACAAGACAACAGCTGTAAGGGCTTTCAGGGCTTTCAACTAGGTCATCAAATTAAAATTAGTTGTAGTGATAGAGCAATGACATCTTGAGATGTGTTATAGGGAAAACCACTGTGTTGGGTGTTCCTGCTGCATCCCGCAGGACTAATGTGGTACCTGCTGTGTGAGTACTTACCAAGACACAGCCTCCTGGTCCTCAACTGCAGAAACCAGTGACTGAGTTTTACATGGGGCTGCAGCAAGTTAGGGATATATGTTTCACTGAACTTCAGGGTTGTTCATCTCAAAGAACTCAGTTTTAATACAAGTTTTCAGGATTTGAAAGAAGATCTTTTAGCATGTATGTCTTGATAAGCATTTGAAGGTTTGCAGGTAATGCAGAGATACCCATCCTTGTTCTATGATGGTCCTGAAAAACTGAACAAAATCCAAGCTGTGCCTTTTAAGTTAATGCTCTATAATGACTGTAAACATGTCAGCATATCTCAGCTGACCTTTCAGCTGTCCTTCATGTTGTAAACATCTCTTTCCAGTTGGGAAGCAATGTGCAGTAATTTAAAACTCTTACAAAATTGTGGTCATGTTCCTAGTATGTGATAGGCAACACTGAAATAACGCACATTGATTTAATCACCTCAAATTTACCTAGGCAAAACAATGTTTCCCATGAAATGTTGTTCTGTTGGGTAGCTGCTTCAGTGGCAATTAAAGTATCTATCCTTCTCCCTGTTGGTTTAGGGCCCTTCTGAATTTTCCTCCATGTAATAGAATCACATCAAAGGCCAAAGATGAGCAAATTGTATTCCTTCTTTCCTTATTTGTCAGGAAAGATGCAAATCACTAAGCTGTCATATTTTCCTGCTCTCCTAGCTAGAGCACTGAGCAACCTGGCAAGCAAACAGCAAGTCTCCATCAGCCAGGGGAGCAGCAAGGCAGAAGGTGTCCATTCTGTCCAGCAGTCAGACATCTCCATGCTTACTTAGGTCTTTTTTTTTTTTTTTTTCTTGCTGTATCAATATTCTTATATCTTTTTTTCCTGAAAGGCTGGTCCTTGCATAATGCCTACTTGAATTGTTGTCCTTTTTATAACCTTTGCTTTCCTGTCTGGATGACATGGCAGAAGAATATATAAACAAAGTACAACCAGATGCATAGAAAAAGTAGCTCAGGGAAACCACACTGAGGCTGTGTATGAAAAGGTAGCTTTAACTAAAAAAGGGTTCAAGGAGGAAACAACAGTCAAGTTGAAGCAGCTGTTTTCTCTGCAGTGTTTTGGCTGGTTGGAGATTCTGGCCATGACCTGGGTGAGTCACAGTAGTGGGAGCTTGTCTGTACCAACTAGGCTAGTGATGCTGGCATTGGTGTGGGTCCAATGCTGAAGCAGATGTCTCAGCCGCCAACTGCCTGTATATGTCCTCTCCTTTGCATCCTGATGCCTGGTTCCCTCCCACATGCTTCCATCTGTGCAGGCCCCTCTAATGAACAGCCTCTGCACCACCACCTATTGCAATGTCATTTCTGTTGCTCACACCAAGTGGATTCTTCTAGCCTTCAGACTTATGGTGTCAATTATAGCATGGCTTTCTGCCAGGGCAGGATCCCAGGACACCTGCTTTTGTCCTATAAACTATTTTCAAAGCTAAGCTACTTTGACTGTCTGAGCACAGAGAGGAGCAAATTGCCTGGGAGATGCTGCTCTGGACATGATAAGATGGTGCTATCAGGAGCCAGCATGCCTGTGGTGACTGTGATAAGCAGAGGCATTCCTCCTCTCTATGCTCTTTTTGCCTGAGGAGATCATGTGGCTTGTTATTCCGGATGAATATGTTGGATTATTTCCTAAAGCATGGGGTGGCAATGCCTCTGTCCTGCGAATGCAGTGCAGGCAAAAGCTGGATAACTCCGCAGTGGGGCTGATTATGGAACTGCCGCTGGGTGTACAGGCGCTTTTCATCTTTTGCCCTCTCCCAATCCCTGGATGTAATATAAAAATTTTATTCCTCAAAAAAATTACTGTAGTTTGGGGGGGTTTAACTTTCTCTGAGAGCAGATTAGAGTGGCTAAAGCACCCTCCAGTGCCCAAAGAAACTACCCCAATCCAAAGTGCAATGCGAGTAGTAAATAAGTGGCATTTGAAAATGTAATTTGTGAATTAGATTAGAATGCAATTGAATATCACATTGGAGAAGAGAAGCATAGCAGAAATGTTAGTGCATGGCCATGACAGAAATGCAGGAATTTGGATGCCAGGCCAACATGGGCTTCATGACTGTATTGGTAGTGATTTCCTGAAAACCTATAAACATTTTGCACACACAGGCTTTGGATTTTCATTCAGTCAAAATGGACAGTTTGTGAGATCCTTTATTACCAATTATTTTTCTCATTTTCTTCTTTGGATATCTAGAGTTTTGCAACGCAAAAGTTCAATATTCACGGAAAAAGAAAAAAAAAAAAGTAAGTGAAACAGAAAATAAAATGTAATCTTTATTGGAAGGAGCAATTTCTGATAAGTAGAGAAATACTGCTGAGAGCAATAGGAGTTCTGATGACAGATGCTGATCACCAAGAAAACCTCATTTATTATCTTGACATGTCATTTTGCTGCTCTTAATATCTTTAATCATTGTCAAGCAAGAACTAGAATCCAAAATAACTGAACAGCTGCTTGGTTCCATTTTTCTTGGTATGGAAATGAAATCTTTGCTTTTACTCCAGCTCCCTGGATAAATACTTTCTTTCATGGATTTTATTTCATTCTAATCCTCCTGGTGTATATGTGAAAGCAATTGTGTGTATAAATACACAGAGCAGCTGTAGCCATATTGGATAATAGGCCTATAATTACTTCTCTGATTTAAAGCCTAACAGTTTGTTCCACAACTGTTGTGATGCATTTTTATTAATATTGCAATAATTTTGCTGCCCTTTTGCTAAGTTACATACCATTGTCTCCCCAAATAAATGAAGTACTTAGAGTAGAAGGGATAATTAGAATGTAGCTCAGTATGGAAATACTTAAGTCTCAAATATCTGGCTCAATCTATTTACAAGAAGAACTTAGGAACAAAATACTAAGAGGAACATGGATTAAAACTGAAGCTCCTTTGTGCCCCTTTATTGAAAGCGCTCAAACCAAACCATGGGGTGAAACTACACATTTAATCAGAGCTTTAAACATCTCAGGTTTCCTGAAGTGATTTCTCATGGCCCTAGATACGATCAATAAGTGAAAATTTGTTTCCTATAAAGGTATACATGATCTTTAGTGGGCCGGGATTGCCCCATTGTGAATCAGTTTCTGAATTGCCTAGAATTTCCCCAGGAGTTCTACAGTTTCAGATTTGCTGCATTTCTAAGTGATGAGCTTATTGCTTTAGTTAATAAAACACCCAAAAAATGGAAGACAGCAAGTATGATCCCAAATTTTATAGGTAGCTCCAGGTAACTACAGACCCATAAGATTGACCACTGCATTAAGCAAATAACTCAAAACAGTGACAAAGAATAGAATTAGAGGAGAGTTAGCACTGATTTGGTTGGTAGTCACAAATCAACTTGAATTCTTTGGAGAAGTCAATGAGGATGTTGTAATGGGTGCCTGGTAAACATGTTTTTTAAGGACCTAGTGTCCTTAAAAAACTTTCCATATCATCCTACAAGAAAAAAAAATCATCAAAGAAATTAGGCTAATGTGCAAAATCAGAGATCCCCCAGGGGGAAAACCTGGTTGCAACATCAGAAATAAAAGATAGGAGGCCATGAGTTTTAATACCACAGAGTTGCAAGAATATTTTCAGAAGGCTACCCAGATAGAATCTGGGTAGTTCATAATATTCACAAATTATTCACAAAAGTGTTTTATCAAAGTATGCAAATAATTATAAAATTATTCAGGATAAACAGAACTTAAGATGACTACAAACACTTTCAGAAATCTTAGATTAAATTTTATGTTGATAAGTGATAGGTATTCCACATTCCAAAAAATAGCTCTTAATTGTGTACAGTGGGTTAAAATTATGCATTTCTATTCAGAAAAGGAAGTCATCATCAGTCATTATGAAAATGAGGTTTCTTCTGAAAATATCAGCTTAATGTTTAGATGCTGTTCAAAAGCAATTTGTATTGGGAATTATAAGGAAAGCAATTGAAAATACATGTAAAAATATACTTCTTTCTAAATAAATAAAGCACCTTTATCTTCAATTTTGTTTATTTTTGTCCTTGTCTATCTCACATAGGGCATAGCTGAACTGCAGAAAGGGCAGAAAAGGACAGCAATAGCAGTATCCCACCATAGAGGAAGACATATATTAAGATACTACATCTTAGAGAGAAATACCAAAATGTTTTATGATAAAGACCTGGAAGTACTGGAAACATTGAACACTTGTACAGAGAACATGCCTGGGAAAGAATCATTAACTGCTTTTCCTAATACAGAATTAGAGGGACTCTGTGAAATTCTTAAGCAATGATTTTGAAACAAATGGAAAGCAGTTCTTTATTTATATAGAATTAACTTGAGAAGTGTTTGATAAGGAGTCCAAAACATAAATGGTACTTAAAATAGAATCATATGAAGTTTATAAAGCAAATGTTTCACAGATGCCTTGATGACTATTTAACTGAAATTGTTTAAAGGAAATCTCTGGTTCAGGTATTTCCTGGGAGACTTCCCCAGCCATCTTTACTAATAAGGATTACTACATACTTTGAGTTATTCTATTTCTTATGTTCTTTCTCTAAGCATCTTGTGCTAGTCACCTTCATAGACAGGACATATGGGCTGTTAGTGTCACCCTGTGTTCTTACATTCTAAATTTGCTGTGCTATGGAATCCAAATCTCAGTATTCCTTTAAAATTTAAGTTGGCAGGATTTGTGTAATTTGTATCAATTTCTCTTCAAGAAGCACCTGCTTTTTGGTTTAGCTAAGTGATCTGACTTCGGGTTACCTTCTGTCAGATGACATTTGTCTCACACAAGATTAATTACATTACTACAGTTGAAATCCCAACCCTATTTTTGAACTATGCTCTTGGAATTAGAGGCTGATATACTCAGTGTTCAAATAAGTGTTTTAAGGTGTTTAACAACTGTTTGGGTGATCAGCTCTGATATGACTATTAGGCCCTGTAAAACTGTTTGTATTGATTCATTTACATTAATTTCCATTACTGTCTTCATTTGCCGTCATGTTTTTGGGAAAGGTTCATCTGAAGTTCAGACATTCAGTTCCTGGGTGTGACCGACCTGGCTGGCATGCTGCCAGAATAAATTACAGCTTTCACTGGCTAAATGGATTCAAGTGCAGCTGTCAGCGCTTCCAGAGCTGCTGAAACATCAGGTCATTGAGGGGGCTGGATGTCAGCTATATGCACTTGTGCAAAGGGAAGGGATTGCTCTTTGAAGGAAGAAAGGGAACATCAGGCTGCGTAACTACAGACACACAGCAAGGTGGGTCTGAACCAGGCACTCAGCAGAGGAGGTCTGGCCTGCTGAAGCTCTTATTATTCAGGGAAAAAGGATCAGCTACAGCTTACTGGAAGCTGTACAGATAGCACCTGTATGTGTTTTCTGTATCCCCATCCACGTATACATATATGCATGTAAACATGCATGTACATCAGGATTTGGAATCTGTGCCTTTACAGAACAGGCTAGTTAAAACTGCATGCAAATAAACTTCACTGCCTATGGAAAAAAAAAAAAACAAAACAAAAACAAACAAACAACAACAAAAAAATAAAAGCACACACACCTCAAACCAGCCCCCCACCTCCTCCCCCCACCTCCTCTCCAAGCTTAGGGGCTTGGTTTGCTGCTTAATACCCTGAGCCCATGAATACCTGTCCAGTAGTCACCTGTGTGGCCAGAAAAATGTGTGTGCAGATTATTCTTCAGACTTTATGAAGTTATCTCGGAGGCATAATGCCGTTACAAAGGCTTTCAGCCCATGCTGAGAGCTCAGAAAACCAGACTTAATGTGAGGCATCCTAAACACAGGCAGCCAAAGTGATTGTTTTTTTTAAAGAAACTAAAACCATCATAATAGCTGCTTAAAGCATAGTAAAGAATTTAAAAGATTTCTGCTTATGGATGAAAATCTTCTCTGCATTGATAGCTAAAAATGTGTTAAAAGGCCTTTCTGTATTAACACCCACAGTAAATGAATAGGACAAATTGCACTTCCTTACTAGCATACCAATCTGGAGGCGATGACTAAGAAATTTTCATAATTCATAGCTATGACATCAAACCAGTGAATATTGTGTTTCTAGCCTTTACACTGTGAGTGGCAATCTCAGTCCCTGGGAACAGATTATATTTTTGCATGGAGTGGGACTTTCATGCCTCCTATGCAGCAAACCAATCTGAGTTCCTTCCTTCTGTGACAGCAGGACCTGCCTAGGGAATGAGGGAAATGCTGTGGATGTTGTCTACCTAAACTTTATTAAAGTCTTTGAAAATGTCTCTAGTAGCATTCTCCTGGAGAAATTGGTTTGGACAGGTGCACTCCTTGCTGGGTAAAAAACTGGCTGGATATTGGAGCTCAGAGAGTGATGGTGGCTGGAGTTACATCCAGCTCGTTACAAGCAGGGTTCCCCAGGACTCAGTCAGTACCGGGGACAGTTCTGCTTATTAGATAACTGCACCATTGCACCTTCCTTTGCCTCTTCTGTTAACAATCTCTGAAAGGTCTCATTGTGTCCATTGTAGTCAGCAATGCCCATAAAGCATGTCCAATTCAAGCCTGTTTTAAGGCATCCTCTATGGTTAATTTTTCTTGGTTCTTGGTGTCTTTGTTGCTCAGTGTCAAGATGTTGTGAACCAGTCTGTAGAAGTATGAAATACTGAGGCACCTTATTTAGTCAGAGGAGGCAATGCTTTGACACTCTTGAGACGTACCAGAGTGTTTTCAGTGAGTGTACAGGGCAGCTAAGTGCCTCACTTTGGCACTGGATTTTTGAACAGTGCAATAGCTAAGTTAGGTACCACAGGTCTGGAAACAGCTCCTACTTCCCTTTACACTTTTCTTGTTAACAGATGGGTCAAGGGGAGAAGAAAAGCATGTGCATTTCCTCCCTATCCACTCCTGAGGGAAAAAGTCTGCTCTGTTTGTATGAAAGCAAGTGTCTGTCAGCAACCAATAATGATGTTTAAGATATTGCTGAATTTCAGATGTTTTTCCAAGAAATGCAAAGTTAAACCTGAAATAAATGTTATTTATAGACAACAGTTCTCGATAAATAAGAACAAAATTAACTGCAATCTCTCACCTTTGTCTTATGTCTCATATATGAGTGCCAAGTGCTAAGTGCCTATGGTCATTCAACAAGAAAAAGAAATTTAATTTAAACCTGAGGATTTCTTTTTAAAAAGTGCAGTATTATATAGGAAGCCACTTGTCTATAATCTCACTTGAAGCTTTTCCTAAAAGTGTGGATTCAGCACAAACTTCTGATTTCTTTGTTCTCTAGGATAAGAATATTTCTCTGTGCGGCCCCCTAAAGTTCCACATTAAGAGAAATAAAAGGATTAAATAAAGGACAAGAAAATAAATGTGACATTTTAGACACTGCAACTACCAAATCCAGTCACTGTGCTATTGATGATGGGTACAAGAAGGCCACTCCTCCACATTCAAGTAGAGTCTGATTTCAAGCATCTGCTTTGACATTTAAGTAGATGAATCATTAAATGCAACGACTACCTGGAGGCAGGGATGCACTTCATTGTTTTTTTTCTCCTGGCAGTACACTATATTCTAAAATATAAGGATGCCTAAAGCCTTTGCGTCAGTGGATCCTGCTTTTTTAAAAACAAAACCAGAATCTTTCTTTTTCAAGTTTGTTTGTGAGAAGTTCATAAAATGAAACCCTTGAGTTACCTCACCATCCTTCTTTGATCAGAAACAAATAAGCTTCAGCAATTGCTAATTTTTTTTAAGAATATGAACCCAGATTCCAAAATGTTTGACAGAGACAGCTGAAAAACTGAACTGAAGCTGACATTGTTAATATGTGCTTGTACTTCTGCAGTACTCATAAGTGAGGGCAAGAAGGAAGGGCAAATGTGCAGATATATGCCATTCAGAATTCAGACACAACATGTGGCTTACAGCTAATTATTGACTCATAGATGTAAAACTAGGAGTTTTACAGTATAGTAGGATATGCTCATGGCTGAATTGAACTACTTACATGACATTTTGACTCCTCAAATACTAATGCTGTCACTACCATCAGACAAAATTCTCATCTTTCTCTTAGGTGGTACTTGCACATCCATGTCATCCTCATTTCTCTCTAAGGAAACTGCTAAGAGGAAACAAAAACTTTACTTTCAGGAATCACTTAATGGAAGAATGTTGAATGCCTAGTGAAAGAAGACTCTCTCAACTTAATGTCAGAAGCGTATTGGTGGGGTGGCAAATAGGAAAGAAGGCAAGGAGTGGGAAAGCATGGAGAGAAAAACAGCTATGCCAGTAAATCAATTTTTATTCTAGATTTAATAAAAATAATGATGACTTGCACCAACTTGAAATAACACTGGGAGTAAAGAGGAAACTCCACAACTAGAAAGTTCCAAATGTAAGATTCATTGCTCTGTTTCATTATGAGGCAAGAGGAAGAGGCAGAAACTTTCACAAGGTACTTGGACAATATCAGCCAGGCAAAGGTTGAGTTGGACAACAGGAGGGCATGATTACATACCCACAGCAGATTATTAAATAACTTGGATTTAGTCTTGCCTCACAGAGGCTCAGGCAGAAGGCTAAGAGGGGTGTCTTTTCTTTCAGCTATGGATCACCTGACCCTAAAGCCTAAAGTATGCTATGGAACAGCTATGTGTATGACAAAGAGAACACAAAAAGATATCAAAGCACACTGAGAATTTTGTCTCCTCTACAAATGAACTGCTAAGAGACCACCAAGACTCGTTTGAAAGATACTGTCTAAATATATTGTACCTTAAAAGGTATGAATGACTCAGAGGTGTTTCACCTGCTGCACAGAGTAACCCAATAGATGTGGAAAGTAGTCACCTTTACTAAATAATCTGAGTCTGTGACCTGGAAAACATTAAGACTAAATGCCCTCCACTAATTCAGGATGACTCCAGTAGGGGGAAAAAAAACCTCTTAGTACAGGATGTTAGAGAAAAATACTGGTAAATCTAGATAAACCAAGCAGCTTCCTTGCCACACACATTGGACAACAAGAAAGAGACAAAAGCAGCAAAACTGGAATCCAAACCAGAGCAAACCACCACATTGCAGAAAACCCTCCAGCAAAACTTGTGGGGTGTCTGTTTGAGTAGATGGCATTTCCAGGCTATTGCCCTGAGGGTGACAATAGTAGTTCATCACCAAGGCCCTCCCTGTCCACTGGAAAGCACTCTGGAAGTAAATCCAAGATGGAATAAATGAAGCTAATGCCATGACTGACTTCAGTACTACACATATACTAATAAGGAGATTAGAAGTTCCCATAGCATTTTGTTGGTACCCTGATCTGCCATAACGATCAAGTCTCAGAGAAAGAGAAAATTATGCCTTATTTTCATGGTAAACTGCACAAACTGCAGCTCCTGTTTGTACACTGATAATCACCTTTGTGAGAATGAGAGGTTACTGGAGGGTATCTAAAGGGCCATTGCAGGGAAAGGAGCAAAATGTTTCAGGAACATTAGTGTCTTTATGTGTGCCATTTTCAGAACAACAACCTCGGGTTTCTTGGAATGAATTTGTGTATTTTCCTTGGAAATGGACACTTAGTTATCACCACTTAGTCACGACCAGATCATGGCCAGTCAAATGGTAAATCTGCATTGGGCAGTTACAATTGCTAAAGACCTATTAAAAAACATGGTGGAAAGAAAAATAAATTAACTACAATGGCACTTTTGAATGGAGAAATTTCTCTCCAGGGGCATCCATAACAGACAGGCAGTTGGTTCAAGATACAAGCCTACATTCAAGTACATAACCCATGGGGTGCTTGCAGCAGACAAGAAGACACAGACATACATAGATTAATGCTGTTTATGATAAACAAGGAAAGGATCTCCCAGAATACCAGTTTAGGCCCTCTGCCAGGATGAAATGACTCCTCAAAGAAAAAAAAAAAAAAAAAAACAAGCATTTTGTTTACTCCTGTATTAAATTCCTATTATTACTGTAAATGACATTTGTCTTTCCTATTTCTTAGGGGAACCTGAAATAATGAGAAATTCGTTCCCTGCATATGGAAACAGAAAAATATATCACTTTTAACACATTGCCTGGGGTCTGTCCTGATAGCTTGGACTTTATGCTGTGGATGCAATTTTCATACAATGAACAGTCAAATCCTCATTCATATCACAACACAAAGCTGGTTTTGTATGTTGCCCAAATGCATTTCCAAGACTCATTGCAAAAGCAAAGGAGAAACATAGGCATGGAGGACCACCAAGAATGCACAGGCTGAGAGGTCCTAAGCAGGATATGGATGGATCACAGGCACTTAGTGATCCACCTCAGACAGCAGAAGAAACTAACCCAAGGTGAAGACCCAAATGCTAAGTACTTCTGCCTATGCTGCCTGTGCAGCCTGTCCTGTGTAAGGACTACAAATCTTTACTACAGCCTCAGGGCATGGCATATGCATGAAGAACTGAGAAAGAGCAGTCTGTCAACTGCACAGATGAGTTTCTAGCCATGAGACTCCTTGATAAAGGAATCCTCAACAGAAAGAGTAGATCAGCTACTTCACTTGGGCCAAGAGAGACACCCTGTGGGTCCCTCACAGTAGAGACTTCATCCTCATTATTAATTTTTGTATGGAAAAGGCTGTGGTACTTCATTACTTGTGCAGGGCTTCCATGAATGGCTCCAAGTCAGGCTTCCCAGTATGCCTTTTTTGAGCAGACCTCTGAAAGCATTACATTTAGGGACAATCTCTGGACACAAGGAATAAATCCTAAACTTTGTATTTTCCTTTTTTCTTTTTCCATGTGGGCTTGGGGAGTGGAGAATTGCAGTTAACTTTTAATGTAAATTCTTAGAAGTCTGTCTTTTTAGATAGACTTCTAGTCCAGTTCATCAGGCAAGTGAGAAATTTATCTTCTAATAGTATGTCTGCCATGGACAGCACATGGTTTATAGAAGTGCCTTAAGCAATACTGTTGTCAGCAGCTCACAGACTTGTTAGAGTATCAGTTCCTTACCAAATTCTATTTTCCAACAGGAGTCCCTTCTTATGTCATTAAACTAACACTTTAATCTTCTGGTGAAGGCTTTCTTTTGATATCAAAATATATGAAAAAAATAGAGGGAAAACCTTCCTCTGGAACGTTTCACTAATGGATTCAGCATTATTTTCTTAATTCCCTTGTTATGAATATTTTGATCAAATAATTAATATTAAGTATTCAATGATCAATTAAATAATATTAAAGGGTTAGCTATGATTATAAGTAGAAAATTGTGAAGTATAAGGTATAGAAATATTCAGAGTGCTGTGTAACCATAGAAATCTCACCAAGAAGTTACAGGACCCTTATGTTTCAGTCAAGAAACTGTGGAGACAACCACGCTCACCAGTTATGCTGCTTGGAAACCCAACCCTTCTCTTCCCATCTTGATTTTAATATCAAGGATTCCAATTAGTAGACCTCAATAGAAATAGCCAATGATTGTTTTAGTATATTGGTGAACTTATTAACCATTAGAACCAATGAGTATAAAGATTAAATTTAAGAGTGGGCATAATATGTGTAGTATGTTTAAGAACTTATGCAACAATGTTTTAGCACAAAAAGTATATAAGGGCGTGGGTTTTGTTTGTTGAGTGGGACACATTTCAGAGGAGTTATGCCCCATGTCCCCAGCACCCCAAAAAAGTGTCTGTTTATTCGCATCACATTGGTGTTGGATAAGTTTCTTTCATCCCATTTGGTGACACCCTAGCTAAAGCTCTTTGAAGAGCCAAAATGAGGGGGAAAAAGGCTGGTAAGGAGACAGGGCATATGACTAAGGGGATAGAAGCAAAAGTTGATATGGCTGCTGGTATCCTTATCTCCATTTCCCTACACATTCCTTCTTTTCCCAGGCCTTACTTGTTCTCATTTCCTTGTGTCCTTGTGTCCAACATTCTACTTTCTTTACTGCCCTATTCTTTTAAATGTGGATTCTGTTGGCCCAATTGTGTTCATGACACAATTGTGGCTGAGACATGAAGGTGTCCATCAGCAGTGTGTTGACTCCTGCCAAAAGGATACTTGGAGGCCCAGGCTGGGGCTCATACAGTAGTCCATTCCCTGGCAAGTATCCAGTCCACTGCATGGCCTGCTTTCTGTACTCTCTGCTGGAGAGGACAGATGGCATCTGCAAACCAGGTTTCTCCCTCTGTGTTTGATTGTCTCCACCAAGAGCAATATTTACCAAAATGCTAGCAAGTTAGATGTTTTTATCAGCAATGCTCAGCATTCAGCAGCTGCTGCTGTTTGCAGTGCCTAAAAGAAAGCCAATCCAAAGCCTGAGAACCCGCCAGCAGTATCTACAGGCCATGAACCTGTGACAAAAGAAAGCTGGGGTGTGATGCCTCCTCCTGCACAGACTACCAGCACCTGGGGAAGCACTGGGGCTTGGCAATGGGAACAATGTAGACATGGAGGTGTGTTTACCAGTAGGGGTTGGGGAGAGGGGTGTTGTTTATTTTTAATACATATCTAATTGGCATGTTCTGACTGAAAAGAATTATCAAGCATATCTGTCAAATCCATGAGTTCCCCTTCTTTTATGTACACATGGTTAGAAAGAAACCAGACATAGCACAGAGTAAAAATACCATATGTGTCACCCTGTGTCCCGCTGGCAAACACAGCACTCAGATCTCTTTATTAAAGGTCAAGTCACCTCCTGATCATGTACAAAAACCTGCTCACCTGGAGGAAAACAGCCAAATGCACACAGCTGTTCTGAATATCACGTGCATGGTTAAAGGAGCTGGGAAAGGCATCTCAGCTGCTGCATAGGGTGTTTGGGCTGGTCCCCTCACACACTACACAGGCGTGGGATGCTGCACTTCCAGGCTGACTGGGCAGAGAGGGACTACTGGAGGGAGGCAATTGCATTGAACCAGGGGAAGGGGAATGTGGGGATGAGTCATAACAAACTAGGGCTCAAGCCTCTACTGTTGAATTCAAAATACATCAAATCATGAAAAAAAAGCCATTCTACTGATTGCCTTGGTGAATCAGGTTGTGGTTTTTACCTTGGCTACAGTAGGGACTAACAATCGGTTTTCCATCAGGTATCAGCTCCCATTTCTCACTGCAGTCCCATTCTTGCTGTTCTTGCTGTAACAGAGTTGTCTCCCCAAACCATTTTTCTCTTTAACCACCTGCTCCATTTCTTTCTGAAGGTTGAGTGTCATGTACAGGTCTCTTCACAGGTTTCTGAGGCACAGTTTCAAAAACCCTGCATCTTTTAGGGGTTTGCTAAAGTACATCTCTCCCAAGCCAGAGGACAACTGGGTCTCCTGGTGATGACACGTGAACCTGTACAGAGACCTGTTGAATGCATCACAGGACTGGAACAAACTTCAAGGCAGTATGAGAAGCAGACAGTGGTGGGGAGGGAATGAAGGGATAATAATATGCCTATGACTGCTGCATGCCTAAGAAGGAAAAATGGAGAGAGGCAATAAGCTTCCTGGGGATCACAGCCTCTAGAGTACTTCAGTCTCACCTAAGTGCAAAGCTCTGTTGAATCACTGCAGCTTTAGCAAATTAATGTCTCTGCAGCTGAAGGCAGGATGAAAATAGTCCATTATATAAAGGGCTGCAAATTATGGTTCTTTTATTCACACAGAGGAGTGATGGGCTGGTACCTGTGTGCCTAGAGCAGGATGTTTCTGATCATAATGTCCACTTACCTCTGTTTAGATCCCTTCCTAGCCCTAAATACCCGTCTGACTTCCACTACCCAATATAACAGAGTATGACCTCTGTGGTAAATGGAAGGAAAGTTGAGGAGAAATGTGCCAGACCTGTAAGATGAGGTTAACAGCAGTCTGGAAGCATGGCAAACAGGCTTATCTCCTGTGATGCATAATGTCTGGTGGCACATTTTATTTTAGCATAAGTCTACATTAGTATTCCTATTTTACTTTATCACTAACACACAGGGACTAGTGCATGTATCCTTATTCCTGGCAAGCAGTATATTGCTATGTAAACTACTCCATTATTCTTAACTGTGTAGCTTCCAGAATAATATTTTCAATTCATATTTATTATAAGTAAGAGTATAAAATTTTGGACATGCATAATGATGTGGGTACAAAGAGCTTTTAAAGGTGAGATCTTTCATTTCAATGTTCTGTGTAATACACCTGAAATATTATGACATGTTTAATAACATGCACAAGAAAACAGAACCGTTCTCTTAGTGTTAATGATCCTTTTTACATAAAATAGAAAGTGTCTTAAAAACAGAACTATAAAAAGACATTAATATTTTCTAATGTTCTTGAACAACAATCTAATAAAATTAATATAACTTTCTATTAGTGGGGCCATTTTCATTCTCAGGCTAAAAAGCAATGAGCCATGTAGGATCTGCATGGAACACAGCTATCCCTTGAACAAAGAGGCTAAATTATTTAAAATATTATAGGGATTAAAATGAGTGTTAATACTAATTTCAAATGTACTCTGACTTATGGTGAAGTTTTCTGAGCATCACAATTCCTCTTCCATCAGTGTTGAGCCAGCAGAGGTATAGAGAATGAAGAGGGACTGTGGTATGCTTTGGTTTGGGATTAAAAAAAAAGGCAAGATAAAAAAAGCCCAAAAAATCCCAAACACTTTTATTGGCCATTCTGAAGATATGAAAAACACTTCGGCGCTCTACCCTAAGACTGTAGCACATACTTCAAAAGGGGATGATATTGCTGCCCATACCAGTAGAAAGTTCAAAGCAGAAATAGCCAAGATCATGCAGTGACTAAAAAAGACTGCAAAGGGTTACTCACCATCACATGTGTGAGCTAAAGACAAGACACATAAAGCACCTGATGCAGCAGCTCAGTTTTAATGAAAGCTTTGCTTTTCTCACTAACCCTCTTACGATGTCTCCACCCTACATTCAATCTTCAGATGAGAGTTTTATAGTGTATCCAGCTACACCTTGCAGTTAATCAGAATAATATATGCTATGAAGGTAGAGGACAGCATCTATTTCATGCTTGAATACTTACTCCCAAGTAAACATCTTTATGCAGATAGTTTTTTCCAGAATCGTTATGCCAGAATAGCTTAGCCATGTGACTGCTTAGCCTGGAGCAGTTGTGAATGCACTGCATTTGCACTGATTCACTTTCAGACAGTTTACCCAAACTGGAGCAACCACTATGGATTGAATCTCTTACGCTGGAGACAAAAATGCACAGGTACAAGCTGTCCTTTGATGAACCCCTTTGTAAAAAACACATCAGTTTCAGAGCAAGTGCAAATATTTAATGAACATTTCAGTCATTGAAAAGACAGATTTGGAATGAAAGCCTTTCCATTTAAAATTCACTAGCTCTCCCTCAGACACTTCCAAGGCATCCATGTATTTTGAGATGTGCTTTATCCAACACAAAAC
Organism: Vidua macroura; assembly: GCF_024509145.1. Taxonomy (NCBI): domain Eukaryota; kingdom Metazoa; phylum Chordata; class Aves; order Passeriformes; family Viduidae; genus Vidua; species Vidua macroura. The sequence goes on from NC_071572.1 coordinate 82,679,780, forward strand.
TTGCTTACCATTTACAATTTAGATATCTTTATCTGAAAACTGTTAGGTTTTAGCCCCTGAAAAATATATACAGCAGGTAATCACCTCCATTTGGTTTGCATTTCTCCTTTCCTTCCTTTCCACTGAATGGTTATCTTTTATTATCAGAGTTCTGCTTCAAGACCCTGATGAGAGTAAACTTATTTGGACATGATGCTGTGCAGACATACAATAACAATTTTATCATAAACTTCAATGATTTTGCATCTTTGCTTTCTTTACTTTCCTTTTGGGACTGAGCCAAAATGTCCAGATACTGATTCCTAAAGACACTGATGGGGAAGTTAGGCTAGCCAGGTCCTTCTCTGGTCAGCATCACTCCATTCTCTCTAGCAACATATCTGAGATGGTTAATGTTAGAGAAAACACATAGTACTTTGTTCATGAAAGCAAATATAAATTGCCAGAAAAATTATTGCATTTTTCTCAGTAACTGCACTTCCAGTGAGGCCAAACTTTTTTTCTTGTAGAAGAAGATCTAGATAATGTTATTCTGTCTAAGCATCCAAGTTCAATGTTGTTGGATTTGGTTTTCTTCAGGAAAAAATAATTATTTCTTTAGAGGTTTAATTTGAATTAAATTAAACATGGATTAAAATGTGGGTAAAACCCCCTAGATGACTGAGAAGACTTAAATCAAAATATCTTCATAATTTCTCCTCCCAAAGAAAATGTTATATCTTGAATTGTAATTCAAATTTAAAGCTAGTTATTGTTTGCTACATGCTGAAACATTTTTGAGACAGAAACAGCAGCTTCTTAACACTTAGATTATCCCTTCTGTATAGAATAGATTTATAGATAGTCATATCAAGGAACAAAGAGATGTCTCCTTACTCTGGGGCTTTTTAGAGAAACAGGCCCTAAATAGTTACAAGAAAGGCTCTTGGGAAAATCTAAACTCTTTTCAGGAAACCCCTGAAAATTTTTAGTCTGGTCTCATGTGAACCTTCTTGACTTCCATGCTTGAATGCAATATTTAGTAAAACCACAATTTCCTCCTTTAAAATTACCCTTAATTAAGACCTGACTATAGCCTTAATTATTTCATGAGACAATTTCTCCTTTTGAATAACAAACTAAAAATGTGAATATCTAATGTTATGTCCAACCAGCACGCAATTGTTTCCTGCCCAGAGGGCCTTCTGGGAATGGTCCACAACTTGCTGTGTGTGCCAGGCCCTGCCTGGGCATTGCAGGGCAGAGTGTTTGTTGGGACTGATCCAAACCACAGGCTGGATGGACAGGTTATTAGATGTATTAAAAATGGGCTGGACTGCCAGAATCAGAGGGCAGTAATCAGTGGCTCAGTGCTCAGTGGGCAACCAGTAATGGATGGAATATGTCAGGGGTTGATTATCTTCATCAGTTACCCAGGCAACGAGGCAGAACAAAGCCTCAGCAAATTTGTGGATTAAGTTAAATTGGAGGCACTTAATATGCAAAGCAGTAGGGATTTAATTCAAGAGGACCTTGGTAAATTCAGGGATGGGACCAACAGAAATTTCAAGAAGTTCAGCAAGAAATACAATGTGCTCCATGTGGGGCAGAGTAATTGCTCTGTTACAAACATCAATAAACATGAGAAACAGACTGGCTCTCTGTTGAACAGGACCCAAGTTGTGATGGACCCAAGGCTCAACATCAACCTAGAGTGTGCTCTCCTCACAAATAAGACAAGCTGCAGAGCAGAGTTATACATGGAGGAGCAAGACCAACAGGAAAAAGGCAAGCAGCCTCATCTCCTTGGCCCTGGTGAAACCACACCTTGCAAAACCAGTTTTGGGTCTTCCAGACCAAGAGGGTTGTGAAGAAACTGAAAAGAGTCCAAAGGATGGCTATACAGATGGTCAGTACCTAGAATTCCAACAAGGAGATGTTAAGGGATCTGGGATTGTTTGTTACTGCGAAGAGGAAGTTAAACAGAGACCTAACTGCGGTCTGTAGGACTTAGTGAAGAGATAGAAACTCCTTTCAGCAACAACAGGAAGAGAATATATAAAAATTGACAACCGTCACAGACCATGATATGGGAGGTTCAGGTTGGACATTATTTTTTTATCAGCACTGGAACAGGTTGTCCAAGAAGTCTGAAAATTATCCATTTTAAGATTTTCAAGTCAGCTAGTAAAGCCACACTGCTTCAATGCTGATGATCTTCAAGAAGGATGTTGGAGAAACACCTGCAGAGATCCCTCCAGCCAACGTTAGTCCTGGTTTTTTCACAGACTTGCCTAGGGCTTTTATACAACTTGATGTGAATTTTACTGTGGGGCTCCTGATGCCTCCAGCTGCCTACTCGACCTTTCTCCTGGTACTTGCTCAACAAGCCAGCCCAGGCCCCTGACTCCCTTGCTGCCCCACAGCCATGGCATGCAAACTGAGAACTGAGGCACATGTCCAGTGCCCCCCACTCCAATGGGGAAAAGGTGTTAGAAACCCTCAAAAATACAGTTAGACCTGACACCACCACAGCTGTTTGCTAGGCCAACTTTACCTGGCAGTCTGGGCTTAGACCAGCATAACTTTTTCAAGCCTTTCACAATGAAGCAGTAGAGCTGATGTCCATCCTTCCCACTTGTACACTTCAAAATGCATGGTAAATGAACGAGGCCTTTGTAGAATGATAGTATCTGTCTCTATGTCTGGCAGTAATATTCACAAGAATATCTTTGCTGAAAGGATTAGCACACGATAGGACAATTCTAGTTTTGTACCCAACATGTTCAAATGCATGCAGTACTAAGGACAGTCAGTCATAAAAAAGATAGTTACAAGATTCTTACTTGGGGTAGAAAAATAACAATTTTTCCTCAAAAACATGACAGATTACAAAATGGCTGATTCTTCTCTTTATGTGGTTATTCATTATCCCCTGTTACCAGAAACAGATTTATCAATTCATCAATGTAAGGAAAACTCACCTTTTCCAATGATACACAATAAATCCTTTATTGTCAGCTTTACCCTGAAAAATGCAAAGCATCCTGTAAGAAGCATCCCACTCTGCCCTCCCAAACACAAAAGCTGCTTTTATGAAGTGCAAATCTAACCTCCCCAGGAAATACAAGGACGGTAATTTGATTGTGATGATCATCTCATCAACAGAAATGGTATCCCTTGTCTCCGTTGTTAGTAAATGTATATTCATACAAAAAATGGCCTGATTAACCCATCTTTTTTTTTAATAAAATATACTATTTTTTCTCTCAGTGGATAAAAACAAGTTTAATGTAATGCTTCCCTTAAAATATCTTTGTATGGGACAGTAAGCTGATAATACAGAAGGCAGGTTGATTGAAATCTTCTGGGTTTCAGTGCTTCTAAAGAACAATTGAGACCTTCATTGAGGTTTATCAGACTTCATGTGCTTATCCTTGATCCAGCCACTCTCCCTCAATGTCCAAACAGGCAGAGAGGAATGGACAATTCAAGGAAAAAGTTCACTGTGTCCTGGTGCAGACACATAAAATAAGTGAATTGGTTGAATTACAAAAGTTTTTCTTCCTCTCCATTTCACAGAAGAGGACCAATGGGCCAGCTCAGGTGTGGATGTGTGCACTGCAGACACCTCAGGTTAGGTGAGACTACCCCTAACCCTGATGTGGGCTGTGCTCCCCTTAAATAGAATGTAATCTGTTTGCAGAAAGAATTTTCAAAGAATTATGCCCCATTGTAAGATCTGAAGTTTACCTCTTTGTTCCAACAGATACAGTTCTCTCTGCACAATATGCCATGGATTGAAGCCCCAGCTGCCTATTTGTGAGAGTTGCATTTGTCCTCTAAGTAGTATCTATGGACTGGAAGCACCTGTATCTTGACCAGTTCTCACAAAGATTTCTGATTCTCTAAGTTGACTGGAAATACTCTTTATGTACATCCCCTTAATTGAAGACTTTTGCAAAATAACTGCTTCTCAAGATAAATTCTCTTTTTTAACTCATGCAAATATACTCAACTTGTACTTTTAAAATCCTTTCTCAGGATATGTGCTTTTGTTTTTCCTTTTCACAGTCTCTAGGATCTTGCTGATCTTGCAGTCCACTATGCACTATTCAGTTTTCCCTCTGAACAGTTATTTTTTTGCAGCCTGACAAACTCTGATTGCTTTTCCTTAACTTAAAAAAGGGAACTTTAGCATTTCTGCTTCTCCTTTGAGTCCCTGATATCCCATCTGGACTCAGCCTGTGCAAACCATCCAAAACTGCATATTCAGCTCTGCAGTTTCAAATTTGTTATAAATTTGCTGCATTTTGATGCAGCAGTCTCTTCCTTTCTTTTGGTTTCTCCTATCCAGTTGATGCCTTTCAAATGTATCATTCTTTTTAGAGCACACTACTTTTCAGATGTCTCTGTCTAGCTGTCATATTCTTCTTCATTTAAATATAGCTATTAAGCCTAGTGTGTCCAATCCATTAGTATTAAAATAAAAATAGCTGCCTTTGGTGTGTCTTCCTTTCCAGAAGGTGCATTTTCATAATTGAATACAAAATCCTTGCCATTGATGTTTCCAGTTGGCAGGAATTCTGGAGTGTTTGAGGTGCCTTGGGGTTTCTACCTTCTACTCCAGTTTCTCAAGTCTTCTCTTCCATTTTTCTTTTTCCACTTCCACTACTGCCATGTAGAGTAGCTAATGTGATGACTAACATAAACCTTGACTCAGAGTGTGTATCTCTGATGAGGCTTCCATATTACAGAAGATAAAAGAAGAAAAAATTTGGGAAAGAGCTTGAAAGAAAAGGAGAAGGAGGGATTTTCATGCTAATTCTTTGTCAGATTGTTCATCAATTAATACTAATAAGCCACAGTTCACAAGCCAGATGAACCAAACCTCTTAAATGCCCAGTCATCTGTACAACCCAGAAATTTCAATATCTCTATTACAAAGGCAGAGTTTCTTTCTTTGGGATACTTTCTACCTCTTTTCTAAATCAAGAGAAAAAAAGACATGTTTGGCAATTATTGCTACTGGATAAGAGTCAGATAGGATATGCTGGGAAATAGAAATAATGACTTTTAAACACAATAAAGGAAAAGCCTGGAAGAAATATGTAATGTAAATTTGACTCTCCAGCCAATAAGTTTATCTTTTCCCTGTTTGCTTTACTTCAGCAACTTGTTTCTGGAAAAAAAAAAAAACAAACTGAACAATCAAAAAAAATAAACAATGAAAAATAAAACCAAATAACCAAACCAAACCAAAAACAGTCAAAAAACCCCAAAGAAATAAACAAATACATCAAAATTATTACTGATCTGAGGGCAGAGGGAAAAAGGAAGAATTCATGCCAATGTTATGGAAAAGTGAATGGCTCTGTGGGGCCTAGTTGCCAGCTTGGTTTAAACCACAACAGTTATATAATAAGTACTAGGCTGTATGAATTGCATGGATATGGCTTGTTTTTTGTGTAATGACAACAACCATCCAGATTGCTGATTTTGAGATGAGCTCTCACCTTCCAAATCTTGCACCTGGGGATGCAGTAATTGGCCCGATAAAGGAACCTGCCTGATCTCCCTCTGTGCCGTGGATATTGTCAGTCAGATGCATTGAGTTGGGGATTAAATCAGCCTGGGTGGTCTTGGCTGACTGAGAAACAAAGCTGATATTTCCAGGAAGGGAAAAAAAGACCATTTAGAACTAAGAAGCTTTCTGATCTGGGAGAGACTTCACAGGCATACATTGAAGGTCTTTGTTGCATCAATATCCTTAATCATAGAATCATAGAATATACAAAGTTAGAAGAGATCCATTGGGATCATCAGGTCCAGCTCCCTTAGAACCTTTATAATTTCTTTATAACCTGTTAAATTAGCTGCTGATACAAAAAAAAAATGCCTCCACTGCTCAAACTTACAAGTAAAATGGTGTTTTTCTTTAATTTATTTAAAGAGTAGCCATGGTAACAGTATGAAGTCATGGTCAATATTTTTTTCTAGGATGTAGCACTCTGCATTTCTCAAATGAACCCGATGAAGTTTTAATTTCTGGAGTCTGAAAACTTTTAATTTCTTATAAGCTAGAATGAAATTCACTGAAATTATTGTCATAACAAAGAGACAAAACAATTTCAATGCAAGAGAATAATTATTATTCAAGAATTATGTTAACAAAGTAATTTTAAAATGAATGAACACTTTGACACTGGAAACATTGTAATAGGTAAAGTGTTTTCTCCTCCAAGTGTCACCTAACTCTCCATGAGGATTTGTCCAGGCCTGGTACATTGGTGGCAGCTAGTTCTCTCTGCAGCTGTGTTGTTTGAGTTGCTTTCCAAACAGATGTGCTGTCACTCTAAGGGAGAAAGGTACCCTGTCCTGCACACAGCATGATGGAAGCAGGGATTTGCTTTTACCAGACAAGTCCTTGTAGCACATCCTGTAGCTTTATTGCCTCAGGTGTTCACTAGCTTAGTATCTCTGCATTGCATTCCAGGTCCTAGTGAGGACGTGTCCATAGAGAACTTGTGACTGGCAACCATTTATCTTCAGGCAGTGGACTTGAAGGCTGTGATAAGGTGCCCCCATGATAGATCTTAAACCAATGTCAAGGAATCCAGCAGATATCCAAGCTGATTCAATCCTATCCATCAAATTAAAGCACTAAGGCTCCTCCCTTGTCTCCTCCAAACCATGTGCTCACTCTTGTGAATGAGTACAATGTCAGTTTGCTCACTGGAGCATATTGTGATCCACCTGGCTTGCCAAGATAGCAGAAGAATATCCACCATTTTTACTGAGTGATTAAAAGCTTAAAGAACAACAGAAAAGGCTGGCAGAAGATAAGAGAAAAAAATGTGCTCCAAGGAGGGAGAACTGTCTTCCTTTTTGGCAGCAATCAGCTCTTACATTTGGTGCAAACAGCTCTGTTCAAAACTCATCCATGAGGATGAAGCAGCTGTAGATGAAAAGAGAGGATAACAATGAACAGCTATGGTTTATAAAACTGTAAGGAAAGTCTCCAGCAACAGACCCACAATCCAGACTTGCAGGTTTGTTTCCAGCAGGGATACAGATCTGAAATGCAATGCTCTAGCACTCCAGGTCACTGTGCTTCCAGCAGGTGCAGTCAGACTCATGACCCGTATCATCAGTTCTCCAAAGGAGTGGTTACGAATCTTTCAGATGTTGGGATAAAGGGGATAGAGAGCAGATTTTGTGTCAGCTTGTGCAGTATGGTATGTAGAGTGGACTTCAAATATTTTTGGGATCAGAAAAGCAAGAGATGTGCTATTTGATAAACATATTCATTTTTATGCAAAAAACAGAGCATAGAAATGAGGACATTTGCTGATGGCAATGCTGTAGAAGAGACATGAAGAGGAGTGAAAGGTAAAGACCAGAAAAGCATTAGGTCTTTGCCCTACACTTTTTCAAAAATGTAAACTTTTTGTGACTTTGCATAGATTTTGGCAAGACCTGAAATAAGCTTTCTTCCTTGATAGTACAGTGCAGTGCAAGTAAAGGGTATGTCTTGATGGGAAAAGGGAAGAGGGTTTCTGTGCTGTGCAGGACACTCAGCACAGTGATGGCTATCCAGAACTTCTCTCTCACATTATATGAGGCAGAGCTTTGCATAGTTGTATCCCATGGGCTTTCTAAGCAAGGTATATGTGGCAGAGATGCTCTTCTGAGACTTGTATTAAAGAGGAACTAAAATGATTGGATATTTTAAAACTAATTTGAAGGGGTGGGGGAAGCATGGGAGATGGTGTAAAGCTGAAGAGATTCATCATTAGGTTCACATTTCAGATTTCACTGACTTTCAGCTTCTATTGATTCTTGGTTCCCTTTCAGCAGCTCCACCTTATTAGGAAAGTAAATTACTGACAAGAACTGGAGAAATTGCTATCACGTACTGCCACAGAAATACTGTGTGATTAGCACAAAGTGAGTCATATGTTTTTCACAGTGTGGGAGAAACCATACCTGCTTGAAAATAATCCCTTCTCATTCCATATAATCCTTTCAGTAGTACACTCTAACACATAAAAGGGTCACAGTGCTCTCAGAAAAATCACATATTTCAGTTGCCTCCTAAAAACACCAACTCCTGGTACTTTTATTCCTTAGTACAGTGCTGGAAGGAGATGCTTTCTGCAGTGTTCCTAACAAAGTCACCATTGACAAAGGGAGAATTACAGGTACATTGAACAATTATACCTAAGATACTGTAGGTCAGTTGACTAGAGCAATGTTGTACAATCTCATATGAGAGATCTCTTCCAAAAGTGTGGGCTTAGTAAATTCCTTCATCAAAGGGATATCCTGCAAAATGAAGCTAGCAGATCAAAGGTCCTGAAAGGCTATCTGGTATTGTGGATATCAGTCCACAATTCTTGCATTAGTATTTTGATAGTCTTCCTTCTTGGGCTTGCTGCCTATAAAGAATAATGCTTAGTCCTACCTGCTAAATAAGTTTTCTTTGACAAAGGGAGAATTACTTGAGTTTTAATGCATTCTTTAATTCAGTTTAACCCTAAAATGTCCTAAAACAATACAGAAAGAATTCTTTAAGAGTTCCATTTTGTCATCACCACAAGCTGTGGTGATGATAGCATCCCTACCATAGATTAGGTACCACCGCAATATAAATCAACCATAATGACAGTGATTATGAGATGGCTTGAAATGGGTGGCAGAGGGAACAGACACTTGGAACTTCACCTCAGCATTAGGCTATAACATTTAAAAGCTAATGAGCTAAAAAGGAATGAATGAGAAAATTAATAATGCACTGCAGAGTAGAGCATTCAAGAGAAACTTCTCCTCCCCTCCATACCAGGGCTAATTAATGTTATCTATCATAATAAAAACAACCCTAAGCACTACTTCTTCATTTTTAACAACCTGTATTACAAGTTAGTGCATAAATGTTTTTTGTAAAAGTACAGAATTTGAGTAGCTATGAATCATGACACTTAAAATGACATGTTCAATTGTGAAATAAAATTCAAGGACACTGCTTTTTCAAGTGGTTTGTTGTGTTCATATTGCTATTAAGGAGTCCAGGTTGTTCTATCAAAGAACTGTTTTTTTTTTTTTTTCTTGTATTGGTGCATGTGTTATATGCTCCCAAAAACCTACAGAAGTTGGACCAATTTACGTGCTAATTAATAGACCGCGCAATCTTACTGAAGTCAAAGGAGTTGCCCAGGATGCAACTGCTAGCAGTTTCGGCCTTCTGCATTAAAATCCTAGCAGCAGGCAAGAAATTGCTATAATGATCACCATGGAATACAAATTGAGCAATTCCTCTCAAAGGGAACTTTGTCACACTAACAATAAGGAGATGACTTTCAAGTTGACATAAACTTGCAAGACAACTAAAAGGAGTGATGAATTAATGAGTCACACATAACCACACCCACATTTATAGGCACTGTCCTTTCCTTGGAGGATAAGTAATGGCTCACTGTCTTTTTATTCTGCATACAGAGAATCATAAATTCATAGAATCATAAATTCATAGAATCATTTAGGTTGGAAAAGACCTTTAAGATCACTGAATCCTACCATATAGCATTGACAAGTCCACCACTAAACCATTTCCGTAAGTGTCGCATCTACATGTCTTTTAAATACCTCCAAGGATGGTGATTCAACCACTTTGTGAGGCAAGTGCTTTTATCAGCCTATTCATAAATGCAGATTGTTACGTCCTCCTAATCTTTCCCATCTTTGCATTGGAATCAAAGTGTTGTAGAATTGTGAAATGGTTTGGGTTAAAAGTGACCTTAAATATCTTCTAGTTCCACCCATCCTGCCATGGGCAGGGGCATCTTTCACTAGAGCAGGTTGCTTAAAGCCCATCCACCTTCATTGTGAGCACTTCCAGTGATGTGGCATTCACAACTTATGACAACCTGTTCCAGTGTCACATCACCCACATTGTAAAAACATTTCTTTCGTATGTCCAATATAACTCCACTCCATTTCAATTTAAAAATGTTGCCCCTTGTCCTGTCACAGCATGCCATGGTGAAAAGTCTCCATCTTTCTTGTAATTCCCCTTTTTATACTGAAAGGCCAGAATGTGTATATGCAAGGACACAGTTTCTGAATGCTTCCTAGGGAATGTTCTGAAAAACAAGAAAATTGATTAAGAAACAAATGAGATTCCTAGCCAGTATTCCTCCTTGAGGAAGAACTAGCATTGACAGTTATTTTTAACTTTAGACTTCCTATAATAGAGACTAAAACACTGGGGAAAAAAATGAACAGGGGTATGGTAAATTATCAACTAATATTTTATATGTTGGGTTTTTTCCCTTAGTTTGGTGATGTCTCAAGTAAAATAGTACATGCATACTGCACATGGTTAGTTCTGTACAGGATTTTTTCTGTAGATGCAGTTACCATAGGTAAAAATATTTTGAAAATGGGTTGAACGAAATGTCGATCTGAATGGTGGTTGTGCTACTGCTAGTGACTGGGGAGTATTAATTATGAGGAGACACCAGATATTGCTCATTAACAGCAGTTGTTCCTATGTCAATAAGTCTCACGATTTTCACATAACTTGACAATATTCATGAGTCCCAGGTGACTTTCAAGGCACGGAACTCACAATTACAGAACTTTATGATTTATACTTGTGTTAATTAAAAATTTTGACTGTTAATAAAACTGCAAGTATTACAGTTTATTTGGACCTTCTGTTACATATGCACTTAAATTGTGTGGCTGTATGTACACATAATATTTGTTTTATTTGTATAAGCATTTAAATATGTACACTGGGCTGGGCGTAACCTTCTATCTACCTTCCTTCTGGGGCTAGTGGGATAAAGAAAACTGGGGAAATTTTTGTCCTGTTGGAGAAGATAGAGGGTCCTCTCCAGTCCCACAACTGGAGTGCTGGGGTGGAGGGTTACAGGAAGGATAGGCAGGACAGGCAAGGTAGGAGGAGTGACACTATATGTAAGGGAGAGGTTTGATTGCACACTCCTTACAGTTAGTGGTGATGTGGTTGAGCTTCCGGGGAAGGATTAGAGAATCTGAGGAGACTGTATTGATCACAATCATGACAAAACAGTTGAGTTTAAAATTTTCAGTGAGAAAAGAATAAAGGACAGCAAAGATGCTATCCTGGCCTTCAGAGGAGCAAGCTTTGAGTTATTCAGGGAGATATTTAGCAAAGTATTTTCACTTTTCAGGGCTGGTCAGTCTGTAAGAAACATCTTTTACAAGCTCAGGAGCAGGCAATTCCAGTGTGTCCTAAGTCAAGTAAGCGGCGCAGAAGACCTGCCTGGGGGAGGGCAGTCCTGCAGACAGGGATCTGGGAGTGCTGGTTGGCAGCAGCTCATTGTGAGCCAGCAGTGAGCCCTGGCAACCAAGGGGGCACATCCCACCCTGGAGTCCATCAGACACAACATCACCAGCCAACCAGTATTGTCCTGCTGCATTCAGCACTGGTGTCCTCTTACCTTGAGTGCTGTGTGCAGTGCTGGGCTGACAGCTCAGAAGGATGTGAAGGTCCTTAAACGGATCCAGAGGATGGCAGCAACTACAGTGGGCTGCGAAGAGCCTTGGGCTTGTCTAGTCTAAAGGAAAAGAGGCCAAGGAGCAACTTTATTGCTCTCTACAGCTTCTGGAGGAGGGGAAGTGGAGAGAGAGGTGCTTATCTCTTCCCCCTGGTATACAGTGATTAGATGCATAGGAATGGTTCAAAACTGCACCAGGGGAGATTTAGGCTGGACATGAAGAAGCATTTCTTTATGAGAGAAACACACTGGAACAGGCTTTCTAGAGAGGTGGTCCATTCCCCAAGCCTGTCAGTGTTTAAGAGCCATTTGGACATAGTTCTTCAACTACATTAGTCAGGCACAGGGACTAGAAGATTGTTGTAGGTCCTCTCAACTATAATTGTCTATTCTATTCTATTCTATCCTATCCTATCCTATTCTATTCTACTCCAATTATGTATGTGCATTGACAATTTTGTTTCTCTTTAGGACTGCAGCAATGCCTACACAGTACATTGGTAACATGTAAAAGTAGCATGTCAGATCGGCACAAGAGAAGAGAGGGCTTATCTGTTAGCTGTGTGCCAATGATTGAGTGGATTACTGCAGCCTGCACCCAAGGAGAAGGCCTGTGGACAAAATAAATAGTGATCATTCTGCCCAGGTTTCCTGTGCTCGGTGTTTATTCAGGCAAGCTGGAGACAGAGGCAAGGGTAGACAAAACTGTAGGGGTATAAAGCAAAATACTCAGTGATACACTGAGCCCTGCAGTGATACACAGGCCACTGCATTTCACCCAGCTATGCACAGACAGGCCTTGTGCTAAACTAAAGGAAACCTTCTGGACTTACTTCTAGTCCAAAAAGGAAGGTATCAGGGAACAGAGGTCCCAATCCTTCCCTTGCTGGCTTGTTCCTTTTGTCAATTGCTTCCAACAGAAAAAATTCTGCCTAATTTCTTATTTGTAAATGGTGACTTCCATCTTCTGGTATTGATTCTTATTCCTTTCTCTCTAATTCTTTAAATTTCAGCATTCCTCTGTGTCATGAGAGCACAGTCTGTAACGGTCTTATAGACTTAAGTAATTTGTAAGGTTTTGTTCTAACAAAGTAAAACCACTAAGCTCATTAATTTGGTCCCAGAGAAGAAGTTCCTTCAGCCCTCAAATATTTCTGTGACCCTCTATTGATCATCTACAGATATTTTTAAGCACTCCTGAAAGGATGCATTACTCCAGTGCTGGGTTTAGTAAATATCCCGAATACACAATGGAATGAGCAGTCTGATTATGTTTACCAATTATTGCCCTGATTACAGATTCACTAATACTAGTTCTTTTTACCACCACATCTGTTTGTTCAACACAGTCTGGTAATTGCTTTCACAACCACTGCAGCTTAGGAGTTACTCTGCCGTTCTTTGTATTCTCCATATGCTGTTACCACTTTGCACTGGTACTTAGAAGTGTACCTTTGTTGTTGGCTGTATTAAAACACAGCTTGGATGGACTAAGAATACCAAGCAGCCCTGATCAGTCACTCTGTCTGCACATTCCTCTTTGTTGTGATGACTGTATTGGTCTATAGTTTGATCTTCAATAAATTGAGAGACTGGATGAAGCAATTCAATGGCTTAAACTTCTAATGGGCTTGTATTTGATAGAATCAGTCATTCACTTTGAGGTGTGATTCATGTTATATGTAACATTTTTACACAGAGTATGGGATACCCTCCTCTCTAATTCTGAACTGTAATCTGCCTTCCTGCTTGGGTCCATATCAAGGACAGTCAAAAAATAAATCCTGGGGCATTTTGCTAGTCCTTCCTGGAGGGGTCTCATGTTCTTTGCTGCCAAGATGCATGAATTGGTAGACAGCTTCCTCTCATGCCACCTTGAAGCAGTGTGGACACTGGACACCTGGCTCACATGCTCTATTTTAGAGGCTTTGTGGCTTCACAGTAGCTGCACAGAAGTGGATAGTGAGTGAAATATTCTCCAGTAGTTTTAATTGTGTTGACTCTGAAATAATAGCACATATGTAACCTCACTTACCAAAGGCTTTATCCATTCAGTTCATGTTCTGCAGTACAGTACTGACTTTTAACAGGAATGCCAAAGCAAGTTAAATGCTCTGGAGTTCAAGTAAGAGATATCACTGTCTTTAGCAGTAGAATGGAAATATAGATTAGAACGGAAATATTCTTAACATTTCCTTCCATACATGTAACCTTCAATACATCAGCTTTACATTATAGCACCTAATAATAGGACTTTGCCATAGCTAGGGTTTCATTACTACTAGCACTCTTATATTTCACACCTGTCTTTATGCATAGCTTACATTTTACATAGTTCTATTTTCCTATTTTAATATTTTTATTTTTCAGCATTCACGTCCACTGGCTGGCTTCTTTCCTCCGCTGAAGAAGGGACTTGAGCCCAGCACTGTGGGATTTTAGTATCCCGATTGCTTAAGGGCTCCTGTCTGCTGCACGTGGCAGCACAGTGCAAAGTTAATGTTGACAATTTTTTATAGACAACCACTAAGGCATATTCAGTTTGGTGCCCACCAATGAAGAGCACCACACTGCCTAAGTCACCAAGCTGTCATATTCTATGCCACCTCTGAGCCCTGCCTTATCCTACAGTGTAACTCTAATCTAATACTCTTCTTCCATTTCATCTGCTGTCTCATAGTTACACTGTTCTCCTGATAGTTTTCCTTAGAAAAGGAAAATTTTCCCTACAAAACATAAAATATGTGTCTTACAGCTGGGACCATCTCTGTCTTTACAAGTTCAGAATAATCAGGTCATTGTTGCAGGTATCCAGGCAGAATTTAGCTTTCATTTCAGAAATTATTTCATTTTCTAAATTCAGCATGGTCCTGTAAACCTCCAAGGTGAATTTAGGGAAGAAAGTTGTAACATTTTTTACTTAAAAGAAGAAAAAATAATTCAAGGCAAGCTACTTCTAATTATCTTGCATTGATGCTGAGGAAAGGCAGTGCATACATCAAATTTCCCAGCCACTCATGCACCACCAACTCTTAAAGTATTCTTTAACAATGAGTGAAGAAACCAATAAAGAATTTCTGATTTTCAGTCCCTGAAAGTGACTTTTTTGCACTTCATGGTCATTCATTACAATGAGGTTTAAAATAATATTTTTCCCTATTTTTCCCTATTTATAATATTTTAAATGTGTTAAAAAGAATATGAGTTTATACATGCTCCAAGTTGTTTCATTTTCCTTGGAAATAGGTTATTGGAGCTCTGCAGAACATGCTAGATAACTTCTCTGTTAGGATCTGGAGGCTGCACCCAGCAGCAGTGCTTCTGCACGACTGGACCTCTTATCCTTCCAAGGTACAGCAAACAGAGGAGCGAGAACTTTGGGAAAATGGATTCCTAAAGGTCTCTGGAGAATGTGGTTTAAATAGAAGGGAGCTTTAGTGGAGCAGAATTGACAAAAAAAAAAAAGTAATTAATTCTTTGACTGATGATTGATTGATTGATTGATGCATTGAAGCCTTTACAAGCCAGATGTTGGTGAGAGGGACTGGTGTGAGCAGGCTTGAATGTCTCATTGCACTCTAGATGAGACTGAAAGAAGAGGACTCAGCATCCAATTGACCCTATTCAAAAGGAAGAAAAGTGGGACCTGTGTTACAACATGAACTGGGAGTCAATGCCTAAATAGCAGCTGAGAATGTGTAATGAATGTGTAAATGGAAGGGAGTCCCTGTGTATTAAAGTCAACTGAATCCTGCTATTACTAATAGGCAGAAGATTTTAGTGCCTGGAGTTTCAGCTGTCTTTCCATTTGTACAGCAGTAGCTGGCCTCCACAGGCTCAGCTTGAGGCTTTCAGTCTAGGCTATTTTGTGGATAACAGCTTCTGATTCTCCTCCTTCCTTTTTCTCTCCTTCTTTTATTCATTGTGCTTCAAGTCAAAGCTTGAGGCAGCAGATGGATTTAACAGCATGGGCTCAGCAAATTCCTATTATGATGAACTGAGAGAGTGAAAAACCCTAACTTAGCTCTATTCATGCAAAGGGGAATAATTGCTTGTGAGTCAGTGGAGCTAGGATTTCATTCTGTGCATCCAGACTCCTCCTGAGTACTTGAAAGTGGAAGCTCTGGGAGTGTTTGGCACTTTTAAGGGTATTCTTACAGAGAGAGATTACAGAATATATTAATGAAGTAAAAAATTATCAAGATAGTAATATTTACTTTCCTTGAAAAATTATCTTAACAAGCTGGGTATGATTATACTTATAAAGCTACTTAAATTAAGGTATAGTAAGTTCTGTTTCTGTTGTATCTTGACATCCCTAAAGACTATTGGGAATACTTTCTGGTCATTAGGATAAGCCTGCTGTCTTGGACAGCATCCTACACATTAACATGTAGGTGTTTAAAGCAAACAGTAGGTGGCCTCAGAACATTATCATTGCTCTTCCTGGGAGCAGCAGCAAAGCGAGGGCAGAGCCCTGCTGATCCTGAGCGGCTCGGTACAGCTCCTTACCTAATTGCAGGAAACATGCTGAGATGCGTCCTGCAGCCCAGCGCTGTGGCTTTCTCCCGGAACAAGGCCACGTGTTAAACCCGAATGCAAACTTTGCTTTGCTGTTTTAAATCCCACTTTGACCACTGTCATGTCTCAGAAGTTATAGGAAAAACAAGTGTTGAACAGAGAAAATGGAAAGATAAGTAATTCTCATTATTTGATGTGGCATACTACCCGTGGTAGTGAAGAAAGACTGGAAAATCCACTTGCTGCTTTACTATGAAATATTCTCTACTCACATGCCTTGTGTTTCAAATATCCAGTGAATGGCTACATCTGGTGGTTGGGAAATGAGGGCTTATTAGCCACCATGAGCTACTTCATTGTTTGTCTTGCTTTCTTTAGGGAATTTCTGCAGGCAATAAAGAATTCAGATCAAACCTGTGGGCTGCAGTGTCATGAGAGTCAGGTTTGCAGCCTTGGTCAAGGTTTGGTCCCCTCAAGTACAATTTGTATTGTCAGTATCTAATCCTGGCCCTGAAGGCTTGTGCTTCAGAAGAATCCTTGATGTCAGAATCCAATATATGGTGGAAGTCCATTTGCAATAACCTAACCTGTTCCATCAGTCCCCTTCCAGACTGCCAGATTGTATGAAGAGCAGGGAGAAGAGGAGTCTGTTACTACATCTACTGTTCAATTTTTTTCATTGTTAACTTCTCAGAAAATAAGAGAAGCCCAGTTGTGCACTACAATGGTAGTCACTCTCAACCCAAGCTGCGAGGGCAGAGGTGCATTTTCCATCCAACTTCCTTTGCGCTTTCCATGTTCATATAGGTAAAAGCACAGTTTACCTTGGGGATCATACCCTTTCTCTTGAATGGTGGGGCACCTGCTTTTAATAGCAGGGTCTCAGGTCAGTACTGGTGGAACATGGAAAATTTCCTCTTTAATTGCCTCTCTAAGTTTCTTGTGGTTCTCTTTAATTTCCTCTTTTAAATTCTGGAAATTCTTGATCAGTCTTTCCATGGAAGAGATATAGGCCATTAACAGGGCAGAGATAGTTTCTTTATATATCCAGAGTGTGTCAACCAAAGTTTCCACTTTTTGCTCTCCCTCCTTCAGTGTCATCACTCCCAATGAGGTGGCTTATGATGCTGGCACATTCCATATGAATTTCTGGCTCATGTTTTCTGTGCACTGGATGCTATCTGGATTATTAGAGAATTGTTCATTTTCTGAAAAGATTATGTCCAGCATAGCTAATTCTCTAAGGTACCAGATACCTTGTGCCATGTCATTCCACCCTTTGTGGTGCACTAAAAGCTCATCTTTGCATGGGTATCTTTCCCTCACACTTAACAAGAGCTGTCTGCAGAGGCTGAGTTTCTGGTCTTCTCCGGATTCACTGGTCAATACCAGTGAATCCCATCCTGGGAGAGGGATTCCAGTTATTTGGCTTCACTACCATCTGGTGCCACACCACTGGCTACCATATCCCAGCACTGGAGAAGCCAGGTCAATAGGGGCTCCTCCAGGGATAGGGATCAGGTGATTATCTCTGGTCCTGTTTCTTCCATTAGTTTTGAAGATCCTGCTTCCTCTTATCACTCCCTGCAAGAACTGATTTGGTCTTGGATTTCTTCCTCTTAACAGGAGCAACTGTTGCTGGCATGAGCTGTCACTCTGGTTCAGCTGCAGTGTCAGTGGCTGTGGTGCTTATTGGTCTGCTTTCCCTCCCCTCCCCTGAAGGTGCTGTACAGTAACAAACAGTGTGTGGTAGGCAGTAGCCAGGGCCCAGCACAGCTTCATGCCTGTCTGGAACCACCACAGCAATTTTCTTTCAAATATTCTGCCATTTTATCAGGGTCTGTATTTGCTCAGGGGTGAACTTCCAAATCATTGGAGCAAAATACTTCTTCAAAAGCTGGCCCATTTTCTCTCACCTTTCATGCTACTCAGGACTACCTACCCCTGGGGCACGTCTCTGAACAACTTCCCTAGAAATGTCTGTCCTGACTCTAAAGACAGTATAGACCATACACAGAGACATTGCAGATTTAGCAGCAAGATTATGCTGTCCTTAACATCCAAAGGGAATTCGAAATTCTCAAAAGCTGTTGTAGCAGACCTGAACAAGGATTAAGAAGGTGAAGGGCTGGGTAAAGTCATCCTCTCCTGCTCTCTCCACCAGCTGGGTACTATTATTAATGAACTGCCAAGGGTAGCAGTCAAGGCCAGGACACGCAAAGAACACTGAATTCACATCCCAAATCACCCTCATTGTCTGTGATGTTGTCATGTCATAAACTGAGTTCACACAACACATCACCAAAGCAATCCTAATCCCTCTCCCCACCTTGACAAGTATTATCAGAAGGAGCACATACAGCAATACATACTGGGCTAGGTACCACATCCATACAAAGAGATCAAGCACTGTAACCAAGGAGTTCTTACCCAATACACAAATGCTTCAGTCAGAATGTTATTTCAACTTCTCCCTCGAGCCTACATTGGGCATCAATTAAATGTGCTGCGTTTAGCCCCAGCAGGAAAATTGAACTTCAAATAAGCCACTTCCCTTCCCTCATCTCTTTCAGTAAGAAGGGACAATAAATGAGGGATTATGAGTTGAAATAACAATTTACTAAAAGAAAAATTACAACTGCAGTATTAATAGGAAAATTGCATAAAAGAGAAGATGTTTTATGCACAAAAGGGTATTCACCACTGGGAACAAATAAAAAGTACTTCCTGAAGATATTTATGTCTCTGCCAGAGAGAAGAAATCCTGCAGAAAACACACTGGCAAGTGCAGCCTTTGTAGAAAAGATCACCAAACTCCACTGCAGTGGGAGTGCTACCATGGGTGTAATGAAATTTTCCTGACAAATAAGTGTTTTATTTTGCATTCTACATCCATCAGCAGAGCTGCCTCTGAACACCTCATCCATTAGGCAAAGTTGAACCCGCACATCCAGAGGGTTGGCTGACACTCCCTGCAAAGCCATGCTCCCAGGAGTGAAGACAATGTTAGACTGGCCTGTCTGTCCTCAGATACCCCACTGCCCACAGTGCACAGAGCCTTTCCTGTGATGGGGTCCACCTTTCTTAAAGAGGGTCTGTTCAGCCTGACCCCTTCCTTTCACAGCTCCTGTGACTCTCTGCAGGCCTTTATCATCTCCTCTGTATTGCAGTTATCAGACCAAATTATAGCTGCATGGTACGTACTGAATTAGCTCTCAAAGTAACAGCAGCGAGCATGAGATTAGTTATGATTTGACCTGTCTGGAGAGTGAATACATTAACAGTTTATTGAGGTTGTCTTTCACTCAGATCCCATGTGGAGCAAAGGATAGGCCTGGACAGTTTTGTGCTGCTGTGACAACCGCAGCAAACTGCATTTGGCTCATCAGAAAACAAGATTTGACCTGTCTGAATTTCAGTAATGCTGGCATTTAGCTGAAAAGGGAAATCTTCCTGAAATAACCCAGATCTTGTCCTTCCATTTAAGTTCATCTGCTGCTGGTTTCATTTCAGTGCATGGGAATACCCATCAGGACTGATTAGCCAGCAGTGTGAGGCAGAGGGATAGGATGTACAATTTTCCCTCACCATGAAATTATCATTCATGTGTGAGATAAGAACATCCTTCATTTATTCATTAATATGATTTCAAAAGAACCCTGCAATTTTACTTGCCTTGCAGCTGATGCTGACCTAACAATATGAAATGCTGTTTAGTGAGTTATCAGTCCGCACAATTTCAGTCAGAATTTGATTATATTTTTTGTGTTTATTGGACTAGATTTATACTAAATTTAGTTGCTTAAGGTAACTGACTTAGCTGGTACTATCTCAGTTCAAACTGTTGAGGGTTCTACTCTTGGTTGAGTAGCCACATCACATTTGCACAGGCTGAAAATGTCTTTAAAATTGCAAGAAAAGCTCAGGAAGCATGAAAATACAGTATCTCAGTTAAATAGGACATCCTTATTCTACTAAAAATGTGATAATATTTTCCTTCTCATCCCAATAGTTTTACTCTCTGAGTTGATTAAATATTAGTCATCTCCAGCAGCTTTGGAACAGAGCAGAGCTGGGTCGAGTACCCTTCATATGGCCTTTCTCTAAAGAGCTGCAATGTTCAGTATATGTAAATCAATACACAAAATCCTGTGCTTTGCTTATATACTCTTGTCTGACCACATCTGCATCATAGAACACATCTGCCTTGCTATATAAAACTGAGGAAGCATCTTGCTGAGAGAGTATCTTGCCATGAAGCCAGGGAGAAAGGCTACACAGCCCTAGGCCCGGAGTCTCTTCCAAGCTCAATGGAATGTGTCCCTTGAAGACACAAACCCATCATTCTTGTTTAGTTCACCTGGGTTTTTTCCCTGTTCAGATCCATAGTAGATGTGAGGCTGTGGGTCTCAGCCCAGTAGGAAGCTGTTTCCACAGGGGGAAGCCCAGGGCTTGTGTTGCACACCCTGAGACACACGCTGAGAGGGGAGTTTGGGGCACAGTTGGAGGTCTGCACAGAACAGAGGGCAGCAAAGCTGAAACAATTGTGCTCAGCTGGTCAAACAGGAGGCAGTCAGGCCCTGTGCTTCTTCTGTGCAGCACACAGCTGCAGCCAGCCTGTGGGCACACTAGTAATGCAGCACCAGTCCTCTGTCTTGGAACACTTTGGCAAGAGAAGCACAACCAAACCTTTTTTAGTCCTCTTTCTGCCTTACTGAAACTTGGGAAGTTTCAGTAAAGACATGGGAACTAACACTGTGATTCATTTGTCCTGACTTCTATTATATAAATACAAGGCTTTGGTCTAAATCAGCATCTCTCTGCACTCAACAGTACATCCCAATCCTGAAATTACTCCTGAGCTGAATCTCACTAAAAGTTGCTCATAAAGAAACAAGAGATCTTTGGGTTAGGTTTTAGTCTGGTTGTTGACAAATCTTCAGTAAAACATTGAAGCTCAGTGTCTTTCAGAAAGCAATAATAAACTACCCATCTCTTAAATAGAGTTCTACAAGACTGCAAACCTTTTTGAGATCCATAGGTAAGAGGTGCTGCTGTAATCAGAAGGTAAAATAGCTGTTTATAACTGTGACATGCTACCACGATCATTAATGAGAACAAAAATCATATTTATCAGAGGACAAAAAAAAAAAAAAAAAAGGTGCAGAGCTTAAACTTGTAAATAATTCTGTAGTATTATAAATTTTCCCACTTCTCCACTCCAAGATAAAAGACAGGGTCTGGGTCATGACAAATGTGCTACCTCATTCAGACAATTATAATGCACCAGAGGAATTCAAACACAAAATGTTTTTGGAAAAGACACATAGCAAAGCCTTGAGGGAAGATATGATTTAAGGAAAACCTTGCAGCAGGAGGGAGAGAATAAATGAAACACAGAAGTGGGAGGGTGATGGGAGAAAACAGATAAGAACGGGATAAATTTTGGTTTCAGTTGCACTAGCATAAATGATTTTTACCCCAGTAGTATTTGCCTTTAGAAGGCCTAGATTTTTAATTGCTTTTCTCTTAAAAACCAAGGACCAGCCAAAGCCTGGAAAGTAAAACCATATAGTGTGGTCAGTATTCTGACGTGGGCTTACAGAATTTGTTGCAAGGAGGATGAGTGTGTTCATTTTCTCCCTGTGGGATAGGATATAGATTTTTTTTTTTCTTGAGGAATGAAATAGCTTGTTGTAATATACAGATTTGGACTTAACAAGGAGGGGAAGGAATTGGTTTGATTTTTTATCTTTAGTGGGCTAGCTGACCTGAAAATTATTCTTCCCTTAGACTTCATGCATAAGCCTCTACCCTGCAGGTAGAAATATGGCAGGTCCAAAAGGCTAATAGGCAAGTTCTTGGAAAGCAAACACATAAAGAGATAGTAAAAGGATGACACAGGGATTTATCACCAATACCTTTAAACCACTGACTGCACAGGCCAGGCTCACATTCTCTCTTGAGAATTAGGATTAGGTCAGATGGACAACAGCACAAGATAGAACATTTTCTCACCCTCTGCACCTTACAGATCACACTTTCAAGACTGAGTTCTCCTGCATTCTTAATCAAAGTTTGCAATCACAGGATCTCAGCATGCATGTGGGACACCACCTAGATTGCTCATGGTAAGGGGAAGGCCAGGCATTGGAAGGAAGCTGGTGGAATGGGGAGAGCAGTGCTGTCACATGACCCTGACAGAGAGGTCTAGGCATCACCTGCAGAACAAGGAGACCTTGCAGGAACTTCACTGGATCAATGAAAGATTTAACAAACTTAGAATTTTGCCAAAAGGGAAATACTGGAATAGCATTCAGAGAAGTGTAGAGGGTGCAGACAGAGCAGAACAAAATGCCAGTTGACTGAAAGTTTCTCTGTTGTCTCATCTAATGTTTAATACCCTTTTCAAAGTGTGACACATACCAGCCAAAGTGTGGGAGGTAATTCTGTATCACTGGCCTAGGCTTCCTCCCACACAAAGCAAATGTTTTTGCTTCGGCCTGTGCTCAGCTTTCACTGTGAGGATACACAGAGTCAGATCTTCACCTTTTGGAAAATGTATTTGTAATTCAAGAATGCTCTTATGCACACATTTTCAATGAGAAGGTATAACAAGCTGTGCCACCCCTGACTCCTGAAAACTGTTGTTCCCTAAACAAGGATATATCCTTATTAACAGGGGCTTCATAAAGGTTGGTGGACCCTCTCCCAGACTTCATTTCATTGCAATGCCATTACTTACAATCAGAAATCTAACTGCCCTGACTACTTTGACAGATGCCAATCGATCAAGATAAACAAGCCAAGATATTCTTCCTGGTCTTTATGTAGCCTTTCAGGAATATGTAGGTAAGCTAGAGGTACCATGACAGAGCTACCAGCCCCATGAACACATTGTGAACACAGTGCAGCTGGGACTAGCTACAGGCACTCAAGTCTAGATGTGAATATCTGGACTGCCCTCCTAGAGGCTGATCTCTACCAGATTGCCTTCTACTCTACTCTTGATTGTACTGATTAGTGTAGGGATTCATACACCCTGACACCTGCAGACCCATTTGAGCCTCCAACCATCTCTTTAAAAGATATGGATTTCCTATAGGTTCTTTATCATGGTAACCAGCCCTATGCAGGTATCTTTCCCAGGAAATTCCAATGACACACTATGTTGAGGCAAATAATCTATAGCAGTATTTTAAATACCTACCCTATAACTAGTTTTCAGTGTCTAAACCTCAAAGGACACAGAAAGTGGATTTTTCACTACAATATAAGTCTGACACTGTGATTAAACCTCCTCTGGACACCTAAAATACAGCCTTTCAGAAAACAGGGTTTTTTAATTGTGGAAAAAAGCCTTTGAGTCTGAAAAATATCACTATTACATGATGAGAATTTGCTACAAATAACCATGGAATTAGCCACATATGTCCATAGGCAGCAACTCTGTGGTAGGATTTTGAAGGAAAAGCTCCCAGATGTTCACAGAATCACAGAATCACAGAATAGACTGGAAGAGAACTCTGGAGATCATCTGGTTCAGCCCCCACACTACAGTGGGACTGACTACAGCTAGTTTCCCAAGTCACTCATATACAGTGAGCTTCTGAATAATTCCAGGGATGGAGACTCCACAGCCTCACTGGATATCTGTCAGTGCTTGGTTACTGTCACAGTAAAAAAAGTGTTTCCTGATATTCAGAGGGAACCTTCTGTGTTTCAGTTTTTGCCAATCGCCTCTGATCAGTGGACAGCACTGTCTCTGCTCTCCTTGCACCTTCCTTTAAAGTATCCCTTGATCCTTCTCCAAGATTGACAGTTCCAGTTCTCCCGGCCTTTCCTTATATGTGAGGTGCCCCTGCACCTTAATCATCCTTGTGGCCCCTTGTTCAACTTCCTCAAATGTGCCCATGACTCAGTATCAAGTGAGGAGCTCAGCACTGGACACAATACTGCAGGTGGGGCTGAGTAGAGGAAACCGACAGGCTGGCAATATTTGGCCTAATGCTAGCCAGGATTCCATCTACCTGCTTTGCAGCAATGCCATATTGCTGGCTTATGCTCAACTTAGTGTCCACCAGGACCCCAAGGTTCTTTCCTGCCAAGATGCTTTCCAGCATATACTGGTACATGGAGTTTTCCCCAGGTGCAGGACTTTGCACTTAGTGAGGATAAAGTTTAAGTTCATGATGGAATAGAATATCAAAGGTAGAAGAAATATAAGTTGACAAATATTGATAAAGGTACTCCAGAAATTCAGAAACCATTGACTAGATAGTTGGTGCTAAAAGGTGCTGGCATGCAGGGACAATGGTGGCTTTGCTTGGACTATTCAGAGGTACACTTTTCTAAGGAAGTCAAGTGAGTATTGGATGGTGTTTGTCTTTATCCTGGAGTTTGATGCAATTTGCCCCTGAAGCCTGAGAAGTAGGAGTGTGAACAGGAGCTCAGAAATTATCACGGGCACAGAGTTACCCCCCTAAGTGGTGAGAGGCAAGGGCACTCCCCAAAGTGAACTCACTGGCTAAGTCTACTTATAGTGATTTAAACAACAGGTAGGAATATGATGGGGCCCTGAACCTTTGAACTGCGAAAGCTCTGGCCAAGACCAATGAGCACGCTCTTAAGCAATAACCAATCTGGCCTCAGCAAGGTCTCAGGATCATCCCATTTTTTTTGAATGACAGGCAATGATTGTGCCCATCAGTCTTCACCCCAGAAAACAGTCCTGGGAACGTCAGAGATAGGGAAGATTAGGGTACACATAGCAGCTGAAAATCCTCAGGTTTTGCGCATGGGAGCTATCCACTGTGTTCTGCCTCTCAAGCTGAATTCTCAATCTAATGGTATATTCCATCCTTAGCCTAGTGCCTATCCAAATGCTAGAGCCCCACCAGCCACAATAACCTAACATGAAAGGTCTGAGAAAACACCTCTTCTTGCTAGTGTCTCTTTCTTTCAGCACAAATTGCTAGCTAACTCAAAGTCAGAATGAATTTGTATCAGAGCTTGTTTGCAGGCTGTCTTTTTGCTCTGCCACAGTTAGTATGGAAGTTACATATCTGGAAATTGGGAACTTTGGTGCAACAGAGTTGCATGGAGGTTGTATATCTTTCTTGAGGTGATATGAGGAAACATATGTGAAAGAGGTCTGTTAAACATCTAGAAACCCTTGTGCATTGCTGTAGAGGCAGAAAGACAGAGCTGCAGATGAAAACCAACTAATGCCACTTCAGACATATATTTTCAAGCAGGCAAATCTTACTGGTTTTGTCAGGCCTTGTCGAACTCTTAAGGCTCTTTGAAAAAAAAAATGAAACCAAACAAAACAAACAAAGAAAATATACCAAACAGAACAAACAAAAAGCCCAACCAGAAACTATAATTCCATCAATCATTGTTTTGTGTTCTCCTTGTAAATGTAAAAGGCGGTCCATTCACCCTGGACTTTTAGAGGTTAAATACTCAGATCCTGAAGGAGTTCCATAATTTTTCTCCTCCAGGTCTCAAATTCCAAGTTTCTTCCTTAATCCTCAGGAAAAACCTACAAAGTAAAATATGCTTGTTAGCAAAACACTTCTCTTCTCGTTAGTACCCATTGTTATTAACAGCACTTCATCTGCCATATGTTTCGCATTTAAGCCTTGCTTTAGAAACTCCTAAATCTTGCCTAGGAAGTATGAAAATAATTATGAATTCAATAAAATTTCAAATGTAACTTATTTTTGGTATAATTTTCATGTTTGCCATCTTGACAGATTGGTGTAGTAGAATTTCAGTTTTACTGTTTCCTATTCAAAATAATGTTAGCTCCCCTTGAGGAAAAAATTAATGAAACTAAGACATTTTAAATCTTCAAAATATGAGATTCTTTTTGTCACAGGATGTCATGTGCATGAAGATTCACAGCTATTCTGCTGAGTCACTCTCACAGCTGCACAGTGTTGATTCTATTAGTTCCAATACAGAAAAACAAAGAAGTAGCGCATTTCTGCAGCATAGTATATGGAAGTCAAGACACAGAAAGGAATTTCCTAGCATAGCCATGATTAGTTAGAAGATACTTGTGGCATTTAAGTTTGAAATAAAAGCATAATTTTTAATTGTCCCCATGCAGCATTCATATAAGATTTTCATGTGTAGGAAAGAGGAACATTATAAGCTCGAACAATACAAGGTGTACATGCCCCTTCAAGGCCAAGGAATAATGCTCTATCTGTGCCCTCCATGTGTGCTCCAAAGGACAAGGGAAGATCTTGGTCACATCACGGAGATTGATCATGCACCACGCACATACAGAAGAAATGAACAGCAATCCCTGATCCTGGTCTCTACATCACACACAAATACTGAAGCTCCAATACTATTTCAGCTGGTCGAAGTTGAAAAGGTATTTAGAGAGATTTCAAACAGCACAACTTTGTTGTGAGATCACCAACTAAATTATAGGCACAGACTCAAAGCACAGACTTGTTGGATGTTCTTAATGAATGAATTTTTAAGATTATTTATACTAAAGCACAGGGTTTTTTTTTATTAGGACTGCTGATATTTATTCCAAAATGTCAGAGGTAAACACATAGAACTGCAGGTTTCAGACCAGGTCTTAAATTTGACATAATTTTAAGAATCTAAAAGTCAGAAGATAATCCAAAAATGTTGAAAGCTGCGACAGTGAAATAAAGTAGATAAAATACAAAATCTGTTAAATCTTTCATGTGTATGCTATGTAGGGATGCTAAACTGTGGTGGGTTGGCCATGGCTAACAGCTTAACTCTCCCTCTAGCTGCTTGCTCACTTCCCATCTCCCTAGGACAGAAGTAGAAAAGGATAAAAAATAGGAGGAACAGGAATAAAAAAGCCTGTGGATCAAGATAAAGACAGAAGGATTGCTTACTAATTACTCCTGTGAACTAAACACATCCAATTTGGAGAAAATTAAATTAATTCACCCCAGAGGAGGAGGTGTTGCAGAATCTGTTCTCTCTGCTCTCTCAGCCAAGACTCCTCCTAGAGCAAAGGAGGAATAGGAATGGAGCAGCTAAGAAAAAAGATGAGATTCAGATAGAATCATAGAGTCATGAAATAGTTGGGATTGGAAAGGACCTTTAAAGATCATCTAGTCAAAACTACCTACAATGAGAAGGAACATCTTCAACTAGATCAAGTTGCTCAAAACCCCTTCCAGCCTGACCTTGAAAATTTCCAGGGACAGGCCACCTCTGAGCAATATGTTCCAGTGTTTCACTACCCTTATTGTAAAACATTTCTTCTTTATATCTAGTCTAAATCTATCTCCTGTTAGTTAGGTTGTGCTTCAGTGAAATATGTTTTGGTTTATTTGTCTTTCATAACTGTGCTTCTGTTTTGTCATCAATTGGCCAACCTCATCTTTGCAAGAACACAGCTCCTGCCCTAATCTTTGAAGCATATGCTTGAAGCTTCCTACCATGTCCCACACAGTCTCTGTTTTCATTGGTCTCCTCACCTGAGGCACTGCTGATTCACCCTTAATGTCTGCTTGACAACATGTTTTCAAGCTCTGAAGGGCACTGCACTGAACTGTGAGAGTAATTCTGGGTAGCGGTGACATCGGCTGTCAGGTAAATGAAGAAAAATATGCCACAGCCTGTGGTGTTCAGTGTTCTGCAACAGCAGGAGTTGGGGCGGAAGAGGCAGTGACATCTGCACCGTCCAGTATCAGCATAGAAAACATTAGCCTGTAAAGAGATGTTACCAGCTTGAAATTGTGAAAATTGATGTAGATTCAGTTCAGTCTCCTTTTTATGTGGATCTATTTTACCAGGCCCATTTATTTGACAACACCAATTGTATCTACACTGCGCATATGTGGAGCTTGTTCAACAACATGGTCAGCAAACCTGGATAGTAGGGTCACCTGTCTGCTTCACCTTAAGTTTTGGGATACATATATGTCTTGACATAGTTCTCTTGACTAGAGCCAGGAGTGATACATACATTAGAAAGTTATTGTTTCTTGAATCAGCATGAATGATAGCAGCTTTTCCTCAGACACCCATCACATCTCCTGAGGTTGCCATATGGTGGAGTTCCTGCCAAGTTTATTCCTATCCACACTCTAGTAACAACCTCCTTTTTATATCTCTATTGGTCTTTTAAGCCTTCACACTCTTCAGGAAAGCAGACGTTGGGGTGCCATCCCAGTGAAGTATCATTATGATTCTTCCCCTGCACAGTTCATTCTCCCTTCCCTTTGGGATTATTTGATGACACATTTCCTTTTCAAAACTATGAAGCCAAAAAGAACATATGGTCCATAGTTTATAATAAACTCCTGGCAGCCTGCCTCTACGGATGTTTTAGCACATTGTGGGGACTTGATAGCTTGCAACGTTTCCTTCTCAGACAGATTCATTTCCTGGTAGTTAGTGTTGGCTGTGTTGACAGCTGCAAGTTTGTGTTGGGACAAAGAGACATTTACATGTAATGAATAGCAGTAAAATGCCTGTGTGCTAGAGCTTGAGAGGTATAAGGGTTTGCTCTAAGAACTGTTCCACTGGCCTTCTTGAGACAGCAAATGAAAAGCTTTTTCTTTTTGTAAAATGCAAGTTGATTTCCCCTTTCCATAAGATCATTGATAAGCCCTTCTCTTAAATGCAGTGGCAGCCTTCATGTAAGTCCATCTTCAGGATAAAAGATTTCCAGTTTCTAAGCTTATCTAAAGAAATCTAGCACAGATTTTTCTCCAAGGTTATAGATAATATGAAGTTTCTTCTCTAGTCATTTTTTCTTGCCTCTGAGTCACAACTTACTGCTCCATGCATTGGGCTGATGCAACCGCATGCTGGTATTCCTCTGGGGTAAACTGGGGCAGTTCCACAAGGGATTGCATTGAATGGAGGGGCAGCTGAACTGTCTCATATGTAGGACAGGATCTGCTTTATGTGAGATTGAAACCACATCATATTCATCCACAGAAAACATTATTCATAGATATTCTTGTCCTTTCATATATCCTCAAATTTGTATTTTCTTTTACCTTTACAGTGTTCCTACCTCTACCAAGACTTAAATTATGGTTATTTCCCCCATCAAAAAAATGAAGAGCTAGACTGGTGACAGCATTATCTGCCTTAAGAGAAGTGAACTAGAATCATAGAATAATAGAATGGTTTGTACTAGAAGGTAGCATTGAAGGTCATCCTGTCCAAATCCAGTGCCATGGCTAGCGACATCTTCCACTAGAGGAGGTTGCTCTAAGCCCATCCAAACTGGATTGGAATATTTCTAGGGATGGGGAATACACAACTTCAGTGGACAACCTGTGCCAGTATCTCTTGCTCTTTCTTGTTGCCTCCCTTCTCTTCTCCAGACTGAGTAATCCCAGACTGAACAATCCCAACTTTTTTCTGTCTGTTTCCACAAGAGAGGCGCTCCAGTCCTCAAATAATTTTAGTGGCTCCTCTCTGGACCTGCTCTAACAGGCCCATGTCTTTCTCATCCTGGGGGCCCCAGAAGTGGACACAGCACCCAGGTGGGGTGTCACAAGAGCAAAGTAGAGGGATAGAATTCCCTCCCTCGATTGCTGGTCACAATCCTTTTTATGCAGTCCAGTAGACAATTGGCTTTCTGGGCTGCAAGTGCACATTGTTGACTTATGTTTTATTTTCACCTTACTAATAAGTTGCAAATAGGGTATCAGAGCTACAGCACATCTGTACCAACACAGCAAATACAGCATAAGCCTTACAAAAGACCCATGCTCTTCTAATTGAGCAACTGGAAGACAAGCAAAATAGCCTGTTGTGACTAATAAGTCCCTGAACAGTTATTCAGGCAATAAAATGACAGCCATATGAAATGTACCTCCCAAGATTACTTTGGTATTGGTCTTGCAAATTCCTGTTCAGGGACAGGAGCCTTTCTTTTTGCTGTTCTTATATACCCAGTCACACAATATGGATAGCAAATAAAGTCAAGACTTTTTTTCCCCCTTTTTTATTTATTCTAGGAAAATACCCCACCTCGGTCTCTTCAACAGGACTGTGTTCTTACAGCAACCCAGCTGCTCACTCTGGCAAAGTCTCAGTTGAAGGAACAAAACTAGAGTACAGAAGAAAGCCTATTCTATTTTTTGCACCTGGCTCAGGTGGTTCCTACCCTCAACCCATCCGTTCCCATGGGAACCCATTTGTTCCCATTTTTGGCAAATTATCTCGGTTTTGGAAAACACCTCTCTTAGAATTTATGATCAGAATTATTTAACACTTCCAAGTGGAGGCAATTTTATTACTATGTAAATTCACAGAAAGGAGCAAATTGTCATCTCTGATGATGGAGAGGAAGAGACAAAGGACAGCAGTTCACTCCTTGGTTGGGGAATGCTGATAGCAGGAGCCAGTAAGCAGCTTTCAGCACTATCCTTGGAGAGCTGCTTCATCTGGGTCATGTGCTGGATGCCTGTACTTCATTTACTGACATTAATTAACTTGGAGCAGTTTGGAATTTTGTTGCCTATTATCCAAAGATGCTAAGCATAGTCTGAGGGAAACACAGACAATATCCACTACCTGACCTTTACCTTTTAAGATTTGTCTTCCTAAACCAGCCTAGAGCAGGTTTCCTAAACTTATTCTGGAGTTATAGTCCTCCAAGAATAGATTTCTTTCCATCTTACAGCTACTTCCTAAAAGTGAATTCTACACCTAATTTGGTATCTAACATGTATGTTTTTCAAGAAGTATATATCCATATTTCAAACAGTTGATGTTGATTGAATTGATTCAAAACATCAAGCCTTTTTGAAAAATGAACCTAATGGAAATATTAAATCCAGCTTGCCCATAAAGGGGCAAAGAATAGAAGAGAATGCCCTTGAGGAATCCTGTAGGCAGAAAGCCAGTGAAAAAACCCATTAAAATCCCATCAAAGTGATTTGATGACATTGTGACAAAATTATATCTCATCTTTAACATCTCATTATCCAGAGGATCCCGTAGCTCCTCTCAGCCAAAAGGCCATGAGATGCTGCTGGTGCTGCTTGCTCTGATGCATACAGTCAGCACTGCCAGTGCCAACATTCTCCTGATCCTGATACCTGCTGGAGTAAACTGGCAGGGCTGACAAGGGGCTGGAGCAGCTGCTCTTGGGTAGGTAAAGTTTGCTGTGAGTTTATTAAAGCAGCCTGCAGCTTGCTGCACTCTATGTCCCAGGCTATGGCTGAACCAAGATGCTGTTAACTGGCTCCCTGGCAACACTGATCCCTGCTGTTCTGCATAGCTGGGTGAGGTAGAAGTCTGGCCATGAGGACCGAGGTAGAAGCATCCATCATTTAAATTGTGTCTCATGGGTTATAAGGTGGATGCTTAGATGATAATGGGTATTTATAAAACTTTTCTCCTCATTGCTGTTTTTTATCCTTCTGCTTCCAACAGGTCACTAAAGCTGCTGAGGACATACAGTGTGACAGATAATTGCTGAAGAAATCAAGGTATTTAAAAAAATTTCCTTGTTTTCAGACTGAGCATAAAACATTCAGGTATATTTTGAAAAGACATTTTGGGGAGATGGCTGGGTATAGTAATGGCACAAATTACTTGCCAAGGAGCAGAGAATTCCAGACAGAGAAAGAGACATAGTCTGAGAGTGGTGACATACTGTGGTAACAATAATTGGTGGTGAGGACCTCTCTAACCCTCCTGAAAAATCAATGTGTGTCAGTCCTGGGAGCACAGGCCTGTTTAGCCACTCCTAGGAAAGGAGAAAATCAAAGAATTTTTTGGGTTAGGAGGGACCATTAAAAGTCATCTAGTCTAAGCTCCCTGCCATGGGTAGAGGCACCTTTCACTAGACCAGGTTGCTCAGAGCCCCATCCAGCCTGACCTTGAATGATTTCAGGGATGGGGCATCTGCCACCTCTCTGAGAAACCTGTTCCAGTGTTTCACCATCCACATTTTTTCCTTGCATCTTGTTTAAATCTACCCTCTTTCAGATTAAAACCATTACCTCTTGTCCTATCATCCTGTTAAAAATTCTGTCCCCATCTTTCCTATAGGCCCTCTTTAGGTACTGGAATGCTGCTAAAAGGTATCCGTGGAGCCTTCTCTTCTCCAGGCTGAACAATCCTGACTCTTTCAACCTTTGTTCACAGGAGAGGTGGGCTGGCTCTCTCATCTTTGTGACCCTCATCTGGACCTTCTGTAACAGATCCAAGTCTTTCCTGTGCTGAGAACTCCAGAGCTGGATGCATTATGTGTCATTCTTTAGGAGAGGCACCTATTCAGTGTGTGTTAATACATAGCACCTTGCTATGTGGAGTGGGGGTCTGTTCAGTCCTCTGTGGGAATAAATGCATGTTTTTTTCCTAGAGCAGGGACCACCTTTGTTACCCTCCTTAAGAATCAACATGTTTCTTTGATCAGGGGCCTATTTACCCCACATTTGCATGTAGGGCCTTTCTATCTTGGAGCATGACAGTTCAGAATGATCTGAACACTAAGCTCTTCCAAAAATTTTGTCAAAGAACTTTGGTAGTGTCTCAAAACATTTCGTCATCATTTCCATTTTAAATTAATTCTATTTTGTTGTAAAGTAAAATAATCAAATTTGATCTGATGAATTGGAAAGAGGATTCTGATAAGCTAATGAGTGAGGGGGCAAAGGAAATTATTTAGGAGGAAGCTCTCCTGGGATGACCCGGCATGGACTAAGGACAGCATGCCTGTACAGACTGGAGAACAGAATCACTCATACAGTGACACATTAGTTAAGCAAGCAGCAATCAGCTCTGATGACAAAAAAAAAAAAAGGCCTAAACAGTGGGTGATTCTGCAGTGGAGGAGGGCACGCCACTGAGGTGATCTGTCTGCAAACACGCCTGTGCGATCGCACAGAAATCAATGTGGTTGCATGGCTACCACTGAGGACAGCCTTTGGCACAGCCTTCCAAAAAGAGGTCAGTCACACAACCAGAGCAGTTACATCACGTGCATTAAATAACATTTGGACAACTCAGAATCAAAGGAGCAGCTCACTCAAAAAATGCCAGTCTTAATTTCTGTGTGCTTCCTTTGCATGTGTCCTCACAGCTGTGCACCTGAATTAAGTATGCAACTGCATACTTACATATTTCTTATTATGGTCCATTACTGAGTATCTCTTGAACGTGTTTTATACAAGTTGAAAGGGAAAAATGTTTAAACATGAAGGTTTGGAGGGAGAGGCAGAGAGAAGAACTTTTTAGGGCCTTGTTGCAAGATTGTGGCAGGTTGACCCAAGCTAGCAGGTAAGCTCCACCCTTGGGAGTTCCCTCCCAAGAGGGATGGAAGGGAAAGTCAGCAAAAAAACGTTAGGGATTGAGATAAAGACAGTTTAGAAAGTCTTTAGAAAGGCAAGGCAGCACATGCAAGCAAAGCAAAACAATGCATTCATTCACTACTTCCCATCAGCAGGCGAATGTTCAGCCATTTCTAGAAGGCAGAGAGCTTCATTGCATGCAATGGTTATTTGGGAAGACAAATGTCAGACATCCCACTTTCTGTGTCTTTCTCTGAGATTTCATAGCTGAGCATGTCAACATAGAGCTGGAACAGCCCTTTGGCTGGCTTGAGTTAGCTGTCCTGGTTTTGTCTCCTCCAAACTTCTTGTCCACTGCCAGCCTACTGGGGAAGAGAGAGTAGGAAAAAGAAAAGGCTTTGACACTGGAAAAACACCTTTCAGTAACAGCTAAAATGTGTTATCATCAATGATTTGGTCACAGATCCAAAACTGTGTTCTCTATAAAACACAGTCTACTATGAAAATTAACTTCAATTCAAGCAGACCCAGTACAAAGTTTCTTTTTTTTTCTTCTAATGCAGTTGGTAGCACAGCTAATCCTATAAATCATTGCTGATAGGTGCCTCACATAAATTCTACCAAAGTGTTCTCCCATCTCTGCTCACACTGATCTATTTGCAGCCAAGAGTCTGCATTTTTATCGCCAAAAGCTGCAGGAGCAGAGACACTAAGAGTGTATCTTTACTGACAAGTAGCTGGATGAGGACCTGCCTCTCAGTTCCTATATTTGTTTTCAAAATATTTTGGTTACTTTACCATCCTGTTTACCCAAACTCAGTTAATCAAAAGCCTTAATTAAATAAGGATTAGTTTTACCCTCAGGACTTGACAGTACTATTTCCTGGATCCAGAAAAGCAGAAGTCAATATCCCTTGGACAGCTTCCCAGCACAGTGCTTGGAGAGAGCTGCACTGCAGCTTGCTGAAAGCCAGTTACGCTCCAAGATCCCACACATCCCACACATAATGAGGATAGCAGAGCTGGCTTTACAACTTTGGTTTCTTGTCAAGTGTTTAATTCAGCAAACTTCCAGTTTCCTCCTTAGGTTACTTAAAGGTATATCTCAAAATGCTTTTCCAGACTTTGTGCATTTTAATGCACTCGAGTTCCAAAAGATTATATTTATCTGAATGTTTTCTTGCCTTCCTGTATATCCCATCTGAAAAGGGAGCAGCACATGCAGTATCTTCAGTTAAGGCATCTTTCACTATTTGCACTTTTAAAGCACCGAATAGCTTCCAATATTGAATTTCCAGTAACATGTTGTGGCTGGGAAGGTCTTTGCTCTCAATTTGTTTCAATATATAGGAAATAATATGATTCAGCAGAAGCTTCTGCTGGGAAAATTCATTTGAAGTGACGTCCTTTCGGTTACAGCACTTCTCTTCCATGGGATGTCATTAAGAAAGTTGTCCTGCAGACAGATAGCCAGGATTGTTTTGCAGATTTTTTTATAATAAGAATGTCCAAGTTGTATCGAATTTTATGTATGATGTAAACCCTATGTTTATAAAGGCATAAATCTCAGTTTAAGCTCCCACAATGTCTACTTTCCCCACAATGTGGTGTGGCTAGGTGTAATTAGCACTTTCCCTGGGGCTTGAGTCACTCATGTATTGAATACATAAAGTAAATATTAGCATGACCAAAAGTTTTAACTAGAATTAAAAATAGCAAAATATTAAAATAATAACCAACTGAATTTCAGAGTTGTCCTGATTAAAAAAAAAAGCCTATAGTGCATGATTTTGAAAGCAAATTACTTATATGACAGTTTTACTCCTATTATCAGACATTCTCTACATTACCTTCTGTGTGGACAGCTGCTGGTTTTAACCTAAAACATTCACAATGAAGTGAATACCATACATAAATCACATTTGAAAATATCTGTCCAGTGTGTTTGCTTCTCGTTGCTATGGGTGTTCTTTTCTTGTCTTCTTTGCATGAAGAATTCCATTTATGTTAGGCAAGGTTAGAATTTTGTCATGGTAGATGATAGCTGAAGTTTTCAGAAATTTTGCCAAATAAGCACACACTGAGAAATGTTATATTCAAATGTTTTGGAAACAAAGTTTTGAAGCTTATGAAGCAAATCTCAGTCTGCCAAATAAATTTAGCTGTTACACATATGCTACATAGGTTACAGAAAAAGTATTTTAAGTGTTTTACGGATATTTTTCATGCTTAAAATATTCACACTTTGTGCCCTTTCAGACATGTAGCTAGATGACTCAGTTTTCAATTAACCCAAGAAATTAAGCTTAAAAGGGTGTATAAACCCTCCTCGAAAGTGGTGCTTCTGTGTTGAAAATATGACTTTCCAGGATGATAGCCTGATATTTTCAGCTTCTAACAAATATAGTATGTCCCCTTCAGCAACTCAGGGTCTCTGATTCAGCATGCAGAACACTTTCCAGCCTTGCAATGAGGCTTCAGACCTTGAAACTGGTATACTGGAAACATGTTACTGGCCCAAAAATGAGTGTTAATCAAGTTGCAGCAAAGCTGATCAAAAAAATGATTCACAGTAGGGAGAACTCATTTATCTGCAAGGACAAAGAGAACACGTTTTTCTATCAGGAAGAGTTTTTAAAATGTTGGTTTTTATTCTGCCCAGAAGACTGGAATATCAGAAAAGAAATGGATTAGCAAACAAACATGACTGGAATCAGAGGAAATGTAATTTTCCTATTTGACAGGTGAATACTATTTTTTCTTGGAAAGTTCCTGCTACTGTGGCACTTTAGAGAGCTCCTCTGCTTTTGTCTTCTGGTTCTAGGAAAGTTCCTTGTGGAACTCTGTCAAAGAAAGAAAGTAACACAAGCACATAATGTACAATTTCCAATAAAAAAGGAGCAAGAAACTGCTATGTATTAAATGCACCACTGGCAGCATTAAAATTAATTTAAAATACAGGAGAAAAGTATCATAAGGGCTTACAGAACACATAGATACAGATATTATGTTACAGATATTTCAATGTAATGAGCTTTTGTTGTCTTAGACAACTTTCTACAGAACCAGTGCAAAAAAAATCCAAAAGCATTTATGCAGAGCAAACTCTTGAACCTTGTCAATAATTATTATTCAAGCCAAAAGTTGGCCCCACTACTAAATGGGTATGTATTAGGAGGGGGTTTCCAGCTGCATGTTATTTTCAAAAGGCAGGAACAATCTGAAACTGGATACCACAAATAGCAAAAATGCAAAAAATTAAAGGTGTGTCATTTTTTCAAAGAGTGACTATTAGATATGTTCTAGTTCATTGGTTTCATCAGAAGCAGGTGAAAGTAGGATAAGTGGTATAACATTTTAAAAGAGCACTTTTAAGTAAAGTCTGTCTCTCTGATATTTTGAAAGAAACAAGTGGCATTTCTTCCAGTGAAAATTATTTGTTTGCCCATAATTTGCCCATAATTTGGTACATTTCTTCCAGAAAATAACAAAATTAACATTAATGTTTTACCTTTCTTCATATAGCACCCATTCAAGACTTGCTTCTGGCTCCAAAAATTATCAGCAAAGTGACCATTAGGTTGAATTTTAGCAACAGCAACTAATGGCTGCCATCATCACACCTGATAGCTCTGCTGTAACAGTGGAGTACAACTCTGTGGACTGTAATAGTCTGACAGGTTTGGGTTTTTTTGCAAAAGTATTTATAACTGACATTTTTTCTCTTCCTAGGGATCACTCAAATGCCTGACATAAAAATACATGCCTGGGATGACATTTGGAAATGTACAGAAGAACATGTTTTTCTTCATTTGAGCTGGTGACCTCACCTAACGGGCTTTATAGCTGTGCTGAAGGAATTGTTGGCAGGGAAAGAATCAGAATGGGCAGAGACCATAAAGTACACCCTGATCTTACACTTTGTGAAGAGGATTCTCCCTTAACAGGGAATCTCTTAGACCGTGTGTAGAGCTTCCTGTGCAGTTCTGATAAAAAGGAAGATTTTCAGGAAAATATGCATGAAATGAGTAAGCTCAGATCTATCCACTGCACACTGAAAAGCTCTGAGGGGAGCTATTGCATCTAGCATGTTTCTGCCAGTCTTTGTTCATCGTCCTTTCCTCTGACAAGTCTTTGTTCTGGGGGACAGCAGGTTTTTCCTAGGGCAAAAGCATTAGTGAGGCACTGAAACAGGTTACCGAGAGAAGTTATGGGTGTTCCATCCCTGGAAGTTTTCAAGACCAGGTTGGGTGGGGCTCTGAGCAACCTGATCTAGTGGAAGGTGTCCCAGCCCATGGCAGGGGAGTTGGAATGAGATGATCCTTAAGGTCCCTTCCAACCCACACTGCTCTAAATTGCTGATACTATGAATCCTTTAGTGCTTGCTTTTGGGCATGATCAGCTTGCATGAATAGAGAAGCATAAGCAGATCCAATGTACCTGAGTGATGGGATTATATCTGTCACATAACTTTTCTTTGGTGTTTTGATTTTACAGCTTTTCAAATTACAAAAAGCCATGGAGGTAAAACATCTGGGTGGCATCTGATTAAAGCACCCAGATGTCTTGAGAATGGATGAAAATCTTTACATTTAAAAACAACATATTCAATTTTTTTTACTTGATTTCTTACTTTTGAAAATAATTGGGTTATGTATTAGGGACTTTTTCTTGCTTTCTTGCTTTTTTCACCTATATGACTTCTGATGAAGAAACTAAGATTCTATGGCAGTCATCTGACTCCAAGGCTTAGGATTTTAAATAAAAGAGCAGAACCCATGAGTGTCGAGAGATGGTTCAGCATAATCAGCTGGTGTATCTGTGTTCAAGTAATTTGAATGCCACAGTGTTGATGGATACCAGGGTAGCTAAAAAACAACTAGTGTTGCGGTTTAACCTGGTCTCTTTGAATTGGGTTTGTACCATGTTGATAGTTGAAATGAGCTGCTTTGGCTAAGCTGACAGATATAAACTGCTTAGGGTGAGGTTAATGTTTAATTTATTGCAGTCCATTCATACTAGTGTGAATATGGCAGCAGCAGAGACATTTAGTCCTTGGTTTAGTTTGCTGCTATTGCAGACTTTTGTTGCACAGAAACTTGTTCATAAACAGAACAAGCTTCTAGATTTTACCAGCTGTGAGTTCATTTCTGAAACACTGAGGACTGAAGTGTCAAATCTCACTCAAGAGAGATTCTTAGCAGTGGAAGAGGATAATTTGGAAATGGGTCAAAATTGGAAGAGAACAGAGCAAATGCTATCTAATCTGGGAAAATTTATTGCTCAGAAATTCCAGGACTCATCCCTGATTGACTATGATAGTCCACAGAATTAATGTATGGTTTCCCTACTCACAGGGACCTATCAAACATCCTGGATGCACAGGAAAGATGGAGGAGGAATAATCAAAGGAATAAAAAATGTATTGCTTAAACACTAGTGAAAAATACACTGTGTCAATTACACTATTTCTAGAGGGAAAAGAATTTCTTTCTCTTTTCTTTTGTGCAGAATTTTGTAACTTATTTCCTTTATAAAACTACTGTCCTCTAGACTCCTTTCTCTCCACATGTCAGAGCAATTTAAAATAATAATAATAATAATAATTTGAAAAATCTAATTTCATTTATTGCATCCCATAGATATTCTCATGTACTGGAAATTTGGCTCTGTGATGCTGGGTTTAGAATTTGTATTTATTTGAAATGCACTGCATTTGTAAAAATTAAATATGACAAACTGCTGGAGTACCAGGGAATCTGTATAAGCAAGTTGCAGCTGAACCAGAACATCACATGGCCTCTTCTGTTGCCTCATGATCTCTTAAAGCCAGCAGTGTTATAGTCCCACACAGGCATTAAAGGGTACATAGAAGTGGTGACAGAGCAGGTAAATATATACAGAATCTCTAAATATCAGTAGGAGTGATTAAATGGGATATCTAGGGCCTCATCCAAGCTTCAAGTGACACAGAGGATTGTTTTTTTCTGAAGGCAGGAAGGAAGTCCTACCCCTGGAAAGATGGTAGGGAGGCTTTTCGCCTGGAGAGCTACTCTTGGGATGGTGGTGGGCAGCAGTTTTTGCTCCAGCTGGGACAGAGATCACAGCTGTTTGGGGAGAGGAAGAATAAGGTTTAGGAGAGTAATACAGGATCCCTGCTTGAAAGGTGAGGCAAGTGAAGCAGACAGTGATGAAGATGGGGTTCAAGTTGGAGGGAAGAAGAAGTGGTCATGACCTGAGATGGGTACTCAGGCACACTGGCCTTTTAAGGGAGGCACAAGGAGATGAAAGCTGTCTGCAAGGCTCTGTGTGCCCATCCCAATTCATCTCTAAGGAGAGGGAATGTGCAGGAATCCTCCTTAGACTGCTACTGAGGACACCTTCCACTCACCACAAATGCCTAATAGCTGCTTCTGCTTTTGGTGGGAGCACAGTTTTCATTGACAGTTTTGTTTACCTTTCTGAAGAACTGAAATTTCTATGGTTTTACCATGCCATTTTAGCATTAGGTCTTACCTGCTTCCTTTTCCTTCCTTCCTGTATAATATTTATAGAAAATTATGCCATTTTGACTTAAAGACGTGAAATGATGGAAAGGCTGCCATGTGTGGATTCTATCTGGACTAACAATGATTAAAATGTTAAGATTTTGAGTATACTAAAATGAAATTATTGGATATACACATATTGATAAAAGATGTGCTTCCTCTTTACTCATAAGCAAGATTTTGGATGCTCACAGGGGCAAAAAGTAGAAAAAGCTACAAATGATTGTGGGTTTGATCCCTTCACTTAAAAGTTGGACTCGATCATCCCTGTGAGTCGCTTCCAACTAAGAAAATGCTGTGATTTTATGAAATCCCTGATCTTACCTTTACTTCTATCCTTGCAAACCAACTGGTTTTGCTCTGTATTCTGAAGCCAATTAGGATATAAAATAACCCAAATTTTTCCTTTTTCTTCACTACCACTAGCTTCAAGGTTACTTCATCCTAGCCTTGAGGAATCAAAGTGAGGAAGGAGACTGGAAATAATGACCTGAGATCCCCAGTAAACAGGGCTAATGGAAATGAACATGCTGAGATGTCCATCATCCTGTCCCTGACAATGACCAGCACTGAGTGAGTTGGGACAGTGAGCACTACCAAGACACTGACAAAGGATAATTTACCGTCTTGTACATGATGAAGAATAGTCCTGCCTGTCGACATTTTTCAAACCCTTTACAGTTTCTTTCACTGTCATGCTGGTCAGAAAATCCTCAGTGACTCACTGAAGTCTGAAGTACACCATTTTGCAGAAGAGAAGAGGATAAAGAAACCAAGCATTTCATCTCAATTAGAGGAAAGAGAGAGAGAGAGAGAGAGAGAGAAAGAGAGAAAGAAAGAGAGACAGAGAGAAAGAAAGAGAGAAAGAGAAGAAAGAGAAGAAAGAGAAGAAAGAGAAGAAAGAGAGAAAGAAAGAGAGAGAGAAAGAAAGAAAGAAAGAAAGAAAGAAAGAAAGAAAGAAAGAAAGAAAGAAAGAAAGAAAGAAAGAAAGAAAGAAAGAAAGAAAGAAAGAAAGAAAGAAAGAAAGAAAGAAAGAAAGAAAGAAAGAAAGAAAGAAAGAAAGAAAGAAAGAAAGAAAGAAAGAAAGAAAGAAAGAAAGAAAGAAAGAAAGAAAGAAAGAAAGAAAGAAAGAAAGAAAGAAAGAAAGAAAGAAAGAAAGAAAGAAAGAAAGAAAGAAAGAAAGAAAGAAAGAAAGAAAGAAAGAAAGAAAGAAAGAAAGAAAGAAAGAAAGAAAGAAAGAAAGAAAGAAAGAAAGAAAGAAAGAAAGAAAGAAAGAAAGAAAGAAAGAACAAGTGATATAGTGATATAGATATTTGTGTCACTAACCATTCTTGGACAATAATGTGCAGGGACTGCTTAGGGTGATCGTAGTCATTACTGCATTACTGCTTTGGTACCCTAATAAAACTATCTAGCATTAATTTTCATTCTGCAATTACAAAGTACAGGCTTGTACTCGTAATCAATCAGTGTTGAACTTACTTTTCACTGAAATTCATTAGAAATAGATTTTTTGAAATCCCTGTCAGCATTATCAGCATTTACTTTCTTCATCATATTTTCAGAGAAGTGGTTAAACAGCTCAAGACACATGGCCAACAAAATTTTAATGATTTGTGTCAGATTTTAGGGTGAGCACAGAAGTTCCTCCTTCCAAGTATTTATTCTGCAAACTATGTACATCCTGCAAATTACTCCTGGACTTTTTGATTCTTTCAAGATGGAAAATATATGTAGATTTACATACTGCATGAAAGGTAAGGAAAAGACTACAAGAGTCATTACTTTTTCCTCTTTTCTGCTTTAGTCACACTGAAGTTAGACTTCAGACAAAGTCAGGGTGAAAACTTGTCTTAGATTTTGCTGGACGGCCGTTATCTTAATGTATATTTAAAATCAGTAGAAAAAAAGTGCAATGACATTTATTTGTTGGACATTTTAATTATAGTCAAATCCATGTAGGCATATTTATTCATATGTATGAAAAAAATCAAATTCCTCTCAGGTTTGGAAAGAGATTTGGTATTGTAATAGACCATAAGCTGCCACAGTGAAAATGCTGAAGATGCAATGATCATTGCTCAGGAAGAGGCATCTTGTACAAGAGCAGATTTTCAGACCACTCTGAGTAGAATAAGCAACTGGGTGGAATTAGATTAAAATAAATGTGTACTTCAAAGTAATGACAGACTTTCCTGGATACCTTATTCCATTAGAGAAACTGCTATTAAGCAGGGAGACTTACTAAATATTGCAGTGCTTATTAAACTTGTCAGCCCACACAAGCCTTCTTATCTCATACAGTCATCTGACGTTTTAAATACCCCTTGGACTACCTACTCTCATGTTCTCTTGAACCTCACTGATTTGTTTGGAGGGAATATTTAGTGTTTGATTAGCAGATGTATTAAAAAGTGGGACAGTGCTTTTATTGCCCTATGGGAAGGATGACTGTAATCAACTTGAGATTTAATTTTTTTCCAAAGAGAGTATTAAGACATCAGATATTCAAATTACAGACTTTGTGTGTGTATCACTGTGGAGAGACAGCTTATGTTATGAAGCAGTCCATAAAATAAGGTTTCTTAAACGACTGTAAAAGCTCTCTCTTCTAATTAGAAGTTTGTGATATTAACTAGAGGAAATTGTAAATTTTAACCAAGAGCAAAGTTTTTACCCCAAGAAGGAGCAGTCAGTCAGGGGTAGTCAGCTTCATATTAGAGGAGCTACTTTAGCAAAAGGCTTCATCTATCACAAATTTGTCTTCTCACCCTTTTGATACAGTTATAAAAATCAACAAAATGCTAGAATACTTTGGCTAAGGAATTATGTAATTTTGATATATGCTATATTTGGAATGGTATAGTTACATTATATTCATATGTACCATAATGGAATAGTTCTAAGTGCTCTGTTCAAGATCCTAAAGATCTGTTCAAGATCTGTTCAAGTGGGAAGATCCACAAGCCTTTCTCATACTCCTCACTGGTGTCAGCACAGCATATCACAGGTCTGGAGGGATGTTTGGAGACCTGAGGAAATCACTTAAGGGGCTTAAGAACTAACCAGCAATCCCCATTTCCCATTGGAGTAGCTCTGAAAAGCTGCAGCAGGCTAATTGTCACTTCAAGTTGGGTTGGGTAAGCCTAGTAAACCCTGAGAAAGGTGTGTATGGTTGGAGCAGTCTTCCCACACAGTTAAGAATAAATACCCTCTGTGTGTTCAGACAATGCAAATAGATCAAGAAATGGGTAAGATGCAGTAGCTGAAGATTTGTGTGTGGAGACTAGGTGAAATGGGATGGAAGGGGTGCAGAGGGGAGGGGAGAGGGCAAGCAGCTTGTGTTCATGTGAACATAAGATTCTCCATGCTCCCTACCATATGTTCTATCGTTGAGCCTATGGACTGCACCACATCATTCTCCCTCCTCCACTCTCATCAGAATTCAAAGTTCTTGATCAAAACCATCCTGTCTTCTTTTCATCCTGCAGCTGAAACTTATAATTTCTCCCACTGACTCACTAGTATCACCAACCCTCTGATGTCCTTTTCCATGCTCCTTCTCATCCTGTTAGATCATCCTGACTCTTAGCAGAATTAGACCACCTAAACTGCACAGACGGTGATGTACAGATGGGAAGGTACAGTAAGCCCCAAGGCTGATAAACTCTCCAGCACATACGGCTGCTCACTTTCCTTGCATTGCAGTTCCCTTCTGCTGAACTAAAAGCCATACACTCCCTACTCTCTTTCCTGCCCTGCCCCTATGTTTGCACTGCCTTACTGGTCTGATGCCTTTATTCTAGCTCCTGTAGGCCTCTTCTCACCTCCCACTAATGCTGGTGCAATAATTTTTCATGATCTTTGGCACATTCTCAGCCACTTACATTGCTCCCTGTACTTATCTCAAGCATTTTTCATCTTCCCTTACCATCTTTCATCACACCATTTTTAATTGGTATCTTTAGCCCTGGGCTACATATGCATGCAAGATCCATGTTTTTACCAGTCAGGTTTTTTTCCATCAGTTTTTACCAGTTATCTGTTAGTCTGATCAGGATATCTCCCAGTCTTCACCACCTCATCTATGTCAGGCTGCAGAAACCTTGTGGCAGACTTCAGTCTTTCATCATTTCTTTAATGGGCTGCAGGCAATTCTTTCATTACCCAGCTATTTATCAATCACAGTCTCAAGCTTTCTATTACTTTAGCTGCACACTCATAATAAACAACCTTTATAATTTCAGTGCCTGCATGACATCGTTAGTCTTTGACTAAGCCACTGGGGTACTCCTAGAAGTAGATCTGTTTCGTTCTCCTCATTCAAACTTATAAGTCACTCTAGTCTCACTGTATCTAATTGTCTTCACTTTCTCAGACATAATTTTCAGATGCTACCACATTACTTTTAATATAAGTGTATTGTTTTTTTGAGTTGCAGCAACAGAGACATATGATAAATATGCACAGATAAAAAATTGCCTCTTTAATTCTCCATTCTCTATCTATCTGTCTATCCATCTATCTATGTTGCAGCAAATAACATATATGCATCTTCATTCTTTCAGTTTGATTTTTTATCTTTCTGATCTATCCACATCCTCCTTTTGGGCTAAACACTACTTAATATCAGCCCAAAGAACTGAACTGTAATAATACCCAATGATGTTAGTAAGGTGTTTTAAAAACTGGAGGAGGCTGCAGTAGCACTGGAGAATTTCTGTCATAAACCATGGTCTGTTTGTGAAATATAGTGGCTAGTCACTGCACAAACATCAAAAAAAAAAAAAAAAACAAAAAACAAA
Organism: Vidua macroura; assembly: GCF_024509145.1. Classification (NCBI taxonomy): domain Eukaryota; kingdom Metazoa; phylum Chordata; class Aves; order Passeriformes; family Viduidae; genus Vidua; species Vidua macroura. The sequence continues at coordinate 82,724,461 of NC_071572.1, forward strand.
AAACAAAAAAAAACCTAGTACCCACCTGCCTCCTCAAAATAGCACCTAATGGTGGGATTTATCTTCTCTAACTTTACTCATTCTAAAAGCCAAGTCCCAAACTAAGGTAGTAAAAGAGAAACTAGCATCTCCAGAGGAGAGTTCATCCCATTCTGAATGTCTAAATAGAGATTAATCAACTGTGAGGTAAGATACCAGTCACTCTCCTTACCAAAGGACAATAGATTACTAGATGACTGTCCTGAATGGCACACTCAAGACCAAGATGGGTAAACTTAAATGGATGAACAGTGTCTCAAGAGTCTGGGCATCTGACATCTTGAGCGTAACAGGGCACAAGCAATTCAAGAGATTTCTGGAATGTGCTGATGATAGCTTCCTTCTCTAATTAATACAGGAACCAACAAGGAGAAGTGTTATGCTGGACCTTGTTCCCTGATGCTATGTTGAATGTTGTTCTCACCAACAAGGAGGGGCTGGTAGGCAACGTGAAGCTCAAAAGCAGCCTTGGCTGCAGGGACTGTGAAATGGTGGACTCCAGGATCCTTAGGGCAGTGAGGAGATCACACAGCCAGCTCATTGCCATGGCCTTTAGAAGAGCAGACTTATGCATCTTCAGGGTTAAACACCTCAGGAGAAGTGGGGCCCAGGAAATATACAAGGATCACCTCCTCTAAGGTCAGGAATGATGCATCCCAATAAAGACAAAAATGGCAGGAGATCTGTGTGGATGAAAAAGGAGCTCCTGGAAAAACTCAAACCTAAAAAGGAAGCCCACGGAGGATGGATGGAAGGAAGGACAGGTAGCCTGGGAAGAATTGTCCCGGAGATTGTCTGAGCATTCAGGGATCAGGTTAGGAAAGCTAAAACACTGATAGAATTAAATCTGGCCAGGGACAGCAAGAGCAACAAGAAAAGCTTCTGCAGGTACATGAGGGGTAGAAGGAAGGCTGGGGAAAATGTGTACCCTCTCCAGAAGGAAACAAGAGACTTGGTGACTGAGGATATGGAAATGGCTAAGGAACTCAATGAATTTTTTGCCTCAATCTTCACCAGCAAGTGTTCCAGCCACAGCTCAAGTCATAGAGAGCAAAGTCAGGGACTGGGAAAAACCATACACTGTAGGAGGTCAAGTTTGAGAACATCTGTGTATCCTGAAGGGACACAAGTCCTTGGGACCTGATAAGATGCATCCACAGGTTCTGAGGGAACTGGTGGAGGAAGTGGCTAAACCACCATCTATTGTGTTTGCAAAGCTGTGACAGTCTCGTGAAGTTCCCAGTGGCTGGATAAGGGGAAACACAGCTTCCATTCTTCAGTTGACAGGCCAATCAATCTCACCTTGATGCCCAGCAAGATTAGGACCAGATCCTCCTGGAAACTATGCTTAGGCCCATGGAAAATAAGGAGGCAATTTGTGACAGATCATATGGCTTTACTCAGGGGAAATGATGCCTGACAAATCTGGTGGCCTTCAATGATGAGGTTACAGCATTGGATTTTACAATGTCCCACAGGACATTCTCGTCTCTAAACTGGAGAGACATGGATTTGACAGGTGGACCACTTAATGGATTAAGGAATTGGTCACAATCAAAAATTTTGTGGTCAACGACTTGATGTCCACAAGGAGAGACCAGTGACAAGAAGCAATCCTCAGGGTTTTGTACTGGGACTGGTGCTGTTTAATGTCTTTGTCACCAGCATGGAAGGTGGATTGAGGACTCCCTCAGCAACTTTGCAGATGACACCAAGCTGTGTGGTGCACCTGACATGCTGGAGGGAAGGGATGTTGTCCAGAGGGATCTGGAAAGGCTTGAGAGGTGGGACTGTGCAAACCTCATGAAGTTCAACAACTACAAGCTTCTGCACCTGGGTCAGAACAATCCCAAGCACAAATACAGGCTGAGCAGAGAATGGATTGAGAGCAGCCCTAAGGACTGGGACCTGAGGGTGTTGGTTGATTAACAGCTCATCACAACTTGACAACCACAGAATCATAGAGTAGTTAAGGTAGGAAAAAACCTCTAACATGATCGAGTCCAACCATCAACCTAACACCACAATCATGTTCACCACTAAACCATATCCTCAACTGACGTGGCAACACCTTCCCATACCTATGTGTGCTTGGATCTCAGCCAAATGTATCCTTGTCTACATTAAAAGTGGTGTGGGCAGCAGGCAAGGGAGGTGATTCTGCTCCTCTACTCTGCTCTGGTTAGATCCCTCCCTAGAGTGCTTTGTCCAGCTCTGAAGACCTTCAGTTCAGGAAAGATATGGACCTGTTGGAGTGACACCAAGAAGAGGGTCATGAAAATGATCAGGAGGCTGGAGCATCTCTTCTATGGAGACAGGCTGAGAGTGTTGGGGTTGTTAAGCCTGGAGAAGAGAAGGCTCTGAGACCTTATAGGACCTTCTAGCAACTAAAGGTGGGCTACTGGAGAGCTGGGGAGGGAGCTTTTAGAGGGGCATGATAGGTGATAGGTCAAAGGGGAATGACTTTAAACTGAAAGAGGGTAGATAGAATTTTTTATTTAGATCAGATATAAGGAAGAAATTCTTTGCTGTGAGAGTGGTAGCCACTGGCACAGGTTGCCCAGAGGAGTTCTGGATGCTGTGTCCCTGGCAGTGTCCAAGACCAGCTTGCGTGGGACTTTGAACAATGTGGTATATTGGAAGGTGTCCCTGCCCTTGGCAGGGGGGGTCGTAACTAGATGATCTTTAATGTCTCTTCCAACCTAAACCATTCTGTGATTCTATGAATAAAGAAGATTTTATTTCAAAGTCATTATCTCTTTGTTTGCTCCCTGACTCTAAACATTAACATTCTTTGAAGCTGTGGTACTCCATAATATAAGGGCAACCCTGCACTACAGAACAGTGAAGTTTGGCTTTGGTTGTTTCACAATCGAATTCACAGTGACTCCTTTAGCTAACAGTAAAAGCACGTGCCACCCAATCAGGAATAACATTTGACCAGCTTTATATTCCCTAACAAGCAAGGGTCTTCTGATATTTACAGAGTTTATTATTTCATTTGTTACAGAGTTTATTTGTCAACAAAGAAGAAAAATGTTACTTTACAGTATATTCATCTAAATAATACTTAGTTCCAGCTGGTTTAATCCACTTTTTTTTATGTTCTGTTAAAGAAGGTTAAGCAAGAGGAGCAGAACCATATTTTGACCTTAGGGTGTAGTGTTATAAAATATTATATAAAAGATAGATAGGGACTTGTCAGAGTCAATTACGAAGTCGCATTGAAGTTAGAAAGCTCAGCTGAGCTGATAGCCAGCCCACACAGTAGTGAGTCATTTTTGCCCCATCACACACAAAAGCACGCAAGTAAGGCATGTCAGTAGTGCGTCATAGACATTTTACCAATGGCTGCAGCTCCACTTGTGGACAAAATGGAGTTACTCACTGCATTCAGCTTCTTCCGAGACTCCAACAGCCCATGCTCAGGATGTTACAGTGACATTTCACAAAGAAGTTACTTCTCTTCTGCTCAGCCAACTCAGTTCTGTATAAATGCACCAGCCAGAGAAAAAAGAAAAAACAACGTGCTTCTGATTGAAATGCCTCTGCTTAAAACCATTTATTATATATTTAATATCTAGAGTAGAAAAATAAAATTATATTTAATGAGTGTGAAGAGTGCAGAGGGAGCTCAGGGATCTGGTGTAAGCCCACACAATATGTGACTGCCAGTGTGTTTATCAACAAAAAGGACAAACCAGTGTCTTGGTCAAAAAAGAAATGCTTGATTCAATTGCCCACACAGAGACATGTAATGTCATTTAGGGTGTGCCATGGTGCCGGGTAGAGACACCCAAGGCTGTCACAGAACCTAGAAAAGGCTCATAACCAGCAGTTAGGCAGCCTTTACAGCATCTCAAGTGCCACTAGTTGATGTTTAGAGGGTCAAACTGATTCCTAAGGCAGTGAAGCCTTAGTCTACAAACAAGTACATCTGTTTGCAGTGATTTTATTTCCAATATCCAAATGACATGCCCAGTCTACTCCTGTTAGCCCTGACCCTTCTGGCCCCAGGTAGGAGTCTTGACCAGCTGAGACACTGTGGAGGACCTGACACGTGCACAGAATTGATCTGTAGGGTCCATATACCTCTGGCAAAGCATCTGAATGTCAAAGATGGTCTCAGACTACCCTAGAAACCTATGCTGAAATAACTGAATTTTCTGTAGTGTCTAGGTTCCCATTTCAACCAGTGGACAAACTACTACTAATAGTAATATTACTATTAATCAGTGAATGAGTAGTGCAGTGAATGTAAGCTACTGAGCACTTTAGAGATGGCTGCTGTTGGGTGATTTTCACTGTTTTCTGATCTTTGATTGCTGAGGGAGCTCAGACTCTTGTCTCATCTCCAAACACCTACATGTAGATCTCTGCCTCTGGATGTGCATCCTACTGATTTCTATATTGCATTTCCCCAAGTACAAATAAGGATAGTAATAGGTGGCCTTTTTTGGCACCCCTGTGGGGAACATTCATTAGTACATCAGAAGCAGAGCTGTCACGGTACTGTGAGTGCAGCACCATGAGCAGCTGAAGAGCACAACTGATTTAGGCAGCTTGCATTCAGTAATTTCACTATTCAAGACCTCTCTGAGCTTTCATAGGACCAGGCACCTACAAATATCTGTAAGACACAGAAGTCACTAAGTCACCTTCTTAGGCTTGGATGGGGATTGACCCAACAGTCTACCAAGCTACCCAACTCCAAGTCTTCCAACTCCAGTTTCCAATTTCCTGCAAACGTCAGGCCCTTGGACAGCTAAATTGAGGAAGTATGCACAGTTACACACAACCCTACCCTAACTTAGGATACCACTATAACTTGTGCTCAGCTGGATAATGCTTCCCATGTAACCACAGCATGCAGCTTGAGAAAAATTTCTCAGATCTTTGTAGATGTGAAGTATAATTTTTTTTTTATTCTTTGTTTAGGACATGTGATGAATAAAAAATTCAATATGATTCTTTGCTGAAACATTCTCTGTTTTTGTCATGATGTCATGGTTCAGTTCCTTAAATTAAAGGAGGAAACAGAACATAAAATTTGATATAATGGGGAAATTAAGCACTTTTCTTCCTAATTGCACTTCTATCAACTTTTGCTGAAAGACTCTTGCTCTTTCCTCCTATTATTAAAATAACATAACAATTTTGTTACCCTAGTTCTCAGGAAATCTTCTGATTTTTTTTAGGTTTTTTTTTTTTTTTCCCCCACTGGGTATGACAACAAAGAGAAAGAGAGAAAAATTACTACAGAAAGAATTATACAGCCTGAAAATTGCTTTTTCATTCAATGGGGACAAAAATTTTCATGTTCACAGATTCATATAATAGTTTTAGATGGAAGGGAGCTTAAAGACCATTAAGTTTCCAATTTCCATGTCACGGACAAGGACACCTTCCCCTGTATCACGTTGCCCAAAGCCCCATCCAACCTGACCTTGAACACTTCCAGGAATGGAACATCCGCAACTTCTCTGGATAACCTGTTCCAGGGCTGCAATAGTCTCACTGTAATTCTTTTTCTTTTATCTTGTCCAAACCTATGCACTTTCAATTTGAGGCCATTCTACCTTGCCCTATCACAACATGACCTCGTGGCTTCTTTTAGGTACCGGAATGTTCTGTAAGGTCTCCCTGGAGCATTCTCTTTTCCAGGCTGAAAAATTCCAGCTCTCTCAATTTCTCTTCATCGCAGAGGTACTCCAGACCCCTGATCATTTTCATGACCCTCCTCTGGACTCACTCCAACAGGTACATATCTTTCCTGTACTGATGGCCCCAGAGCTGGACCCATTTCTCCAGGTGTGATCCCACCTGGGGAGGAGATTAAAAGGGGAGAATCCCCTCCCTTTAACTGCAAGGTTTGCTCTATGAGGCTGAGCATGCCTTAAATGCATACACACACAATGATGTGTTTGTGTACTATCTAGTCAGGCTGCAGTCATATAACTTTGTACAGACTGCATATTTTCAGATTTATGTTTGAAGGGAGACTGCTGGCTTGCAGTAGTGATGCTGCAGTTGCAAATTTAAACTGGGACAGGGTTCTCTTAGGAAGGAGGAAGAGTACGCAGTCCAATGATCTGGTGCAGGAACAGGAATAGGAATAGGAATAGGAATAGGAATAGGAATAGGAATAGGAATAGGAATCCCTCCTTACCTCCTTTATAGTTAAAAGCAGAGAGTTTTGTGGTCTGCGGTCAGCAAAAACCCCAGAGACCACAGATATGACCCAATAATGTGTGTATAGAAAAGGAATGCAGGCTGAGTGCTTCAAGCATTAAAATAAGCCTAAACTTCTTAGAGATGTTGTATAACCCTGATAACTAATTTCTAATACTAGTTGACTAAGAGTTATGGGGCCCTGATTCTGGATCTGACCCTGTACAATATCTAGGAGCCAGTTTAGCACAAATCTTACCCAACTAGAGACACTCACATCTCAGTTGGCATTAGAGAGGTGTTTCCAGGTGTTTCCTCAGAAGCATTCATGTGACCCATCTTGCAGACATCAAACCAGAATAAGATGAATCATGACTATAGAGGGGAATCAGGGTGACTAACTCAGATGTGAATACCTGCAATGCAAACACTTGGACATGGCCAGATGAGTCCTGCCTTGCCAGACCAGAAGCATTTACAAGATAGCCACAGGACTAGAAAACAGCCAGGAGGAAGTACAACAAATATTACAATGCAATTAGTCATCTTGATAACTACTAGTGTAATAAAAAATTGGTCAATCTTTAATTGTCTCCATCCTTCTTTAGGGAGATGTGATTTACTTGGCTTTCCTCTTTTCTCATGCTTTTTCTTGTCATGTTATATCAGTCTGGGCAGAATTTCACATAGATCTCAGGGGCCCTAAGCCTCCATATCAAGTTTTGGGCAATATTAAAAATAAAACTGAGCATTTAGTCTCATAAAAGTCTGGATGAGGACTCCAGTGACTTCAGATATCATCAGAAGGGAAATAGAATTTAAAAAAAAAACCAAAAACAACAAACCAACAACAGCAACAAAAACCAAAACAATAGCAACAAACAAAACGAACAAAAAACCACAACCCCCCACAAAAACAACAACAAAACCAAAACCAAAGCAAAACAAAGAAAAAAACCCACAATAAAACACACCAAAACAAAAACTAAACTAAACTAAACTAAACCAAACAAAAAGAAAACCACACCAGGGAAAAGCTAGGGAAAAAGTAGGTAAGTATAGTATAATTTTGATAACAGCAATCTTAAAACCTACCAGGACTAACATTTTTTGATGGCTAGTACCAAGTCTTACAAGCATACAGAGTTTTTCAGAAGCTTTTTTTCTAACATAATGATTAAGTGCATTAGGTAATTCAGGAAAAATAAAAGTTGAAAAAGTTGTTGCTTTATTTTCTTTAGAATTTTCTACTTGTGCAGAAAATTAGTATATCACTTAAGGACTCTTCATGGTGAGAATGCACAAGAAGTTCATAAAGATGTTTCTAATGCTCTTTTCTTTACAGTGACTCAACTGGATCTTTGTGGAGTTTTTTTTTTTTTTTTTTTGCTCATTAATGATAAAGCCAACATGACAATCAGCAAAGCTGTCAAATGTTCAGCTCAGTCCTTGCGGCTTTATCACTAGGATGTGATAAATGTTAATTGCAACAACATTCTATAAAATTAATCACACAGAGTTATTTCCTGAGCTTATAGTTCATGTGAGTCTCCTGCATTTCAGGTAGTGATTTGAAGAAAAAGCAGATAGCCACTGATGCTTGATTTGTGGCCTTCCCATTGCAGGGTGGTATTGTGTGAAAGACTGTTAGAGAATACAAAATGTGTCATGTTCAAATGGGGAATTTCAGATAGGCTCACTGAGCTCAGTAAAGTCACACCGAGAAAGATCATTAACAGAATTGTTCTTTGAAGCCAAAAGATTTTGCAGGGTGTTTGGTCAAGTTGACAGCATCAACCATGTTCTCAATACTTACCAAAGAAATTTCTAAATTATGTCCTATATCTAAGATACTTCAGACCACACTTTGGCTGCATGCATACTTTTAGACAAGTGGTAAATGTTCATCATCACTTTTTTACTTTCTTGGCATATCTGTCCTACATTAGCATATCAACAGAGCCATAAAATCTGCTTCATTGTCCAGATATTCATCAGCATGTTCCCTTTTGAAAATGCTGTAATACTAGTGAAATACAGCAAATCAAGCTGGTGCAGAAAGCTACAAGCACATTTTTGTGCCAGCTTTGATGATCTGCCTCTTCCAGGTTTCAGTGGGTTTTCATTGATACTGACATTGTCTCTTTGCAGTATGCAATTGTTAATAAAGTCTGGGAGATTATTCGTATTTTTGCATCAGCTGACCACGTCCTGTGGCTCCATGGCTGCCAAGAAGAAACAAAGCCCACAGACAGTTATGTCCCACACTCTCTGACCTCTCAAAGGACACAGATGAGTCATAAGCTCATGATGCCTTTCTTCTGAACTGCCTGTTGTTGTAGCAATTGCACGGTAGATTTTAGATATTTTCCATCAGAATCAATATATACTGGCACTCATTTCTCTGAAACCTTTATTTCTGACAAGATAATCACTGTTTTTAGCTACTCTTCTGGAACATGTAATAGTTTTACTAGTACTATACAAGCATCTCAGACTTTAGGAGAACTAGCTATTTTGATCATAGAACCAAAGGCCAAACATGACTAAAATCCTCTTTAGTACTGGAGTTAATATGAGCAAATTGTAAAGCTGTATCTATTGGTTTAGAAACATACACTATACTTTTCCACGTATGCCATATCTTTGTTCCAGCTCCCCTGGCCTCATGAGAATCCTACATTTTCTTGGAGGAGATACTTATAAATTGCCTCTGTTCCATAAAGGCTTTCACTACAGTGGGGAAGCCTTAGTCCACATTTTACCATTCCCATTGTAAAAAGGCTGAGGTATTAAGATGCAGAAAAAGACACCAGCAATGCTTTACAACTTATTCATTTAAAAAAAAAAAAAAATAGAGGAATGATAGGCAGTGTGATGTCACTAGAAAATAATTTAGAAGTATGGACAGAGATACTATCTAAAGTGAAAATACCTGAATACCTTCTTTTCAGTTCATCAGACAATACTTAGCTCTCAGAAGTTTCCAACATATATCTGTATTTTTTGTCCATTTCCAAAGTTTCATAAGCCTGGTTGTAGGTCATTGGTATTTCTTCTTAGCTTCCAAAGTCCAGGGAGTTCACTACCCCAGTAAGGACCCCACTTTGTGGTTTCAGCACTCAGGGTATATAGGACAGCCAGGTCCTGAAGCGCAAGGCTGAGATTTTAGGTGAGTTAACATTACATTGACACAGGTCACAGGAAAGGTCTGTAACAAGGCTGTTTTAACCAGGCAAGATTTAATGTGGCACCATTTAAGCTGCTGTAAATTTATTTACCCAAATAGAGAGTTAAAAGCTAACACAGAACAAAATAGTATATCCTCATACCACTTCTGTTCAGAACACCAAGTAATGTAACAGATATGCCAGAATTTTGAAATCAAACAGCAGAACTTTTTATTGCATTATGTTAAAACAATTAACAATTAAATTAATACTAATTATATTTTTACTATGTTTTACTTATAACTTTTTATTTCTTTTTATTTTGACTACATAATTACTATACTGAAAAAAAACCAAACAAACATGGAGAAACACAAATCCTGTTTCAGTTCTTCCTGTTCTTGACAAATTTTTACTCTATGCTCATCAGCTTAATTTCTTAGTTCTTTCCCACCCAAGGCAATTCCAACAGCTGAGGTGTGCAGAGTTCACTGTTTTGGAGTGTGTTATGCAGTGCTGTGTGTTGCTGAATGCATGCATTAGAGAATGCTTGGCCACAGAAATACCCCTTTTGGTGACAGCAGAAAAGGCAGCAGTGTTTCCAAAAGCCATTTGCTCTGACTGGAGATCACTCCACAGCCTGGAGGACTCCCCAGAGAGCCCTACACCTTAGTGCATGAGCATCCCCCATGGCAAAGGACTGAAGGTGGCCACTGAGCAGGTATGAACACCAGCACTCCTCCAGTATCTGGGCTGCGTGGTTCTTGTTCTCCCAAAGCCACTTTCTCTAGTCCAGGAGATCTTCCCTGTGCCCTCTCAGCACTGACCACAGCCTTTACTCCTCTCCCCACCAAGGTTTCACTTAAAGGGGATCTGGAGGTGTCAACAGACTCTTGATGCTATCTTGTGCGAGATATTCTTACCAGCTGTAAGGGAACAAAAACATTTCAACTCAAAATCTTCAACATAAATCTGCACTCAGTTTTTGCTTTTGCAAAAAAATCATTGTTGCTCTTCTACTACAGAGGACGCAGTCATAATTCTGGTAGAGATCTTATATCTAACTCTCCCTGGGATGTGATCATAACATAACATAACATAACATAACATAACATAACATAAAATATCTATAATACAGCTATCAAACCAACCTTTGGAGCTCAGATTTTCAAGGAATATTTTGATGGGCACAGGAATTATCCCATATATTGCTCTAAAGATTTAGGCTTTAGAATTAAGTTCATTGTGGAATACAGAAAGGAAAAACCCAGGGGCATTTTACTGGGAAAGAGAAGGTATTCACGTGCCTTAGGTCTTCCTTGTGTCAGCATTTAAATGGCAAGGAGTCAGCCACTTACAGTGTGCCTTCACCCAAGCCTGACTGCATTGTCTAATGATGAATTTGTGTGCTGCCCTAAAGTACATTATATTCTGATACCACAAGCTGCACATAAGAGTCTTCCTGATCTCCCTTCCAGCCAGAGTTATCCTGTGATCCTGTGATTGCATAAGGACTTTGACTGTCATCAAGTGAAAACTGCCTGTGGTAAGATGAACTTCAGATGCAACCTCGGATAAATATAGGGGACAAGTCACCAGAGAAGTGCAGCTGTCTCTGTGTGTGAACACTCCAATTTAGCTGCACTGGCTCATGGCACTTGTGTGTTCACACAGGCAAGTAATTTCTGTCTAGTGCTGTCCTTTTTACAGTTTTGAATACAAGCAGCTGGGAAAGCCCGTACTTACTCATCTGTCTGCTTGTCTCCTTCCAGGAACTCCACAGAATGCCCATATGTCACCCTGTCAAAAACGGCACTGCTGTTATCCACTCAGAGCAGAGAAACAGCAAGGGGAATGTTCAGAGAGCCCAATACTGAACAGGATCTATAAATAACACAGGTTCAAATCTGTGCTATCACTCTTTATTTAAGTATAACAAAATTATATGACATTTAGATGAGCTAGAATCTATAAACATTATTTTTACACACTTGCTTACATGTAAAGAGCATATAAACGAAATAAACCTAACTGTAAGTGTTGGGGCATTTTAGTCATGCCTATCACTAAGTAAAAGACAGACCAGATGCTGATTTGTGTCAACATCACTACAGCCATGGAAGAACTATGAAACCAACTGAAGATGTCTCTGGGTCAGAGAGGATTTTGGGGGGTTGGGGGTTTTGTGTTTTGGGGACTTTGATGTTGTTGTTATCGGGGATTTTTAATGGCGTCTTTAATCTTCTTGATGTCAGCTGGAAAAGCAATACAACATATTCAAGCAATGCAGAAGATGGCTGCAGGATTCCATGTCTCTGGAAGAGATGACGAACACCTGGATCCGCTATTCACTATCAAGAAGAACTGGTGACAATCTTGGCTGTAGTGCCAATGAAATAGTGGCCTTCAAGGGCTTGAGGGGACTGAGAAAAGCAAGGAGCAGAGCACACAGCCAGGATTTATGGTCAACAGACCTCAGTCTGCTCAGGAAGGTTGGAGGCGGGCTTCCATGGGAGACAGCACTGAGGAAAGCTGTCAGGTGTCTAAACTGAGAGATAGATAAAGTGATTTCAGTCCATCATAGGACCAAAATGTTCAGGAGATCATAGAATCATAAAGCCCTAGAATGTCCTGGGTTGGAAGGGACTTTAAAGATCATCTAATTCCAACTCCCCTGCCTTGGGTAGGGACACCTTCCACTAAATCAAGTTGTTCAGAGCCACATCAAACCTGAACACTTTCAGAGATAGGATATCTACATCTTCACTGAGCAACCTGTAATTGTGACTCACCACCCACACAGTAAAAAACTTGCTTGTAATATCTCATCCAAATCTGCTCTCTTGCAGTTAAAAGCTATTCCCCCTTGTCCTGACACTAAATGCTCTTGTGAAAAAGTCTCTCTCTATCTTTCTTGTAGGCTTCCTTCACACACTGGAAGGCCACAGTTAGGTCACCCCAAAGCCTTCTCTTCTCCAGGATGAACAGCCCCAATTCTTTCAGCCTATCTTCACTGAAGAGGTGCTCCATCCCTCTGATGCATTGGAGTGGCTATCTAGAACAGAGGCTAGACAAGATTAAGAGAATAAAAGTAGGTATTTATTAAAGGCCTTCAACAGGTACAACTTGGACAGTCAAAAGCCTCCAAGAGGGGTTACACTCAAGATTGATGATGGTCACAAGATTTTCAGGCAGATATAAGTTTGGTCCATTTACTTATCAGGGGTCAATTCTCCAATTATAGCTTCAGGTACTGAAGTCATATATCCCCAGTTTTCTCCCCCCAGCTCACTTTTGGTTTTACCTTTAGGGGCCTGAGGCAGTAGGGTGTCCTTGAATTTCAGGCTTAGAGGGATTGTTTTGTCTTACCAAAATGTGAAGACAGTTAATTAACACTCTATGTGGAGTTTAGAGTTATACACTAATGCGGTACAGGATTTGAAAAATATAAAAGCAAAAATCCTACGGCATCACCCCTTATCAGCTTGGTGCCCCTCCTCTGAACTTGCTCTGACAGGTCTATGTCCTTCCTGTGCTGGGGACCACAGAGCTGGATGCAGTATCCAGGTGGGGTCTCCTGAGAGTAGAGTAGATGGGTCACTCGGCCTGTGAGGAGACACTGAGGAAGCTGGACTTGTTCAGAATAGAGAAAAAACAGCTTCAGAGGGACCTTATGGCAGCCTTCCAGCACCTGTGGGTGGGTTTTCAAGAAGATGGAGCCAAGCTCTTGACAGTTGTGTGTGGCCTGAGGACACGTAACAATGGTCACAACCTGTAAGAAGAAAGGTTCCACTTGGATATAAGAACTTTTTCAACATCTAGACAGACAAGTACTGGAAAAGCTGGTCCATAAAGGCTTTGAATTTGAATCCTTGAAAGTTTTTCAGGGTCCAGCTGGAAAAAACCCAGAGTAACTGAAATAACTTGGTCTGACTTCCTAGCTGACCCTTCTTTAGGCAGGGGCTGGACTAGTGATGTCTGCATCCCTCCCAACCAGAATGTTGTTGTGATTCTTCTGTTGCTGTCATGTTTTCCTGCAATCAACAAAAAATTCAGTGTGTGTCAAACTCAGGGAGCTATGAGGTACAATTCTCTGGGATCATCCAAGAGTAATATGAAAGGCAAGAGTTACTGAGATAGATGTACCACAACAAGCCACCTATTGAAGAAGGAAAATACAGAGATTGTTATAATTGCACTAGAGGTCTTTAAAATCTTGAAAATCAGTAGAGATTCATACCAATTGGATCTGCAGAGCACAATGATGACAAGGGATTAAGAATTATATAAGCTTATCTGAATAAAAAATAAAACTGGAAAAAATAGTTTCCCTTAGTATGTAATATAAAAACAATTTTAAAAAGTTTCCTACAAATATGTTTGAAATGCAAAAACAAAGGAGAGCATAAGTCTAGTAAGACTCCTTATTTGCAGATCATATAGCAGATGATGCAGAGAAGGCTGAAATATTCAGTAGTTTCTTAAATTTTCGCTTGGAGAGAAAAAGCTTGCTAACAATCTATGTGAATTTCAACAATTTAAGAATTCATCTAGAATGCAAAAAGGACACATTAAATAATGAATCTGAGTTGGCAAGGCCCGGTGGATTTCACACTAGAAATTATGCAGAGCCTGTCTTCCCTCATGCCATTTTCCCTAAAAATGAAGAGGAACAAACCCAGTACTTATGTCATTAAAAGGAAAAGGACATGCACATGAATAGAAGACCCACCATTTAGAAATAATTTTTGAAACATCTGACTGCTGTCAGAACTGCACTTGTGTAAGTTGACAGTGTCTAACTTTGATGGAAGTATAGAAGTAAAGAATTAGCCATCCAGTATTACTCATAACTTGAGGCCTGATTAAAAGTAACTTATGGGGAAAAACTCTTATAGAATTCAGGTTTTTTATAAGCAAGACCAATTCCTTTCCTATTTAATTTGAAAGACAGCTTATAAAAAAGATGTTCACTTGTCAATTATGAAAGATGATGAATACAATTTTCTGTAGATCTGCAGGTTCAAAAAGAGGCAACAGATATACTTCAGTTTAATGAGCTGTTAGGAAACATCTGTGCCTTAGTGTACCTCAAGTTCAGAAAAGTTCTGCACCAGGTACATTTTTTTCCAAAGCTCAGATCAACCTCTATTTTAAACTTTAGCAATAATATCTTGCTAATATTCTCCTGTGGGGCCTAAGAACATATCACTCTGTGTGCATGATTCAACACAGAACATTTCTATGAGTTACATTCATTTAATGATCTCATAACTAATTAAATGCTGGGACTGAGAAGCATCTGCAGCTCCCCTTAATAGAGTCCAAAGCACTCAACACCTGGTTACCTTTTGGTGCCTAGTTATGATAGTGATCTCAGCAAATGATTGCCCAAGTCCATTCACATGTTCAGTTTCCTCAACAAATTCATTACTTAAATGAAAGATTTTCACACAATTTAGCATAAAATTGAGACCTAGAATAGAAAAGGGCTTCAGTTTAGACATTTTATTTCAGTTTCACCTTAATTTCATTTCAGAATTGGTCTTGCCAAGTCAAAGAGTTAAGTCCTTGCTCCAGCTCCTACAAAAAAAATCAGTAGACATTTAAGGTTATTACTTCATTTCTGTTTATTCAAGTTGTCTAGAACTGAGACATGTGTCCTCTAATCCTGAGCAGTACAAACCAAAAACCACCAGCTGTATATAAGTCAATTAACCTGCAGCAATTTATGCCAGCAAAGGAGCTAGAATTACTTTTTAGATAATATAAATTAAACAAGTGGGATCATCTCATAGCTCTGAGTCTTATTATGAGTTCACAGCAAGTCCCGCTGTTTTGAATTCTAAGTGCTAAATGCCTTTAAAACATCTGCAACAGTGTGGATTTTGAAGATGCCAAAGAGTCTAAGGAAGCAGTCTTCTGGCCCCATGGAGAGAGGAGCTCACACTGGAGCAGGTTTGCTGGTAGAATTTGTGACCCCACTGGGGACCCACCTTGGAGCAGCCTGTTCCTGAAGGACTGCATGCCACTGGGAGCCCAAACTGGAGCAGTTCGTGAAGAACTGCAGCCCGTGGGAAGGACTCACATTAGTGAATTACTGTCTCCCATGGGAGCGACCGCATGCTGGAAAAGGGGATGAGTGCTGAGTCCTTCCCCTGAGGAGGAAGGAGCAGGAGAGACAATGTGTGATGAACTGACTGCAATCATATTCCTCATCCCCCTGCACCACAGCCAGGGAGGAGGTAGAGAAATTGGGAGAGAACTTGAGACCAGGAAGGAGGGAGGGGTGAAGGGAAAATGATTTTATGATTTGGTTTTATTCCTCATTATCCCACTCTGATTTGATTGGCAATAAATTAAACTAATTTCTCCACTTCAGGTCTGTATTTTCTATGCCAATAATGTGTGAGTTCTATCTCCTTGCCCTTATCTCAGCCCAGGAGCCTTCCACTCTATTTTCTCTCCCCTGCCCAATTGAGGAGAGCAGTGATGGAGTGTCTTTGGTGGGCACCTGGTGTCCAGCCAGGGCCAGCCCACCACATTTGGGTAAAAGCCATTACAGGCTGACTTTTACTCTTAGAAAGTTCAGTGCATCTCTGCACACAAAGTAAGCTTCCTTTATAGTATTTGGGCTTCCATGGCTAATGTTTTTTGTATAAATGTGAAGCTCTAGTGCTGTTGCAGATACCCCATGGTATTCAAGGCACCTGTGTGGGATTCCCTAATGCAATGCAGAATCTGTGTAAAAGCTGTGCTCTTCTGGACTTGTAGCTGATACCTAGGCAGCATACCTTAGATACTCAAAGGCAGTGAACTGTCTTCCAAAAACTGAGCTGAAGTCCTAGTCAATGCTGTCAGTAGAGCTTCCTGAATGACCAACCTCTACATGCCCACTTTAAGATGAAGTGAATTGTTCTATCCCGTGACTTTAATGAATAGGACTCACCTGCCTAGGCAGATTGTTTGAGGTGGTATAAGGTTGCTACTTGGAGGTGCAACTCCAAAAGGGCACAGGTTTGGTGTATGACCATTGTCACATCGGCCAGCCCTGAGCAGAGGTTTTGGGCAACCCCAAGGATGCCTCATCACAACTCTGATGTACTGAACTGCAGTCAGCTGAAAGCTATAATTATAGCCTAGACACACAACTAACATATAGACATCCACATGACCACACCCTAGTTTAAAGAAACTAATTTCTAACTGAATCCTTCACAGTTTTGTCTTAACTCTGGTGCATACTTCACCAAGCTTCATGTACTCAGGTGTCACAGATGAGATCAGCCAATTTCAGGAAACTGTGGGATGACCTGAAACAGTCAATGATGCTTCAGGCAAGAGAAAGCAACGAGTATCTGTGTGGGGGACACAATGAGATTAAACTACTACCCATTACATGGTATAATGAGAAGCAGTGACACTCAGTGTAATGAGCAGTGGTGACTGCAGTGCATGATCACACTCTAACTGACAGTCTGGGAAATAGAACATGAAATACATGAACCCAGAGACCTAGTGATCTTGAGTCGTGTCTTGCTCATCATTAACACCTATATGAGTCATTAGAACATGGTGAAGACATTACATAAACTTTTATTCACTATCTGCTGCAAACTGCATTGTTTAGCTGTTGTTCTGACTAAAAAACTCTTTTCTATCAGAAGCTATGAAAAGAAAAATAAAAAATAAAAACAAGAGTGAGAAACATTTCTGTTTGTCGAGGATAAATTGCCAGTCAGACACCCTCTTCCCTGTGATACATATCTGTCAGCTTGGTTAATTAGCAAATCATCAAAGAAAATAACCTTTCACCTTCCATACAGCTTCAGTTATAACTATAATTTGGCAGGATGTACTTCAGTTTAGTCATATTTTTGATAAACCAGGGTGTTGTGCATGAAATTTTTCTCTTCATCATTTGAACGCATAAATGTTACTGGGGCTCTAGCTCCAAAATCCCATGGACCATGGTGAAAATGCTAACTGATTTGTGTCAGGTATACACTGGCAAACTGTTCCTGGTGAATCATCCTGGACATGCTGCTTTTTTTTTTGGGGCAGTTGGTCTACTAAAGGATATTTGCAGCATGGCAGAGAAACACTGTGGTCCAAAGGGGTGTTGTGGGATCTGGGATTTTGTGTGTTTAACACAAGTTACATGGTTGACCTCAGTTACACAGGACAGGATTTGATTTGATTTGATTTGATTTGATTTGATTTGATTTGATTTGATTACCCCAATTCTGTGTTTCTATAAAACATTATAGCCCATGTATGTGTATTGATCAGCATTTGAGCGCTGGTCATAATCTTTTTTAAAACTTCCTTTCTAGTCTACAACATACATCAGCAAAAATCCCAATAGCCCCTGGAGAGACTTGAGAAAAATAAACAACCCTTGTGTGAGCAGGGTCTTGTGCCTGAGTGTAAGAGCACATGCTCAGTCTGCCTAAGTTTGAGACTGTGGCTGTGGTCTCTGAAATGGGAAGGACCTGAACTATGCAGAGCTATGTTGCTGTTTTCTTTTAAGGGAAAAAAGAGATGTGGAGACTGTATTTGTCATATGCTGCATTGTGAAGCAGATATGTTTTATCTCCAGAAAGAAGTAAAGAAAAGCCTCCTTGGCGGTGGCTGTTGTGTCATCAGATCATGGAGGACTGCAGCTGGAGCACTGATCTGAGCTAGTAAAAGTAGATGCACCTTTTTCTCACACAGTGGTTATTTGCTTTCCCCCTCAGCCTGCCAAAAGCTGCCTTTCTCACCTTTTCTGATTAATGTCTGCCTTATTTAACTTGAATTTAGTATTTGTAGTCCATCAGGTCTTACAAATTAGCAATAGTGTCTTAGCACTCTCTGAGCCACACTCGGCTAATTTTAGAGATAGTGAGACTAGGCTTCCTTTCAAAAGAGAAACCAATTTTGCAAGTGCAGATGTCAATCTCGGGAAAATGTTCTTTACTCTCCATTCTGCTCTATTAGAGACTAGTTATTCTGGGTTTCATATCTGGTACCTGCACAAACAATTTCAAAGCAGCCTATCTTCAAGGCGTATCATTATATATAGGAACTTCTGCTATGTAATTATTATTAGAAAGCCAACCTACTTCCCTTATCTGCTTCTTTAAAGGTCTGTATTGTGGCCAAGACAATTCTTGCACCTGGCCAGGACAAGCATTTCATCATGAAGGAGGCTATCAAGGATCTAATGCCACTTGACTGTAGATGTCTTTGGCGAAAGCACTCTTGAGATGTGGTTCTCTTGAGCTTTATTAAATATCTATTTCAGAAGAAAACCACCACCGCAATTTCATCACAAAAACCATCTCACCTGCTTCACTAATTTACAATTACTGAGATTGTGAACAAATAGTTCAACAGTAGTTGAAAATACCACAGTCAGATGAATCAGCCCTAAGTTTCTCTGGCACCTTGTTCTCAATGCAGAAGACACTCACCTGCTGTGCTAAAGAATGAATTCTAAAAATATAGATAAATAGAATTACACAGTTGTCTTAAGCTTTATCCTAGTTTCATTATATTGGTCCATACTACCCTCAAGTAAAGGGTCAACTAAAAAGATAGAAATGGATAAATAAAAATTGTGACATTTTTATTTTGGAGTTTCACAGTGAGATTGCATCTTGCATACCCATTTCCTCTAGAATTTTAATTTCTAATAAGAAGAGCTATGTTTCATGTCTTAAACTACCCTAAATGCTGTCAGTGTTCAACAGACTCTGATGGCCTTTAGAAGACATTGGGACAGCACAGTGATGATACAGCAAACTGATCTGCTACTCTCAGCTATTTAGCATCAGCATAATTACAATGAGCAAGAAACCTTCTTCAAATATTCATAAATATTACACATCACCTTGCAGATATTCTGGAAGAACAGCCACTTGAGGCATCAACAAATTAGCATGACAAAGACAGCTGAATTAACACAAATGCCTTCTGGCTTATTCCCTGTGTTTATGTACAGCCTGCCACCAGTTACCTGTATTCAGGTTATAGCAGATGGAAAAGAATGTCATGAAACTGAAGAATCATTCTGCTCCTTGGCTTAGCTGTGAGTCCAGAAACTAATCATTCAGGAAAGAGATTACTCATGTTGACCTTAGATTTACTGGCCATCTTTTCTGTTTGCATGGGCCTTCAAGCATGTTGATGCTGATAGATAGGCTTTGGGATACACAGACACACTGGCCTGTTGAAAACCCTCCGCAGCTTTTCTCATCCTATTAATTAAGAAATAATCTGTGAACTTTTTTCCTCTGAAGAAATCTGGAAACACAACTCTTATAAGAGCAAAAGGAGGAAGAAAAAAACCACTTTGTTTTAAACACATTATTTCCTTTAGCAGCATAAATTATTTCATGAATTCACCGATAAAATTATTTGTTTCATGAAGGCACTATTTTCTGCAGTGCATGTAGACAAATGGCAAAGTACTTTTCTTTAAATGAGTAATTTGGATGTTTAATTACTTTTCTTAATGTAAAGAGATGTTAAATGACACACTCTTGTTCCCTGCTCTTTACAATAGTTTTAAATGCAGTCTACTTATTAAACAAAATGTACTCGTATGCATAAATATGTGGATATTTATAGACACATAAACCAGTCAATTTTGAAGGAAATTTCCTTTTGAACATATAGGCAAAATTCCATAAACTTTGCCAATTCTTCAAGCAGTAACTCAATCCATTCTGCACCTGAGATCTGCATACCTGACTCACAGGGATGTCAGTCTTCCTCAGGCAAATCAATGTTTGAACTGATTGGTATTTAATATTTATCAGATGTACTTACACATTGTATTTCACACTTCTGAAGACTCTTCAGTCAGAGAGCTGCTCCCCATTGAGCATCAGAGGTGTTTTTCTAATACAATTATCCACCCTTACGGAATATTTCACAATACTGTAAACTTCATGCCTTAATTATCTTCTCCAACACCTGCTGCTCTTTTACTACCAAACTCAGTTAACTTGGGTAGAGAGCCTGTTTCTTCCTCCTCTGCTCCTAGATCCCTTCTTTCCTCCATAAACCCAGACATCTTTTGTCACATAAGACTCCGTGACAGTAACATTTCGTCCTTAGTGGCTTCCATAGGCAGGCATAGGTCTCATGCAAAAAGCCAATTGAACAAAATGAGAACATCATTATAATGCAAAAAAAAAAAAATGCACTAGTGATGTTAATATATTTCTATTTTATGTTGGAAGGGATATGCCATCTTGCAGCCTGCATTTCCATTTGCTGTCCATTCACTGTTCAATATAAATTCTGTTCAATTTCAGGCTTCATGTTTCACACAGCTTGTCATTCCTTATTCAGTCACTCTCTTCAATGTCAGCATTGCCAAGCACATGAATAAGTAATTGCACATTTTACAGGCGTGTCTGTGGGAGGGCATGAATGAGTTATGACCTTCTTTGATTTACAGTCAAGA
This sequence comes from Vidua macroura, assembly GCF_024509145.1. Classification (NCBI taxonomy): domain Eukaryota; kingdom Metazoa; phylum Chordata; class Aves; order Passeriformes; family Viduidae; genus Vidua; species Vidua macroura. Next base: position 82,745,302 of record NC_071572.1, read on the forward strand.
GCCTCCAAAAATTCTGATTTTAGAGTACAAATTCACCTTGTTGCTAGGACCTATCTCTCTGGCAGCAAACCTTAAGCCTCCAGTCTGAGCTTGGTTTACTTCCCTTAATCTAGATTTTTCATTATCTCCACACAGAAAGCTGTCTCCAAGCCCCAAATAAAATCTTTTCTTAAAATAATAACCCATTTTTCTTTACTATAATAAATCAGATTACTTCTCTCTGCCTCCTCCAATCATAGACCATGTGGAGAACAATTGCTCATTGTCTATTTTATAGCAACTTGTTACAACCAGAATGCTGTCTTTATAATTTGTCTCATGTTTTCTTTTTTTGGATTAAACATATCCAATTTCTTTAGATCTTCCTCTTAAGTCATGTTATCTAATTGTTTAATTATTCTTGGAAGGAGTTCTGAGAGCAATCAAAATTTGTCTACATTTTGCTGAAACACAATGCTCGAACTGTATGCATTTTAGCCTTTTAGTAAGGCTTAGCTTAGCTAAGTGCTTAGTAGATGGGAAAAAAAACAATTCTATCTTATCACTTCCTCTTCTATTAATGCACAACATTCTGGAAACAAACATTGCACTCTGCCTCAGTTTCTTTGACGTGATAACTTGTTGGGTTGGTTTCTGATTTATTGCACCCCTAAATCTTTTCTCTGCTTCTCTTCATCTGGGTACTCATCATTTTTAGGTTTGTGCTTTTGATTTCCTCTTCCTAACAGTCATTCTCCATGATTACCTGTATTGAATTTAATCTTGTTGATTTTAAATTTTGCTCTCTGCAGTCTGCTGGGATCCCTTCACTTACAGAAATCCTTGCAGGCAATTTTTAATGGTTAAATTCTTTAATGATTTTAGAGTGAATTTCAGTAGGTCTGAACAAATTGAATCCATCTAACTTATCTAAATGCCTTTAATGTTTCTCTGCTCTATCTGGCTCTGCACCTCTATATTGTCATTAAAATTAATTTAAGTACCTATTGCTGGCTGACATTGCCTTTTTTGCATTGGCTCAAATGAATCACTGCATACTTCCATCATTTCTACCATATCACTCATATACACCTCTTCAATGTTCCCTCTTTTTTCACTGCAACCATGGTGAAAACACACAATAAAGGTAGCAAGCAAACAGATGATCCTTCCCTTTCAAAATAAAATCTAGCCCTGTTATCACAATGAGACATGAGCAAGCTGAAACACATTTCTCGACTCTACTCTGCTTAAAATGTAAGCAAGGTCAGACAAGAAGATATATAATAATGGCACTTTCTTACTTAGCAAAGTTATTCCCCCCATTGAGATGAAAGGATACTAACTGGGCAAAATATCTTCTTTTTCTAACTGAGCAGCATTAGCTCTCGTGTACCAAGAAAGAGAGAGACACATTCAGCTCTTCTTGACTGGAAACAAAATTCTAATTAAACCCTTTTTTTTTTTTTTTTTAATGGAGATAATTAAACAGTTAGAAGGCAATCTCACTTTTCTTTTTTGCAGATACTGAGTTTGTTGCTGGCAATCAGATGCATTATTTGAAACCTATAAAGCATAGAAGTATGAAACAGCATACAACTATATTATATGTACAGGCTCTTATGCCCATTGCTGTCCTGATTCTGCAATGAACTAATCATGGGTGCATTTTTGTACTCGAAAAATTTACATTTCCAGGAAAGTAGCTGTGGGCTAGAGCAACAAATCAGACTATTATCTCCAAGATAGTACTTACTGTAGAAGATAAATATATGAGAGCCTCATGGACTCATAAAATAATTCAGGTTGAAAGGGACCTCAGGAGGACCTCTAGTCCAACCTCCTGCTCACAGAAGCATCAGACCAGGTTATTCAGAACTTTATCCCACTGACTCTTGAAAACTTTCAACAAACCACATGCTTGGACTCCACAACTTCTCTGGACAGCCTGTTCCAGTGCTCAGTCATCATCACAGGGAAGAAGTGTTTCTTGGTGTTCAGAAAGAACCTCCTGTGTTTCTGTTTGTGTCCATTGCCTCTGGTCCTGGCACTGGGCACTACTGAAAAGAGTCTGGCTGCATCCTTCAAGGCATCATCTCCCTTCAGCTATTTATTGATAATGATGAGAGCCCTCTAAACCTTTTCTTCTGAAGGGAAGCTCATTCCTTCCTCATCCCTTGATTGGACTCTCTCCAGTGTGTCCATGTCTCTCCCATACTGAGCAGCCCAGCACTCTACACAGCACTCCAGATGTGGACAGACCAGCACTGAGGGAAAGGATCACCTTCCTCTCCCTCAATACATTCCCTAATGCAGCCCAGGATGCAGTTGGCTGTTTTTGCAGTGAGGGCTCATTGCTGGCTCACGTTCAACCTGGTGTTCAACCTTTCTGCCTAGTTTTTTCCTGACTGGGTGGCCCCCAGTATATACTGGTGCCTGGGGTTACTCCTCTTCAGGTGCAGGACTTTTTTTGAACTTCGTGAGGTTTATGTCAGCCCATTTATCCAGACCATCCAGATGCCTCTGGATGGCAGCACAACCCTCTGGCATAGCAGCAACTCCTCCCAGTTTTGCGTCATCAGCAAAATTTTAAGGGTACATTCTGTCCCAGCATCCAGTTAATTAATAAAATTGTTGAATAAAACTGGATCAGTGTTGACCCCTGGGGTGCCTCTTTAATTACTGGCCTTCAACTAGATTTCCTGCCATGACTGCAATCCTCTGAATTCAGCTGTTCAGAGAGTTTTCAATTTACTGTATTTACCTGCTGATCTATCCCCTCTCAGTGACAATGTTGCAGAAGAGAGTATTGAAAGCCTTTCTTCAACAGAGCCACAGTTTTGCACCTTCTCCTGATGTTTCTCCTCCAGTGACTTCTCCCATCGTAAGACACTATCAGGTTAACAGTCACTGCTCCTGAGGTTTTCTTGTGGATGGCCAGGGTGTTCAGTTGTTCACTGTAATCTTCTATTCATGGAACAGCACTATATTTGAACTCTTCCTTGACTTTACTCTGTAAAGTTTACTATGTAAACTTTGGTTTCAGAGGAGTCATTCCTGTCATGAGCCTATGCACTGGTTCAGACCCTATGCAAGAAGTCTCCAGCTCTTTGCCTCATGTTTTCTTGACTGCAGTTGTGTCAAGCCATCCAATCTTTTCTGCAGTCATGTTGAACTTTTGCCAGCTGCAGGATTTGGAAGTGGAGACTTTCATAACCTCAATGCCTTTCCAACCAGTGGCCTAGAACTTGTATTGCAAGTGGTGTGTAAAAACTGCATGCTGGCAAAGGAATGAGAGACAACAAACACTCTTGAAGGAAGACAGACTGGAAGGACATTAGAGAGGATAAACAGACTGACATGATCACAAATTGAGCTGGTTTTAGCAGTGTAGAAGATACCAAGGTACAGATGAAGAACTGGGTGGTTCGGTGATTGAAATACGTTGAATGGTGAAAAATGGAATTCTGGGTACCAATCATCTAATGAGAATTTTGTCTGAAAACTGAGAAGTCATCTACTGGAAGCAAATGAAAGAGATGAAACTGATTATTCTTCAGGATAAGCATAAGCCACCAAAGTGAAAAAGGGTATTCTGCAGTAAATCAGTCCAGGAGTCTCCCATACGGAGCATGAAACATGGCGTAAGATATGACTCACCCAGAATGCTGTATACACTCACTATTCATGTCCAAATATGGATTTCAATTTGAAAAGCTGTAATTAAAAGCTAGGATAGTGGAGGAAATATGGGGACTCTTAAAAGTAGTTGTTGTGTGTGACATGAGGTATTGAAATGTGACTACAGAGATATAAAAATGAGATTATTTTTGTCTGACTTTGGGGTTTTTCCTACCTCTATTTTCACTATTGTCACATTCCCAATATTATCAATTATTAGCATTTTTAATTTTCCAACAATCTCTAGAAAATTCCATGGGAAGAACTAAATCTCTGAATAGTAATCTCAACTGTTTCTCTAGAGAGATAAAAGGTTAGGCAGTAAGGAAAGGGAGACATATATGCTAGGAGAAAAATTGCTACATTTGCTACATTTTTTTTTTCCATACTCAAATATTTTTATTATGTGGAGTGACTGTCTAGTGTCTCCTACTCAGTGGTGGTTGTTTGACTTTTTGTAAGAATGGAAGCATCTTTTAGGGAAGTACTTGAATGAAAAGAGATGAGTATACCAGTAGGTGAGCTCAGAAAAGCATTCCTAGGGCAGTAGAGATAGAACTTTCCAAACAGCTCTGCTTTGCCACTAGAAAAGGCAAAGCTTAACAATTGAGGAAATGAAGTAAACAGAAGTGACAACATGATGCAAAATCCTGAAGGTGTAAGAAAACATGATGCAAAATCTCGAAGGTGTAAGAAGAATGACAAACTTCATGTAATAAAAGGGAAGAAAGATAAAACAGGATTTCGCAGATAACAAGGCAGTGCTATTTTAGAAGTTAAAATATGACCTGTGTAACTACCAACAGCCACAGATCTGGAATCCAGATATCACCCTTGCTCTCTATTTCTCTTCTCATTTTAATAGCACTGAAGATTCAATAATTAAAATTGACTGATTAGGACAACAAGACTCCAGCTCAGTCTTCCAAAGCAGTGAAGTTCCCATACAGTATAAGTTGCTGGCTTGCTGCCAGATGAAAACAAAAGTGGCCCAAAAAACCCCTATGGTGGGTGTTACAAGGAACATTCATACAGTCAACTTTTTGGTCTTGTTGCAGTCTTGAATTATTTTCATGTACTTCCCTGTTGGCTACTTTTTCTGATACCTCTTATCACTCTTGCTTTCTCATATAAATTACACCGATCTATTAGACTCCAATTTTCTGGCATGTAAAAAAGCTCACTAGCTTCAACAGCACCTCTGAACTTAACTCTGCCTGACAAGAAAAAGTCACAGGCACATTGTGTGTGGTGGAGACAGAAAAAATAAATGCCCAGCGCAGCATGATATATCACGTGGTGATAAAGCAGAGTTAACAGCTGCTTGAACCCTTTGTGATGAAAGCACAGCTATGGCCTATCAATTTTCAGGAGACCTTGGGAGCACTTTTATGTCCACAATCAGCAGTCCTACAGAGGGGAAATTTTTATCTATTTGGTTTCACACCGTTTTTGGAAAACCTTGAAGCTGTATTGTGTACACTAAGGAAACCTGAAAAACTATATTAAATGGTGGAGGTTTTGGACTGCTGTATGCTGCAATGTTAGGAGCAGATCAGAATAACAGAACTCAGAGCTCAGAGCATAGGGAGTTATTTGCCTGTTCACAGAGAGAATTTAACACAGTAAACCCTACAATACCCTTGTGAACTTTTTATTGTATGTCCAAAAACTTAAAGCTGGAGAAGAGTCTGCAAGCAGTAACAAACTCCCATTCTGTAGTATCCTTTAAAAACAGTTTTCTTAAATAAAAAAAAAAAATTGCCTTTCAAGATCCATCCTAATAGCCATTTTGTGGAAAGGAAGAGATGCTTCTGAAGAAACAGGAATTCAAATTTTATTCTTCTGACCCAGCTGCTGTCTAAAATCTGCAGCTAATATATAGGGAGTGTACTCCCTATGCACCTACTACATGTAGGGGCATCAGTTTGTGAAAATGGTTGTAATTAAATAGATGAATTACATGAATTCTGCCAGTGAAAATACTCATCTCTTGTCTAAAGGTAATTAGTTGTTGTTGGTTTTTTTTTTTAACTCTTTTTATCTTCTTAAAGCATATATGAAAGAGAAGCCAGGATATGTAATTTGGACATCATGTCTCTGCTCTGATTGATTAAGGTCACTAGAAAGAGGACCATTGTCAAGGTATTCAGTCACAGTCAAACTAAACCACATTCAAATGTAAATATGTCTTTACTGGAATAGAACTGGTGCTAAATCAAGTATTAGAAGAAATCTGCAAGGTGATGGAAGTTCTACATTTTCTCTTTCAGTTATTACTTAGTTCTGGACTTCAAAATCTATGGATTTTCAAGCTGCAAATCCTGTTTATTCAACAGGGGTTTTGGAAATCAAAGTGAGGTTTGTCCTGGCTAATCACTGTCTGAAATAATTTCAGAAAGGCCTTTATGGGGAGACAGGGGACTGTCAGAGCAATTTTAGATGTAGTGAAAAGAACATAGCATGGTAATAATAATTTCAAAGAGTTTTCTTTATTAGCAGTGCTGATAATTGTAAAGTCGAGAGCCCCGTTGACTATCAGATAAAATCTAACTTGCAGGACTAAAAATTAGATTTTTGTTTGTGAACTCAGTAGATCTGCTGCTGAGTCACTAAGACATAGAAATATGGTATCTCTTTGTTTTTTTCTCATAGTCATTTTTTCAGCCCATGCATTGTAAGCACTTAATGGATTTGATATAATGGCACTTGGAAAGGGAACATAGATCAAAACTGTGTTGCTATCTGTATATATCCTACCATTATGTTACCAAAGTAAGTTTTGCTTCTAGAGCAGTCAGAAGGTAACACATGAAAGCAATTGTACCATACAACAAGACAGGTGAGACTATTATTAGCATGGTCAAAATCAAAGCTAAAACATTCTTAGTGATGGTTCAAGCCCATTAGGGGTAATAAGATCTCGTTTAATAACACAGTAACAAGTTTCACTAAAATCTGTCTGCAACAGTCTGTGAAACTGATGAAGGAATTAATGTACCTTCAACTATTCATGAAAACTTACAGATTTTATATGTTGATACTCCCTTGAGTACTGATCAAACAACAAAAAAATCACTTTTTCATACTGGTTGGGCCACCGAAGTCTCACAACACCTATTCAGATTTGTATTGCAGTAAAATACAACTTAATGTAAAATTAATCTTCCTTTGCTGATTCTGGACATGCTGCATAAATATTAATGCGTAAAAGCACCCATTTATAACCAATCAGTTACACTCCCAAAACTCGGGGATCTCTCCCCCAGCCTACATCCCTTCTGACAGCCCACTGCTGACCACACTGACAGGAAAGAAGCAGGTCAGCAACCGGCTGAAGACAGAAACAGCACTTTGCTCATATTTACATCCCCTCTTTGACATCAGAATCTAGGTCCTCTTTGCAGACCTGCCACTCAGCCTGTTTCTGTTGGGATGTATTTTTCAAGGCAAAATGTGACTGAGAAGGCATCAGTGGAAAAGAGCAGCATTTACCAGTCCTGGCTGTGAGACAGTGCTCAGGCTGGACCGAACATCTGCCCAAAGTTACTGCACAACTCAGTGTTGCATGTGCATCTAGGTTTGAGAGCATCCCTGTAATGCTGCTGGACTGGAACAGGATGAGCTTCATTGTGAGGATGCCACCACTTCCCAGGATATTCTGTGGCAACTGCTCAAGCGCACTCAAATGACCCTGGTCCGAGGAGACATTTTAGAATAACAGGCTAAAATTTGGAAGAATTTGCCAAAGTGTCAGATTTAGCAGATAGGAATGTGGCTATGAAAAGCAGAAGGCTGTTTCTTTACCGTGTAAACTCAAATGGTGTAAACTCAAATGGCCAAGTAAATCCCTGGAATGGTCAATGATAGGTAGTGGAATGAGAGAAAAGCAGAAGACAGTACCAGAAGTGCAGGTTTTAATTCTGGAATCAGAGAGGCTACTGACTCCCACTTTTCTTCTGCCAGGGCTGTCCTTAAAGGATGAGTAAAACACACAGCAGCCCTGTAAGCACAGTTTCAAAGTCAGAACAGGTTTGCCACAGCTCTTTGGGACACCTGAAACACCAGGATGAAGAGAGACATAGTGATCCAGACAAATCCAGGATAGGGACTGATAATAATAACTGTGCTGGGAAAACTGGAGAGGAACTCACCACAGCTGCATTATTATTCACCACACTGTGCATTATTCCAAACCCAGCTCTGACAGACATGCAGAGGAAACCAATAGCTCTTTCAAGCAACAATACGGTAGTAAATGGGAAGGAAAGGAGATGAGACAGTGAACTGCTATCACAAGGAACTCAAATTCCAAGCAAATTAAACCAGTTAGAAAAAAGACAGTGCCCTTAACAGGCATGCCTTTGTGGAATTATGGGTTAAATGGGGGGAAACTATTAGGGTAGCAGCAGGGGAACCCAGATAGAGCAGCAGCAAGCATTGAATCAGACTGGGAACCACTTCTTTGGCTGAATTAACACAGAGGTTCCAATAAGCAAGGAAAATTTTGAGAGATGAACAAAAGGCTCAGAGAGATAATAAACACAGGAATGAGTCAGGGCTTTAACATTTGCTAACGATGACCTGCAGCAATTGGACTTAAGAAAGAAGGATAAGAGTGAAGCATTGTATGAATAGGAGAGCCAAATATGGTACAAATCCCAGAAGCAGAAAATAACAAAAGAAAAGGCAGCATCAGCTCTGAGACTCCTCCAACACTCATTCTGAATAGTTTTGGAAGAATATCATACAAAAGAATATCTAACTGCTAGAGTAGCTAAAATGTTTGAAACTGCAGAACCAGACAAGCAAATGTAATACAATTAGAATGAAAATGAGACATTCAAATTCATAGAGAGTATTGTTAAATTCAGTGAGGCATATGAGGGGGTGCATGAAAGAAACTTGGGGGGGGTCCATTGTCTATAAAATCAACAGAAAAATAAAAAGGACAAAGACCAACAAAGTGCTACATAGCACATGTAAGTAATTAACAGTTGAAAGGATGGTGGATTAGGTGTGACCTTTCAATGGGAGAGAGAGAGATATTAGCTATTTCATCTGAACTTGGAGAGATCTACCTCTTGAATACTGAAGTTAACACTATAATGTCTGATTTTAAGTGACATGTGAAAGCCAGTATTTTTTTCAGAGTACAGATAAGGAACTGGAAAAAAACAAAACAAAATGTGTGCCAAAAAAAACAACTAAACAAAAGGAAAGGTTGTAGAAGCCTATGCATATATAAGAGCTGCTAATTTAAGATAAAACAAACCTATCAGTTATAAATAATACATAAGAAATGCATAATAAAAATTAATTGAGTACATATAAACAATAGTATAGTCATCTTAGGTGATGAATTGCGTGAAATAAAAAGGCAAACATGCAGTTAATCAGGCCTTTAAGATCACTAGAAAATCCTGTGCAGAGAGATACTTAAACTGGAGTAACTCGGATAACTATTAATAACAACCCTTAAGCTGGAGTAACTCAGATAACTATTAATAAGAATCTTTAAGCTGGAGTAACTTGGATAACTATTAATAACAATCCATTCTGCTTTATCTGCCAGAGGTGGAACAGAAAAGGAATCTATTCAAATACTACAAGTATATTTAATTATAAGTTGCTTGACTCCATTTCACTTGATTTTAATTTCATTTTATTATCATATTTGAAACAGGATAGATGTAATACTTTTATAGGACAGTTGCCTTGTCTGGTGTTGTCACTGATGAAGGATATATTTTATTCTATTAATATGAATATGATTAATTGATCATCAACTCATAAAGGTGTGTATGTAATATAAAACTGCACATGGATATGATTTTGTCTATTTATAGGACTTACTATTCCAAGTGTTGAAAAGCAAAGGTGAAACAGTCAGATACACAAACATAAGAGCTGTATTTAAAAAAACAGCATGTTTATGTAGTGCTACAGCCAAGACTTTTTAAAACAACTATGAATAAAATCATGGACCTGGGGTAGAAAAAAAGGTGGAATTGTCTGGGTAGTCTCTACAGAAGGGGGACAGCAAACATCAGGGCAAGGTAGGCATTACACTTAGGAAGATAACAGCTTTCTGTTCCAAAAGTGGTCAAGAGTGACTCTGGAATTGTCCCATCCATATTCAATCAATTTGTAATTGCCTATGCAGGCTGCAATGGTCTTTGTGTGTGTTTTTGCCCAAACTACCATAAACTAATTTATAATATGTATGTATGTGAACATTTACTGCAAACTCTATGGAAGGATATTATTTCTTACTACATACATTTTAAAATAACACTTATGTATGAAACTATTGCAAATGTGTGTTATAATAGGCCAGTAAATTTTGGGGTGAATTTTAATCGATTGCAACAAATGCTAAGGGTACTTAGAAGGTGAGCTGAGTTGGAATTGATGGCTGAAGAATGATCAGGGTGATTTTGGTGACTGTGCAAATTGTGTGGACTACAGCAATTCAAAGCTTAGCAGGCTGGTCCATAACTAGTACTAGAAGATATCAATAGGCTGCTCTTGGACTTCTGCAAGTTCTCACATCACAAAATCAATAGGAAAAAGTGAAAGCCTTGGAGAAGATCCATTGCCCTGTCCTGATTCTGACCTCAAGTACAATGATTTAGAGTCTCAGTATTAAAAACTATTAGTGAGAACTTTGTCCCAGTAAAACATTTGCTTTATATAAACGTGAATTTCAGAAAAGCTTTGCTGACACAAACATAAATTTTAGAAGCATATCCTTTATTTCAGTCTAACATTTGATTTTTTTTTCCCCCAAACAACTAAAGTTCTTAACAATTCTGCTTTAAACTTGGTATCTGACATGAGGTAGCAGTACCAGAAATACAAGTAGTCAGAACAAGCAAAGTGCAGATTAAGGCTTATAGGTGCTATTACTCAAGTGCCAAAACCTCATCGCAACATAGAAGCAACAAGAAGAGCACTCCTGCAGTCATTACAAATGTCAGTATTTCTGTAGGAGTTACAAAACCAGGAGACTCCTATAACACAGCAGTGTTTGGTTAATTTTTCCTTTCTTTTGAAACCTTTCCAGTCTCTTGCTCAGGAAGACAAGAAGATTTTATTTCAGTGAATAAGAGCATATCTTAGACCTAGGGGTGCTGGTGGATGGCAGGCTGGACATGAGCAGGCAACACAGATAGCCTATCATATCCAGGGCTGTATCAAAGCAGCATGGGCAGCAGGGTGAGGGAGGGGATTCTGCCCCTCCATTCTGCCTTCATGAGACTCCACCTGCAGTGCTGTGTCCAGTTCTGGGGTCCCAACGCAAGAAGAACATGTAGGAGAGCAGCCGTGAAGATGATCAGCGGCCTGGAGCACTTTTCTTATGAAGAAAGGCTGAGAGAGATTAAATGGTTTAGCCAGAAGAAGAGAAAGCTCCAGGGAGACCTTTTTGTGGTCTTTCAATACTTAAAGTGGTCCTACATGGAAGATGGGGACAGACCTTTTAAGCCCAAGCCATAAACTCCTGACAGTTGCATAACAAAAGACAGAGGGACCTGTGGCCCATCCAGGTGACCAGACACTTAGAAACACATCAGGATGTGAAGGATCTGGAGGAAGACCTGAGACTAGGACAGTGGGGGTATAACAGCCCCAGGGTGTTTTTGTTCGGGGTCCCTTCTCGAAGGCACCAGCTTCAGTTGTTTCTGTATTGCTGCACCATGAATAAATTGCTTTATGAAATAAAGCAATTTATGGGACTCTATTATGGAAAACCTGGGGTCAACTCTGGGGTTGAAATCTGCAGCAAGGAAACCTGGTCTGCCTGTGTGTGAGTGTGGGGTGTGTCTGGAGTCAGGAAGGGTCCCGTTGGGTCACTGATGCTGCCTGCTGTGAAGGGACTTCAGTCCCAGCCTCTGGCATTGAGAATATGACTGCCAGAGAGTCTCATGAATGGACAGACTGGGAAGTTTACCACCATCCAACCCAAACTGTTCTATGGTCTTCCAGCATGTTCCCTAACATTTCCAATTAGTGTTTCTTTTCATTGCTTGGTCATGTTTCAGTGACACAGTTTTAGTTAGGACTGCACAAAGTAGTATAAATGCTGCCATTCCTGCTAGACACATTAGACTATCCTCCCCCAGCTTCACCTACTTGGTCCCATGGTCTCTGAAAAAAAGCAGCCTCCACAATCATGAAGGCAAGACTGAAACAGGGAACTTATATAACAGTGTGAGCCATCATGTTTCAAACACAGGGGAAAAGACAGGAAAATGTTTGTAATTTCAAGGGTCCCTGAGGAAGTCTTTAAAACAGCTTTCTAAAATTATGCTAGCATGGAATAAGGAAAAAAAAAAGCAAGATTGGAAAGTTTTAAGAAAGGAAATTCCTGTAAAATTATGAAAGCTTCTTCAAACATTGAAACACAAATTTGGGAATGAAGAAACTCTATTATAAATATAGAGCCAGAAGGACTGTGATGCCAAGAAATGGTAATCATACCTACTAAAAAACTGACCAAAAGAAAAGGTTCAGTTTGTCCCAAAGGGTGACCAAAAAAGAAAAAAAAGTTTAAAATTACAAAGCAGAAAGACATACACATATATGGATCTAAGACTGAAGATCACAGACATGGTTAGGCAGACACTCGGGAGAGAATGATCTGGAGCTGCTATTCACTTCTACTTCCTTTTCCCAGAAGATGCAGTAAGTAATCTCAAAGTTCACCAACCCTTCTGCTACAGACCCTCAATCCTGTGGAACTGAGCTGCTTGGACCCGAATTTCAGACTAATGTCATATTGTCTCCAAAGTTAAAGGGCAATCCTGTCCATAGCTTCTATTCTCCTTTAAGATGTATAAGCTTTTGTCAAGTTCTAATTCTGATTAAAATGGGGGAATCCCAGTTGGGAGAATCCCCCAAAACTGCAGAGGTTTTTCTCTCTCCACCCTGTGACTATTGTGAATATCACCTTAGCAGAGTGGTTGAATGTATTTCATCCCCTCCATACTGCTCACACTGATCTGACTTTCCATGGTTCAGTCAAAAGCTGCTTCCCAAAGTCCTCTGTCCTGAGAGTGACTGAGCTGGGTTTATAACTGGAAACTAGAAAAAATGGCCCCTAAGTTCTCATTTCCCTGAAATCATGTGAACACCCTTACAACACACAAAGGAATTTTCCTTCACTTAGTCTAGAGAGGACAAAAATCAATCCAATGCAAGTCAAAAGCAGGACATAGCAAGAGGATCTGGTCAGGCAAAGCTGGTGGAGGGCCCAGCCTGCTCAAGAAGCCTAGGCTAGACTTTCAGAAATGAAAAGTGAACAAAGCACTAAGATAAGGTAACATGAGGTACAGACAGGTTCCTTGGGAAAAAAAGAGAAAAAGGGAGAGAAAAAGGGATCAGCAGCAAGGGAGAAAGAAAATACAGGATGGATTGATATTAAAGCAGAAAAGGGTGGTAGAGATTGGGAAGACACAGGAGCAGGGGAAAGGGTGAAACAAAACTTCCACGGTTTTGAAAGGAGAACTAGGCTTTGTTAGGCAAGGAGACTGCCTGCATGTCAGAAAAGGGAGGTCCTGGGATCTCAGAGAAGCTCCCAAAGGGGATACAAGGACTGTCTGAGAAAGCAGACAGGAATGAAGTAAAGAGTGGGTTGAAAAAGAGATTAAAGTATGAACAAGGTGTGATACACCCAAAGGGAGAAAACGTGGAGGAACTTGATAGGATAGAGCAGAAGGGAACATATATGGAAGGATCAGCTTGAATGGTTAGAACCCTAAAAACACAGCTTTTCCACACTCTAGAATGAAACCCAGATTCCTGAGGTTCTTCTATCTCCTGCTAAAATCAAGTGGCCATGAAAGTCAATAGCTTCAGACTAATTTAATGCCAATGGAAAAAAAAGAGAATGACAACAAATTGTTATGTCATCAATTTGAAGAGAGCTGTAGAGAAGATTTAAATATATAAGGTTTGCTATCAGTGAGAGCCCACATGAAGGTCAGTAATTCTGAATGACAGAGTATTCGATTTTGGGAGTTTTTTCAAAAAAAAATCTATGACATGAAAAAAAATAATTCCAGGAAACTGCAGCTTAAGGTTGCCAAGTCATGTGTCAGACAAATAAGAAAATCCAAATTCAATACTTTTTTTGTCACCCTATGTCACAGTTGTGGATGACCACTTACTCTCTCTAATGGACAGATGTGTTCCATAAGTGGATCAGTTTTGCCCACACCAGTGGGTGGGGAAATGATTATTAGGTTTCGCCTGACAAAAGAAGGGCATATTGTCAATTTCTATCTCATTGGTGTACTGGTGGGGTTTTTTTATGTGGCCCCTCTGAAATTTTGAGTCAAAAATACTATATATTCTATTGTTCTTCATGTCCTACTTTAGAGACCTTAACTTTAAAAATTTGAACTGGTTTTGGTTTTTCTTCTGTGAAAGCTTAAAACTATGATAGTTTGAATTGACTAACCCCTTATGACTCAGTGCGGCGTGGGTTTTTGCTCTCCCCGGCCGCACGCGGCTCTTGGGAGCCCGGCTGTGGCGTAGCTTCCACGTGCTGCCGGGGTTTGCTGCCGCGGGTTCCCGGACATGGCTCCGTGTCTCGGGTGCGTGGGCTGGCCAACCGCTGTTACCGTGCGCTAGGGACCCGGAAAAGAGGAAGGAATTTGTCCATTTACTCCGTGCTTGGCAGGAACGGTTTATTGGTCACGTGGCGCGGTTCGATGGAAAGACGCGACCGCTCCCGGCACTCGCATGGGAGAAAATGGCGTCTGACTGCCGGCGGGATAGGGTTTTATAGAGGGGCGGGGCGAGAGGATCCACGGCCTGCCGCCCAATAGGGGCGGCTGCCGTGGCGATGATGTCAGCAACCGCGACCAACCAGAGAGCCCCGTAGGGGCGGGCGCCGAGCCAGAGCGGGCTGAGCGGGATCGTGTGGCTTGGGGTGGCTAGCACGGGGTTTCCCGGGGCCGGACGGCAGAGTGGTTACAGGAGCAGCACAGGGGTAAGAGCCGGCAGCAGGCAGCATGGGGCCAGAAACCGCGGGGGGGAACAACGCGGGGGAAACGCGGGATTACAGAACTTGACTTATTTTAACATAAATTAAAAACCCTAATCTAAACCCAAACTCCGGGATGCAACAACTCAGTGCATTTTTCAAGCATCCTGTTTTCAGTAATGTACTAATTAATATTAAAAAGTAGAAAAAGAGGCCATTTTTGTTGTCTTCCTTTCCAAATTTTTATCCATGACCCATACCATTTCTCCACAACTCATGCAGCCCTCATCTATTGCCAGCCAAGTTTCACTTCATAAAGCATTCACACTCCTTTCCCTTACGTTCGTTTTAAACATAATCCCACCACAGCATGTTCCAAATTGCTTCCTGAATTTTTCCTTTGTTGTTCTGCTTTCAGTCATATCCTGCATGCCAGCCATACCAACCCCGACAGTATTTACTTTCTTATTGTTTGAGGTAATAATCATAGTGAGTTAAAAAACAATTCTGAGCTACTTCCACAAACATAACTCCAGGCATTTTGTACAGTTAATGAATTCCAGTCAATGCAGAATAATTAACATTTACTATAAATATAGCTTTGTCCTAAATGATTTTGTCCTTTGTGCTAGGAGAGTGACAGAAGAAAAGCATGATTATTACTGCACACAGGTGAAAAAGTAGTTGGAGATTCTTTTGAACTTGACACAATAAAATTCTAAACTAGATGTATATTTTCAACATTAAGAAGAAGAAGACTCTAGTGCAGTGAATGATTTAATACACAAAAAAACACCTCAATAATTTTAATAGATGAAACTCACCTGGAATGAAGGCCATCACAAGAACACTGCACTTCTTAAAACCTATTACAATAATGTTTCCCTCTTAAACACTCCTAGAGTAACTGAAGTGATGTTTAGCTTTTATGTTTTTTGCCACTGAAGACAGACGCACAGCATTGCCCCTAAACAGCAGCTATACTTCAGGCGGTAGATTATTCAGTGGGTCAGCAGGCAAAGAAATGAATCCAGGCAGTAAGTTTCAATTTACACCTTGATCTATTGTTCTGTCTCCCAACCCTGAGAAACATGATCCACCTTACATTGCAACTGAATGACACCACTAAATCAACTTCTGCTGACTTGCTGGTGGTCCTGTTAATTATCAAAGTCAAAGGGCCACACTCCTGCTGCACTGGGTTTGCATGGCCATGTTTTGGTAGCAGGGGGCGACGGGTGGCTTCTGTGAGAAGCTGCTGTAAGTTTCCTCCATATCCAGCAGAGCAAATGCCAGCCAACTCCAAGACAGATGTGCCACTGGCCAGGGCTTGGCCAATTAGAAATTATGATAATGCCTCTATGATAATATACTAAAAAAGAAAAAAAAAAGTTATTGTACAGATGTAATTGTGGCCAGAGAAGAGTGGGGCAACAATATGTGAAAGGAACAGCCCTGCAGACATCAAGGTCAGTGGAGAAGGTGAGGAGGAGGTGCTCCAAGCACCAGAGATGACATTCCCCTGCAGGCCGTACTGCAGGCCATGGTGGGGCAGCTGTGCCCCTGCAGCCCATGGGGGTCCACAGGGCAGTGATCCACCTGCAGCCTGTAGAGGAGCTGGACCCCACACTGGAGAAGGTGGATGCCTGAGACAAGGCTATGAACCCGTGGAAGACCCATGATGGAGCAGGCTCCTGGCCTGCAGACCTGTGGAGAGAGGAGCCCATGCTGGAGCAGGTTTCCTGGTAGGACTTGCACCTTGTGGGGGACCAACACTGGAGCAAGCTGCCCTTGAAGGACTGCACCCTGTGGAAAAGCAACCCACATTGCAACAGTCTGTGGAGAACTGTTGCCTCTTCTGTGGACTCACAGTGAAGTTCATGGAGAACTGTCTCCTTTGGGAGGCACTCCATGTTGGAGCAGGGGAATGACTCCTCTCCCTGAGCAGAGACAAGAACAATGTGTGACCATAACTCCCATTCCCTGTCTCCCTGAGATGATGGAGCGCAGCAGGTACAGCTGGGAAGGAGGGAGGGGTGGGAAGAAGGTGTTTTAAGGTCTATTTTTTCTTATTATTATTCTACTCTGATTTTGTTGTCAATAAATTCAGATAATATCTCAATTTTGAGTCTGTCTTTCCTGTGATGGTAACTGGTGAGTGATCTCTCCTGGTTCTCACCTTATCTCATGAACCCTTCATTATATATTCTCTACCCTGTCCAGCTGTGGAGGAGAGTGATAGAAAAGCTTTGGTGGGTGTCTGGCATCCAGCCAGGGACAACCCACTACCTATGAATCATAGGTAATAGTGGGAAAACAAATTCAGCTCAGTATTTAATTTGGTTGATGTGGTGGTCATTATCAGAAAATTATATATTCTAATCAAGCAATCACCAAGTCTGACTCACATTTTATTTCCAGGGGTCCATCATGTTCCAGCTCCAGTCCCAGTTCTTATTTCCCTGGCACAGAAGAACATATGTGAGAGGAACAACAAGTGGATACAGCTCTCGGTAGTCTTGATGGAAGCATGCTATTACGGAACCACTGTAACCCAAACTTCCCATGAAAATTGGACTTAAGATAATCAGGCCTTCTATGAACATATCTGGCCTATTCTTAGCCCCTCCCTATAACTTTTAAACTTTTGCTAAATTGCACTGGATTTGAGTCCTGGCCTCAAGCTTTGAGGTTATTATACTTTGAGACATTTTGTGAAAATCAAAAACTGGGTAGAGGAGCCTTTGGGAAAAAGGCAGTTGTAGCTGTGTTTTCTGTATATTGTATCAGCCACCTGACTGATATCATATGATACCTCATGTCTCTGCTGATACCGGCACACCATGAGAAAGCCCAAGACAGCACAGTTCATATTGTCTTGGGGACAACACTGGCAGAAACTGGTGGTGAAGAATGAAACATGAGCTCTATCTTTATTAAAAAAGTTGTGTTTAAGTTTTGAACTCATTTGATTCACCAAACGAAATTATTCCTTGGTTCCAAATTTCAGCTAATGCATGGTCAACCCTGTGAAGCAGACCATCCGTTACTGCTGGTGTTGGCAGGGAGCTGCAGGCTTGTTTTTATGCAGCTTAGACCATTCGTGACAGCTTTGCATTAACTTAAAAAAAGACAATAAGCTGCATAGCAAAATTAAATTTCTTTTAAAACACTAACAAATTCACTCTCAATTCCCTTCCAAGAAGTACATAACAGACTTTCCTTAGCCTCATTTTAATGTGACAAAAGAGACAAAGAAACAAAATTAGTTAGTTAGCCCCAGTCCCATGATAGATTCATGGGACAGTCACCACCAGGACTTCAGAGCCTCCCGATTGCCAGTGCATCTTTCCCTTCCCAGCCCATCTAGGCCTTCTGGCTGTGACAAAACTAGCAGCTGCTTGCAAAAAACAAGCTGAAGAACAGAGATAACAGCACCTGAATGCTACATAAACATCAGGATTGTGGTAGCTCTCTCTAATAATATAAACCAATTATGTTCTTCTGGCTCTGGTTTCCATCTTAAAAAGGATTAGTCATAGGGTTATGCGGAATAAGGGAATTAGCCTTTCACCTCTGAAAAATGTAAGTTCAAATATTAGTTGAGGTCATGAATGAAAATCAGTTTCTTCTACTCCAGCTTGTGGTTGTATATTAGGAAAGCACAACACAAATAAGCAGAACAGTCCCATGAGAGGAATAGCAACAGCAGCTTGTTTTATACACATGTATACACACACACATGTGTGTGTACATATATTGTATACAAAGTACATATATACACATAACCACTTACACTAAGGAATGGGGAAGGTGAAATAGGAGAGCATGTTTAGAGATAGCATGGCTTTGAAATGTTTTGAAATTCAGCCCTGAGTCCTAATCAAGAGATCTGACGTGTAGCTTTAGTCCTGCAATAACCCTTGGAATAATCTTCCCCAAGCAATCTTCCCCTTTAATCACCTCACACTGCAATACCTAGTCTAAGCTAGTCCTCAAAGATCCTCTTCAGTTCCAGCAGAAAGACACTCACAAGGTTATCTATTCCACCTACTTCCCACACCTATCCAACGATCACAGGGCAATAAATGTGCACAATCCTTGGGAAGCTGATCTTGATTTCTCTCTCTCCCTTAGGTTGAGATGTACTCAACCTAAATCCCTTCCCACTCCACATCTCTGCTTTGTCCAATCTATTGATTAAAGCTTCAAAAATGGGTGACTCCTTTCACTGAAAATTCACAGCAGAAGGATCCTCTTATGTGCCATGGAAATTCAGTGTGACTAAAACATCAATAAATTATTGAGACTGGAATGGCAGATCTCATTTTATTGGCAATTTCCAGCAGGTAAAAGGGGGTTGGAAAATTATGAACAAAATAACCTTCCTCTAACTAAGGCTTTGATTTCTACATTAAAGGTATTAACATTGCATGGAAAAGATGAAACCCAGACGAGAAAGTGTTAATAAGTGAATCTTCTGTTCCTACAGAAAAGAAAGACCCTTCTTGATCAGAAAAGATATACCTTTTTGTACAGGCTCATGACAGCAGTGGACAGACTTTAATTTAAACAGTGGGCTCAAGTTGACTTAAAAATATAGACGTATATTAAAAAACCCTAAATTGTATAGAAATGGAAGAGATATAAAAGGCATAAGACTCCAACTCCTGCCATGGTGTACACAGTGAGAACAGTCAACTCAAACTGAGATAATTAAAAGTAGGAATGCTATTTGGAAACTGTGCATTTTAGCTCTAAGTGCCCCTTGGTTTTGTAGAAATGTGTGCTGAAATAACAAACATAGAGGAGATATAATTTCTTCATCAGTGGAATACCTGAAATTCCAGAGATTCTACCAAAGGGATCCTCTGTCCTGAAATTTTATTTGTGCTCATGAAAAGTTTTGACTTCTGTGACCAGTTACAGATTCAGAAAGTCAAATCAACAAATCACAGAGAGCAAAGTGCTTGAATGTAACTCCAGGAAACAGTCATTTGTCTTCAGAATGAAAAGGAAAAAAAAAAAAAAAAAGACAAACAAGAGAGTTTAGCCTCAGGCAGCAGAGCAATGCATGGAATATTTGATTGCTCCACCATTCAGGCAATTCGTGGTCTTACCCTGCAAAACAAATAGAGCTTGCCATTAGAAAACTTTAAATTGCTTTCAAAAAGAAACACAAGACATGGTTAATTTTCCTAGACATGGAAGAAAATTTCCCCAAAATTAAAAATATAAAGGTCTTAACAATCCAACTGTGAAGAACATATCTCTTCCTTTGAGATGGAGAGCTTTCTGCAACGAGTTATTTCATAATAACTGCGACAATCAATGGGCTTAAATACCTATTTCACTTTCAAAGAGAATTTGGTTAATTGGAAATAAGGCTACTAAAAAGCTGAGTAAGATCATCCACAGATCGTTTAATGCATCTTAATCAATCATGATACAAAGCAAATAAGATTAACATTTATAATTTATCCTTTGACAGACAACATTAAATAATAATTCCAATCTATGTTACTGATACTAATGAAAAGAGTGGAAATTCAGAGCAGATAAAGAACATGCTGTTTACAGGTTGCTGAGGCAGGAAAGGTACCAATTTTATTCCTATCTGCTTGTTTTTCTACTGTTAAATGCCAGTGCATACACCAAAGTTAGACTCCTGTTCCAAAGCCAGAACGCTCACTCTGTTTCACTTTTTGTGGCAGGCTTATACTTCAGGCCAAGCTCAGGCCATAGCTTTCTAATTTTTCTCTAAATCACTTGGTACACTTTTGGGAGTTATTAAATGAAGTGAGCAATGATACATAACAATTGTGTGTGACAGGGAGAAATACATTGTTCCTCTTGCGGGGACAAACTGCAAACCTGGGTAATGCCAGGAGCAAAGCCTACCTTGAAAAGCCACATTTATGCTCAGGGGCAGTTTAAGCTTTTGACAAACAGTTAAAGATAAATCCTGTAGTAATGACAGACAACAAAATGGTACAGTTCTCCTGAAAGCACTTACACAGATTCTGGAAGGATGCCCAGAAAGAGCCTCAATCATGGAAATAAATGATAATATGTGTAAGTTTCCCCTAACAGGTCCATAAGTCTAGAGTAGTACATAGACAATGGGCAGTGAGAATAACAACTTTCTGAAAGGAGAAACTGGAACAGAGGCAGATAAAGGGAAACACTGTAACACAAAAGTTATTCTTAAACTATTCTTAAAGATCATTATTCATTAGTGGAAAATCCTCCTTTGCACTGATAAATACAGAAAATAGGCATTTCCTTGGATCTTTTCAGCTTCTGGAGAAAGAAAAAGGAAAATCAAGTGAACTCTCACTTCTATCAAGAATGAGCCTGTCCTGTCAAGTGTGCAGTTATTACTTTCCTACATCAGAATTGCAAAATAACTATAGGAGTGATAATTCTCAGAAGAAGGTTCTTCTTTGGTCCAAGCCATGAAGCCATGATAACTCCAGCTGTAGTTTGAAAAGGACCATGATACCTTACATATTGCCTACATTAAACAGAAAGCATCTGAAGTAGGGCTGTTTTCTTTTTTAAAATCACTGTAAATAAGACCGGCACAAAAATCCACATGCATGATTCTATGTTCATTCCAAGCAGGACTACTTCAGTTTATCTAAAATTGACTAGGATTTTAAACTGAACAGTAAACTATTTCTAAAAAAAAAAAAAAAAAAAAAAAAAAAAAGCGCCCAAAAGCCCACAAAGTAATCTTTAGCGTTTTGATTACACTAGTGCATGTTAAGTCTCAAAGAAGCAATGAGCCACAATACGTTATTTACCATTAGAAACCATTAGAAAGGTCAAAAACTTGTTCTGTTTTTCCAGCCTAACTCCACAAGGCAGGTTACCCCAGGATCTAATTCTTGAAAAACTGAGGGGCATACCTTCCTCTGAAAGCAGGACAACGATACAGTGTGACCTGGATAGCCTGAAAACAATGTGAAGTAGGGCACAAAACCCTCCCGAGTTACGTCTGCTGAGAGCAGCCCTAATTGCCGGCCCCCGCTGTGTGAGCCCGGTGTCAGTGCCAGCGGCACGTGGCGGCTGTGCCACGCCGCCAGCCAGGCACGGCGACACGCGGGCTGTGCCTTCCTCTGCCGCACGCGTCTCGCCTATTTATTTAATGCAAATGAGCATATGGTAGCTGTCACTTTGAGGGGCCCAAAGGAAACGATATGTTTCAAGCGTAATTGCAGAGTGAAGCCCGTCGGTGCCCTTCTGTCTGCCCTGCAGCTTGAAAAGAACATCCCGCGAAACGCGCCCAGCTTTCGCAGCCGACATCGGCGCGGGCACGTCCCGCCCGTGGCGCTCGCAGTTACCGCCCCACGGGCGCTGCCCTTAGTCTCGACCTGACCGCTGTGTTCAAACGCGAGGCACAAGGCCACGGCGAAGGCAGTGTACGACCCCTTCAGATGTGCTGCCAGGCCGACGGGAGCAATGTGCCAGGAACATTCGTCTGGGCGCACCGTGTGCCTGGCGGCGAGAAAGGCGGGGGGAGCCCTGGCCTTGCGCCGCCAGGAACACAGCGGTCCGAGCCGCGGGGCAGGAAAAAAACAATCAAACCGATTCCCCAGAACCAAAACACAAACAACCCCCAAACAAGCGCTCTCCCGGCGGCGGATGGCGGATGTTCGCGGCTGAGCCCTGGGGCAGGAGCAGCGCTTTGGGACAGAGACTTCTCTGCCGCCCTCGCCTGTCCCCGCAGCTCTCCGGCCAAGCAAGCTGTCACCGGGGATGGCCGAGCGCGGCCAGCCTCCGCTACCCGCGGAGGCTGCACCCGCCCTGGCAGCCCCCGCCGCTCCCGCTCCGCGCCGCCGCTCCCGCCGGCCACCGCCTCCTCCCTCCCTCCCTCGGCAGGCGGGGCTGGGCCCGCCCCCGGGCTTCCCCCACCGGCCGCGAAAGGGGAGGGGGCTCTGGTACCGCCCCATCCACGCCCCTCCCGGTGGAGCAGCGCCCGGCGCGCCCCTTAAAGCCGTTCCCGCCCGCCCGCGCGGTCAGTCCGCGGGGCCGCCGCCGGTCACCGCGGGGAGGCGCCGGGACGGGGTGGCCGCGATGCTGGAGAACGGCTCCCTGAGGAACTGCTGTGACCCGGGCGGGCGCGGCCGCCTCGGCTTGGCGGAACGGGAGGCGGCGGCGGCGGGCGCCCCACGGCCCGCCTGGGTGGTGCCGGTGCTGTCCAGCGTGCTGATCTTCACCACGGTGGTGGACATCCTTGGCAACCTCCTGGTCATCATCTCCGTCTTCAAGAACCGCAAGCTTCGGAACTCAGGTAAGGGCTTGATCCCCGCACCCTGCCCCGGCGGCGGCAGGGAGCAGCGAGCGCCCTGAGTTCCGCCGCTATCCTGGTCCTCACTTCCAGCTGTCCTGAGGAGTCCAGCCCGCTTGTCGAGTCTTTGCGGGCCTCCCGCTGAAGGCGGGGGACCAGAGCCCCCATCCATTGGTTCTTGCCCTGTAGTGTGTGCAGGGGTCCCCAGGCGCTCAGTCACCCTTCCCAGCGCACCGCCTCTGCGCTCTCCTCGGGGTCCGTCCTGCCCTCCATTCGGGAGCGCAGGTCGTTCAGTGGTTGCTAATGAGGCATTATGTGGTCTCTATGGAACTCCCGAGGAGGGGAATCGGTGCCATCCGGCGATGAAAAGCGTGCCCAAAGCGGTCGGAGGAGTGAAGGAGGAGCTTTTAAAACTTGCTCAAGAGTCCTAAAGATACGGTGCTGTGCATGCGTGGGGAAGCGTCTCAGCCCGTGCTCTGGAGCCTGCATCAGAGTTCACGGTAGTCTTCACGAAATCGCCTTCTTGTCTCCTCATCGCATATCCTTCAGCCACAACGTAACAAATAAAGTAGGGTGTTGTCTTTGAATAGTGTCTATAGTTTCTCCTTGTGTGTGCTAGAATGTTGCTCTGCGGTTTTTACTTGCTAAACTTACTGGCTTTATCTCCTTATCTCTGCCGGGCTGTTTACAACGTGTTTCAAACTACAAAACTCTGTAGTTTCTCGCCAGCTTCTGTGATTTGCCTCCTGGCCCTGATTCGCGCACGTCCCGCTGCGTGCGGATCCTACAGCCCCTCCGGCTCCCCCCGTCGATGGAGCCGATTGTTCCCTGATGCGCAGAGCTGGACACACCGGCACTCGGCTGGATGCAGGGTGTCGGTGCAGTATAAAGTGCTACCCCCGAAACCGTGGTGTATCTAGTGTAGTTCTTGTAGTACTCAGCTGTTCCCGGAACTCCTCATTCCTTCGAGACTCGAGTTCCCTCGTTTTGCCATGCGCACGCAGGTCGGGATAACCAAACTTTGCTGGGAGCGGGCAGGAGTCCGAAGCACTACGTTCCCCGCACTCGGAGCCAGAGGGTTCTGCCATCGATCCTCTGTGTCAGCGGGTGCTCCCTTGCCACTGGGAAGGAGGAAGAGCTACTGGCTTGTTTCTCCTGGGGGTGGTGGGGGTGTTGGTTTGGGGTTTTTTCAACCAGTGTCTCTTCCCAAGCGCTGTCGTGTCTCACGTGCGGTGACTACGGCTCCTGGTAACGGGGAGTAGGCGCTCGCTCGCCCTTGCTTTAAGTTAAATCATACTTAGGGGCAAAAGCAGTTTATGGAGGGCTAAGTCTTGCGCTCCCCAATCGCTGCACGTCTAGCTACAGGCGGGGGATGCCGGCAAGTCCCGTTTACACGGGGCTGAGAGATCACACCCCGCCCCGAGCAGCGCCGAACCTGAGAACGTCTGGAAGGGTGGTTTGGCTGAGCGAGGGAAGACATGGGGTGGCCGCTGCTAGTCCATACGCTTGTGCTTGGGTTGTCCGTCCCAGAGGACCAAGCCGAGAGAAGCAGAGCCGTGCCGGGGCCGGTAGTGCCGGCCCGCCCAGAGCCGGAGCCCTGCGTGCCCCGAGCGGGACCGCGGCCGCCGAGCAGCGCCGGGCGCTGCCCCGGGAAAGCAGAGCGGAACGGGGCTGGGCTGGGCTGGGCGCAGCGCTGCGGCGAAGAAGGGAGTCCCGCGGGACCCGCCGTGACTCACCGGCCCCCGCCCTCCCGGCCCCCTCGACGCCGGGAGAAGGCGAGTTCCCGAGGGATTCGCGCCTGGACTCCGGGGGGCGGAAGCGCCCAGGGAACAGGCTCTCGCTGGAGAGGGCGGCCGGCCCGAGGCACCAAATCCCGTCCAAGGAGAGGAAGAGAGGAACTCTCTTCTGAAACGTTTCCTTCACTCAGACAACAGAAAAGGGGAGGGTTTGGACTGGAAGAGAGTGATGCCTGGAAGAGTAACTTTCAAGACACTGATCAAAGTACTCTGTGACATCCTGGGACTTTTTGGAAAAAAAAAAAAAAAAAAACCAAAACCAAAAAACTCACCACAAAACAAAACAAAAAAACCCCAAACATAGTCGTCTTACCTACTTCAAATACCTGCTAATCGATCTCCTTCTAGGATAATCCTTAATGTGATGTCGCTGACCCTTTCCCAAAGATCTCTTTATCTTTGATAAGTACTGTGAAAAACAGCAGGGAATTGTTTCTGCGTAATCTTCATAAGGTTAAATACCTTTTCAATTGCCAGGTTTTAGTTTTACGTCAGGAAGACATGACTCTTGGAGGTGAAACTGAAAGGGCATAGTTTGGTAAATGTCTACAGAAGTCTTTTCAGGTAAAATTTCTTAGGGAGGAAGCAGAGTGGAAGAGGACTGGAAACTGATGTGGGTGGAGTGATAGAGGGGATGGGAAAGTGGCAGAGAGCTAAGGCAGTACTTGGGAGCCCTTAGCATCTGACAAAGAAAGATGGAAAAGCAGGTGGACTTGCAGGTTTCTATTCTGATCAAACGAGAAACAACGTGTTTGTACTTGCAAGGGGAGTGAACGCAGTAGATAGCAAAATGGTGAGGAAAAACTGCATGAAAAGAGTTAGACCTTGTCAGAGAATAAAAAGATGAAGTTAGGGGAATGGTTATGACAGGAAGACATCTAGATGTCTGAAGGAAAAAAGAACATCATGAGTACTCAGTTCCCTTTGAAGAAGCTAGTGAGAGGTTTTTCTTGGATGAGAGTTTGGGACTTCAAATAAGTCACAGGTGTATAAGGAATAAATTAACCAGTTCTGCCTACTTCTGTGTGGCACAAGAACTAATCATACCTTCGGAAAGCAATACAGGTCTTTAGCAGTTTTTCCAGGATTTATCAACACTATTCTGTTCTAGACTTCCCAGAGAGCTCTGATACCTGGAAACAATGTAGTTATGCATTGCTGTCCTTAAAATTAAAGCATGACCAAAAGTAAATATATTCTAATGCTCTTATATAATGGGAGGTGCAAGAATGGAGTGAAATAAAATGACCTATTAGCCATTGGGCTTCTGTCCTATTATGTTCAGTAGGAGTGAAATAAAGAATAGATAGGATTGGTGTTTCTGGACATTGCTCATTCACTCCTCAAACATGGGAATTTTGCCAGCCTTACAACAGAATGGTTGTTTCAGATCACACAGAAGCCTCTTTCCCACATTTAAATTTGGTTTTGGGGAAAATCTGTGAAGACTCTTCCAAGTAATGCATAGCATAATTGGTATGAATCAACATGCTTGTCTTACATAACTGCACCCAGTCTTTCTGTGAGAGGCTGAGCAACTTCTGATCTCTGAAAGTGATTTAATTTACAGAAATTAATGCTTTTATCTGTTCTAATTTGGGAAGAGAGCAATTTAATCTAACGCACTATAAAATTAAATAAAACTTTGTATGTGGAAATAATAAAATTAAATCAGCTTGCCTTTCTATTTGAAATGTCAAATGCGTTCTGAATTTTCAAAAACAAGTCTTGATTTTGTGCGTCTTCAATTAAACATGCCCAGTTGACGGCAGCTTTCACATCGATGAACTTTTGAAGTGTTAAAGTTTACATGAGCTCAACAACCACTGCTGGATGATCAAGTATCCCAAAGGTGAATCAAGTAAATCAAAGCCACTAGATGCTTTTAGGAACTTTGAAGATACTTTTGTATAACCATAGCTATAAACGTAACATTATTGGCTGGGGTAAGAACCTGGTAGGAAGCACTCTAGAAGGTGGGAACCAGCAAGGCATTTCCCCGAGGACAGAGATAAAGCAAACCATTTATACTTCATTGGCCCTAAAGCCAGCATAAAATCAGTGAGAAGTGAGAATTAGGTGCATTAACTCAATATAATTTCAAATAGAAATGAGGACTTGGGACCCTTTGACTTTTGGCAGAATATTAATATTAACCTTGGTGCATTGCCAATGAATGCATTAGTGGAAAGTGGTATTTTTAGTGCATTTTGTCAGCCCTCCTCACCTTCTCCACTATTTTCCTTTCTATATATATCAGCTAACACAGCACAGTGAGACTCTGATTTCCATTTGAATAGCAAGGTGCTGTTGCAACACAAATGAAATCTAAATTCATGTTTCTTTTACCTGTAAGAGCATCGGTGTATTTGCATGTTTAGTTCTGTCTAATGTATATGTGGCTCTAGAGATGGACAATGCTTCTCATATGTACATCTGTACAAAATAAACAATCCTGCATGTAGAATTATAATACTGGTACTTATCCATCTACTAAATAAACATGTTCAGCAATATAAGCAAGTCTTGTAGTATTTTCCATGCTCTTTCCCTTTCCATAGCCTTCTCTCCACATCTCTTTGATATAGCTGAAGGTAAGTTATCCCCATTGTTAAATGCTGCTTTCAGTTATTCTTCATCTCTTTGACCACACCAGTTCTCTTTCCCTCCTTTATTCCTCCGCTATTATTTTTTCTGTCCCCTGGAATACAGGATAGTTGTTTCCTGTGATGGAATCCATCTCTTACAAAACGACAGTGGAGAAACTTGTCTCTGAAACCACTTCAGGAAAAATTGTCCTTTAATATCAGCAGTGATGCTGACAAGAACATATTTTGATGAGTAGATCATGAAATCCTCCTCTGATGGTTTCAGCTTTTGTATTCCTTACTTCTTGAACTCTGGATCCACAGAATTCTTAGCTCTGGGACTAGCTGTGTTTGGCCTTCATATTCTCTCTCACATTCAGCTTGAAGATGTTTAATGTTAAGAAATTGATGGGAACATAGCTTCAACAATGAAAAAAGTTCATTGAACCCAACACTTAGAATAAAGCTCTTCTATCTCTTACCATGATTCAAACTAATTTTTACTTTATTTTAACTTTGTGATTATTAGTTGCTTACTTAGAGTGGATATCCTTATTTGTAGAATTACAATTGCCATTTAATTTGAACGTATAATTTCTCCACCTGTTGAGAACTTTTGTACAATATTAATGGAGAGTAAACACATGCTTACCCCTCAACCTTTTTTTTCCATAGTAGACATGTCAAATAGTTTTAGTTTCCTCTAAGTAGCTTAGAGGAAACTAAGCTACTGTTCTTTATTTTCCTGGGTTTTTTAAGCCTTTCAGATCACTTATCCAAACTAAATTAATCTGTCTTCACAGTAATGCAGATGAAGTACCACCAATACTCTCAAGAAAATATCAACATTCTATTCTGTTCTGTCCTTTCCTGGATGGACAAAATGGACCTGGTATGCCTTGAAGCCACATTTTCCTTTTATGTGGTAGCATAATATGGGTGACTGTTCTTGGTGCAGTCACTTGCTGATGCAGCTCTTCTTTTTCTTTTGTTACACAATTATTCCTTCAGTGCCTGACCTCATATCTCATGTTATCATACTCTATCCACTTTCTGGTCTTTTAGTCCTCAAGCAAAAAAAAGATCTTGACATGTCAATGTATCAGTAGGCTCTCACCTTTTATTACCATAAAATTTCATTAGTTCTCTTTGTGTTTTTTGACGTAATACTTCTGAAACAGACAAAATTAGTTCGATGTAGGTTATCTCCCTCTGGTTTCTTTCATCATTTTCTTTCATCATTGTCCAGGCAGTGGTAGCAACAGACTGTAAGTGGTACCCTGGTGATTCCAAGGCTAGATCTGTTTAGAGCAACCTCCCAGATCCAGAAAGTCCAAGTCCAGCTTTTATTAAATAAAGGTGATCAGATTAGTTGGTACAGCCACTTTGTATAAGCTCACATTGACTTTTATTCCATTTGTCTGTATATGCATCTTTAAATTTCTTATCCCTCCAAGCTTGTCTCTCCAGTCTTGGCTACAATTGAGATTAAGAGCCCAAAGATGTCTCAAATCATTCTTCCTTTTCAACAATTTCCCACCTTGAATAAAGGTGCCATGTTAGCACATACTCTGTGGTAGACAAATGAATCTTCCAGAGGTGGCAACACTCGTTTACTGTTCTTGTTACTCCCTGACTAATTGCTTTTCTGACTTACTGTGAGTGCCATTCATGCAAAAAGAAATAGCATTTGTGCAGCACCATAGCAAAGGAGGAGGAAATGGGTAGTAAAGTGTGAGAGCACCACAGCTGCAAGTGAGTCATGGCAACACTGCTCTTTGGGATGCATGTGGGAGCCAAGCTCAGAGGGAAATCAAATCACTCAAGCCTGAGAGAAATCTGCACTTCCCGACTGGCAGTGAGGACTAGAGAACATTTCAGCCCCTTTTTACAGGTCCCACATGTAGCTCTCAATACTTTCAGAACACAACACTATCTCTGAGATAACAGATGTTAAAAAATTCCTGCCATCAAATATATTCAATCTTCCTGATATTTTTGCTTTATTGTAGATATGCTAATTCCTCACCTGTCAGCCTGCCTTGTCCCCAAGACCACCAATTTTATCCTTATTAAAAGGTCTAACAAAATCTTTCTTCAAACTGGGAGCCATTTTAACTCAATTTTCAGGGTCCCCCTCTCCCAGTAACTTGTCTCTCCTTTCCTAATTTTTACTGTGCTGAAAGGGCATTTTAGTCATTTTAGAAGTCTTTGCAAAGTCAAAGAAGTTTAGGGGATGTGTTAGTTCCCATTTTATCAATTTTTGCTCTCTCTAGCAGTTTTCTTTGGTGGACATGACTTATGTTTTACTTCTAGCTTCATTTCTTGCCCCCAGTATCCTTACTGAGACAACTTCTTCTCCATCTAGATCTGGAACTTTTTCTTATATTTTTCCCTCTTTTGGATGCAAGTTACAGAGAATATTTATGTACCTTTAATATGAAGAAATGCCAACCTTCTTCCACATTCAAGTCCCTATGCTCCTCAATACAGCTGATTTCACTTTCCTAATTAGTTTCTTTTATTTATCAAAATGTGCAAGTCCCCTTCTTAGCTATGTCTGCTTTGTTTACTCTTCTATTTAATTTAACCGAAATAACCTCATCTGCTTTCAATACAACCTTATTTTCTATGGCAGGCTCTTCAGGGATGTCTTTGTTCTTCATGAAAACAAAGGCTGAGGTATACTGGCGAATTGCCTCTGAATTGAAGAAATCTGGTGGGTGTATATCCAGAACTCAGCTGCCATTTCTGTGCTTATTTTCCCCTTTACATATGACGGCCTGCATTGTCCTGATGTTAAATGGTCTCCATTAGTGTTTTCCTACTAAAAGGAAGGCGTTCTCATCCAATTTCAGGTTTCTGCATTCTTCACTGCACATTGTCTTTACAACTCTTCCCCAATGTAATTTTGGCTTTTACCAGGATATCCTCTCTCTCTCTCTCTCTCTCTCAATCTCTCTCTTCATTCTCCTTCTTTTATGAAGACAATAGACCTTTTGATTGGTATTTCTCTTCTCTGATCACTGGTGCAATTCCATTCTAACAGAATTGTTTTCAAAAAGTTTAATTTTTATTTCTCCCTGGGTTTTGATCCCCTATTTCATTTCATAGGTTCCTGACACCCTTTAACTGACTGTACTGCTTTTTATATTATCACTCCAGCAGAACTCCACAATGATTGAGCTCCTGTTTTCTATCTTTTTTGCCACCACCTTCTTGAAGCCAAAATTCCCTTGCCCTGGGTGGTAAATGAAGAAACTATATGGTTTCTTCTCCAGCTCTCTTCCCATCTCTCAACTTCAAGTTCTTTTTATTCATTCTGCCAGCTTGGATTGCAAGCTGGTATCCCATATGCTTAGGTGAAATCTGTCCATGAAGATATGAAACCTCTTCCCAGAAAATACCTCCAAATGATCAATACTCCAAATCTTTTTATATCAATTCTAGAACTATTCAGTCATGTGCCCGTGACTCATCTCATAATTCTAATTATGCTTCCATTCTCTTATTGGAGATGAAACAGAATAAGTTCATCACCAATTCCATGCTCTTTTCTGTGAGACTTGGTTCAAACAGTAACCAAATGAGAAGATAAGTCTTCAAAGTTACTTATGAAATAATAACTCTAAACTTTGTTAACCTGTAATTCCAAAAGCAGAAGAGCAAAGTGAAAATCCAGGATTATTAATTTGCAAAATAAGAAAGTTTCTTTAACAAAGGAGGTGAATCTTGCAGGTAAATCTAGAAAAAAGTGAAAAGTGGAAACCTAAGATTGTTCTAGAAAAGAAAAAATCTGAACGATACAGAATTTTAAATTATTTTAGAAATAGAAAGTTTGTAAGGTAATTATTATCCTAGAGGGATTGAAAGAAGTATTTAGGAGTAGAGAAACATCATAAAGTAGAAAAATAACTTCTCTATCAATCTACATCACAGGGAATGCTGTTTAGGGTAAAATTGTAACTCAGTGCAGGTTATTCTGCAGCCATAGGATATTTTGTATCTTTCTTTGAAGCACTTGGCAATGCATTATTGCCAAGTTATAGTTGTTTTGAATTATCACTTACCTTTATCCTGTACTGTAAGTATTCAATTTATTGATAAGCAAAAAGGAAGTTTATTGCCAAGATCAGGTCCAAGATACTTTTATTTTAGAATGTAATATTAAGTCCTATTCCACTTAATAAGTGGAGCTATTGGTATGCTTATCTTTAGAGGAAACAGAATGATAAAGATTTATTTGAGCTGCAGAAGTATGCTTTCCTGAACTTGTAAAGAGAATCTAAGGGTGTATTTATGTCATGTATTTCATTTGGCACAAGTCCACTCTACCCATGTTTCAAGGGAAGGAAAACCAAAGGATGCTGTTAGTGTGATGCTTTTCCTGCAACACTGTATTCAGGCTCCCCTTAAGGCCTAGTCTAACGCAGTCACACAGCTTTTGCCTTTATTATTTTTTTTTTTTCCCAGCTCAGAGTATGAATAAATTTCCTTCATCTCCTTGATATAACCAACACAAACATACTCTCAGATACAGGAAATTAGAAGGAGCTCTTAGCAGCTGTATTATGGCAGTTCCAGTGTGCCTTAGGAGCACTCCCTTTCCTGCCAGCTCTCTCCTGGACTCTGGACTGACATTCCTTTTGCAAGACTCACTGACTGCATGAGGAATGACCTCTCTGCAGTAAAGCTCTATTCTTGGATGGAGCAGCAGAAGCAATTCATGGTGCTCTTTGGCACAATCAGCCAGAGCTAAGAGCCCAAACCTCCCCACAGAGCACTAGGACAACTCATTTTAAAAGACAAATTTTTTCATCTATTCTTAGCAGATATATATTCACCAGATTACTTTAATCATTGTGTTGAGGATGTTATAGGAGACTACTTTCATTCCATTAAATCAGTGACAACCTGTTCTCTGCCTCTAGGAGTAAATTCTACTCCTACTTCAATTCACATCTATTATGAGTACCACTACCTTCAGATATGCTTCAGATTTTAGCTTCTTAGAAGTTATCCTTTACAAGTGCATATTGGTACCTTGCCATAAACTGGCAAGTACATTGCCTTGTTCCCAAGAATGCATATGAAAACAGCCATGTTATCCTGAGCTGATAAAACCATTTTTTCTTTTGCAGAAAGAAATGCTAATGCTATTGCAATTTTCATCTTCCTAAAAATGAATCTGAGCAGTTGTTATGCTTTTTATCTTTCCACCTTGATATGGGCATAAAACAGGTTTCCTGACAGCAAAATCTCACAGAAACATGTCTAAATCACTGTGGGTGCAACACTGTGGTGTGTCCTCCCTAACAACAGTAGTTGCTTTAGAATCTGTTTTACTTTTGTTCTCCATAATGATAAGGACTGAGCTATGTCAGAGTCAGCATTTTCCTGACATTTCAGCAGCATATGGGACAGCTACATCTTGACATGAAAACAGATAAAAATACCTTAAACACATTCATCAAATGACTAGAATCCTGACTGTTTGGATTCTTTTTATTAATTGTAGAGGTAATTGATTACACTGTTTAATAAATGCTGCTTAAATTATGTCTGCAGAAAAAACATAACCCTTCTGACAGACCTACTAATTTTTTTCAGCTGTGTTTTGTGGACTTGGATCAGTTTCAATGTTTAAACACCTTATGAAGATGATAATAATTTATATGATAGTTCCATTAGTATTGTCATCTTTTTGCTATAGAACAACATCTGCTTACCTGTTGGTTTATATTGCCGTATTTGCTCAATGTAGGCAATTATTGCTGTCAGAAGATAGCACATGCACCTCTTGGAACTAACAGTCTGACTAACAAAAAAAATATCCACTTGGTATCCCAGCCCTTGTAAATATAATTATGTTAACTAATTGTAAATATAATTATGTTAACTAATCGTAAGTTTAGAACTAGCAGCAAATTGTAAAATATATCACTGCAAAGAAGACAGGAACCAATAAGTGGCATCCTCATGTCTATGATTTGCTCCAATACTGCCTGAAATTCTCAGTGTCCTCTCATTCTAAAGCCAGTTCCATTTTCCCAAATAATTCAAGTATTCACAGCATTTCATTTGAGTGCAAACAGGGAAAAGAACCTCTTGTGAGATGGCTGTCACCTATGAATATATGTAATAATAATCAATCTAGGTATTTTTATGTCCTACTTTTTATTCAAGTAAAAATAGCCTACTTTTTGAATATTATCTACACAGTTTAATGAAAAAAGTGTCTATTCAAGGCGCCCATTCTGTGCAGATCCTGTCTATGGTGAAACTCATTGGTGTTGTGATCCTTAAGACTTTTAAAATATGTTCTTAGAAGTAGTCAACTCTAATCAGATTTTATACTGACAAATAAAAGGCTGTTATATTAAAACATGCTGCTTTTCTTCAAGACAAGTAAAAACATGCAAATGGCATAGTCATTATGTGCCAAGTGGGAGATGTCCATCCCTCCTTTCTGTGAATTGCCACTTAAGGTTCTTAAGAGTCTTGGGAAAATATTCAAGAGACTAAACATTCCAACCAGCTTGCTTGAAATCAGTTGTTACTCACTGGAATGTGTGGGGTGTAATTTTTGCATTGTTAGAGAGGAAATAAAATTTGATTAATAGGAGACTGGTATCTTTGTATGCCTTTGTCTTGTTATGTTAGCCATGACAGAAAAAAAATATTTAAAATTCAAACTTCCCTGCTGCAAGTCAGATAGTACACCATTATACTCCAGGTGTTTTACTGGCATAAAGTATAGTGTCAGAAAGTGAGTGTTGTGCTGTGGAAATTTAGAGCACTCCTACTCAAGGACAAGAAGTCTCCCTGAGATATTTTTAAAGCGATTGCAAAAGTACTTGTTATTAAATTCACAGGTGGGGTTAGAGCCCACGGACAAAAGATTACTTTCTGAATCAGTTTTCATGTTAAGCAAAACTTTCCTTTCTTTTTTAATTCTTCCCTTTGCAGT
The DNA here is from genome assembly GCF_024509145.1 of Vidua macroura. Classification (NCBI taxonomy): domain Eukaryota; kingdom Metazoa; phylum Chordata; class Aves; order Passeriformes; family Viduidae; genus Vidua; species Vidua macroura. Next base: position 82,779,605 of record NC_071572.1, read on the forward strand.
CATTAGAAGCAAAATGTGTAAAATATTAATCAGATGTTGAGGCAGGCTTTGTAAAAGGATGGTGTAACCATACTGATTTGCCTAGAAAAAATTATCCACTTGTAAGTGGGTTGAAAGAGTTTATAAGATTTTACCTGTGATTATGGTGCTGGGTATGAAACCTCAACTACACAATCCAGAGTCCAATTGCAGCACTGGACATCTGTTTTTTCAAAGTAGAAGAAAAGTTAACTAATTTGAGGTCCTGTAGTTATACCTTTGGTTCAATAACCTAAAAACAATACAATCTTCTTTAGTCACTCTTATGAAACACCTGGTATGCTAGGACCATAAAGACTGTAAAACTTGCTGTGCAGCCAGCTTCCTGGTTAAAGATGAAGCAAGAATATCTGCTCTGCTTATGGAGAGCAAACACAATAGTGAAGTAGGTGACTTTCAAAGACCCTCAAATATTCTCATGTAGTGTATTATATATATACTACATGAGAATATATAGATTAAAGAATAAATATAGTGATTTCCATTTGAGCTTGGCTTAGTAAAAACTATATTGGTTCGCTCCAGTTTGCAAATGTATTCATTTGCAAAGAGGTGTGACTCAGTAGGTTAGGCAGACAGAAGTCTGCCTAATGGCTGGTTGCAGTCAGTTCCCAGTGCTCAAAGGTCATAAGAGTAGATTGTGGAACAGGATTCTGCAGCCAGGGTAAGCTGAACCTAGTAGGTGAGTATCTAGATAAGGAGGAACATTCTAACCTTGCTAAAGACAGTGAGAATTGCTTTCTGAAAATAATTTTGCTAGGAGCTGGTGCATCCTGCCTCTTTCTGTGCAGCCCTTACCACACTCCATGCTCCAGAGTTCTGTACCATTACCTGTCTGTAGATTTACTGGTCTGGAGAAACATCTTGGTCCAGGTTCTCTGTTTGGCTCAGACTATTTTGTCCAGTCAAAGATTGTTCAAAAAATTCTGCTGTCACAAAGAATTTGAAGGCAGACGTATAAGAAAAATAAAGCCCCATCTATTCTAAACTGCACTGGGGCCTCTTCTGACCAAGCAAGTCTAGCTCATTGTTAATGACCATGTCTGGTCTCTGCGTGCATAGTAACAGGTATGATCTTAAGTACCCTCTGCTATTAGTAGATCAAGTACACCCCTCACCTGTTGCAAAATTGACAGCATCTTGCCTCTATTCCCTAGTGAAAACAGAAAATATCCTGTACACTGGTTTCTTACTGGAACAGGTCACCCTGAGCAGTTGTTGAGTCTCTGTGGCTGTAGACAGTGAAAGGCTGACTGGACATGGCCCTGAACAACCCACTATAATTTATCCCTCTTTGAATGGGAGGGTTGGACTAGATAAACTCCAGAGATCAATTCCAACTTTAATGATTCTATGGCTATATTGGTTGCATGCCTATCACCCCTCATTTACCTATCTCAACAGTATCATGACTTGCAGGCCCAGCCACAGCAGAGTTGTTGTCTTGTCATTTTTCAAGGCTTCTACTGTCTCTCAGAAAAGACCTTGATTCAGCAGATGATCATTACACACTTTGTCTGTATTGAGTTGGAACACAAAGCAGCTAATACTTCAGAAAAGAATACACAATCATCTTCTGTAAAAGCATTTTATTTATTCATCTGTTCACATGTTTACAAACCTGTGAGTATCATTATAAGATGAATCATGTCACTGTACTTTGCTTTAAGATCTTGTTTCCAAAAGAAGCAGATGGCAGAGACTGGCAACAGCTTCTGAAGACATTCATCTCCCTATGCATGTACAGTAATGAGGCCTTCCAAAAGCTCAGAAAAGAAAGGGTAAGACTTTTCCTTACTGAAATATTAAAATGGCCATTTTCATCTAGTATCATCTATTTTCTTCCTTGGTGAAACAGAAACAAGAGAAGAAAAGGAGATTATAAAGAAGGGACTCCGTAGGTTGTTTAGAAGCATTGGCAACTTGACAACATAAGCGTTTTCCAGTAAGATGTTCCCATGTACTCTATTTACTGCAGTGTATCAAATCCTTTTTTATAAAAATCCAGGATCCTCTACCATGTCTGGGAGTTGAACACTGGAACACCCAAAAGTACATAGGAGGAATAATGGGCTTAGATTTGGTTTCTTTTAGCAGATGGAACCAATTGACATGTACAGGCTTTGCACATATTTGTCTTGGTAGCTATCACAGGCTACAAGTCCTTCACCTGCAGCCCTACAGAGCAGTTGAGTAAACCACTGAGGAAATTGCTACTTGCATGACTTAGGTTCTGTAAGTTGAGATCCCAACATTTACACTGGTCAAAAAGTTCCGGGCTGTTTAAATTGGTATGCAGGGCTAAACTACAAGATGCACCTTATCATGGCTAATCAATTCTCTTGGCAAATTGGTCCTGATTGTGTCCCTGATAGTCTCCAATAGTCCCCAATTTTATTCACTTCATATACTAGCCTGATAGCCTGAGTATCTTCAGTAATATCTTAAGCCTTATATTTTAAAATAGAACTATTTAATGTCTGAGATTTGTTGGTTTGTTTGGTTTTCTTAAATGCAACTATTCCACTAGCAAATATTAAAATAGAACAAAACACAAACCAAACAGCTTAACAAAACAAAGCATGGGTTTAGTTTGAACAAAATTATTTTCATTTTTCAATTTCCTGTCTTTTTTATAAAAGAAGGTGGAAGTTAAGTTATTCTAAGGACTTGAGCAATGTTTTGTTGCAGTAATAAAGAAAAAAACAAGCATAATTTCCTTTGACACAAATATGGTTTAGATACAGTAGCAAAGATGAAAGTAATAATAAAGGTGATGGAACAAACTATTGTTTCACACAATATAAATTAAAATCTGTCAGGGCATAATGAAGTTTTTTTCCAGAGTTTTTAGAAGTGAAATATCCTTCCTTTGTTTGGTTCCACATTTCAGTCTTTTGTAGTTGATCTCAAACAAGTTTTGGGGCAGGTTTTTGTTTGTTTCCTTAACAAAGCAACATCCTATAAAATGCTGTGTATTTCACCTTTTTTTCTATGACATGCAATATAATGCTGAGACACTGAATAAAAAGCTATTAAAAATTATAGGTCGCCCAGCTCTTTATAGGATCTAACTAGATTGCACCTGTTGTATTTTACAGCTTTTCGTATTAGCCCCTTTGTCAGCAGTAAATGAGTTTTCATACTTGCAGTTGTACAAGTAGGTTTCCTATTCTTTCTTGGTTGAAGCAATCAACAGCTGTGATTACTTCAAGAGAAGAAAATTAAGCTGATATGTACTGGCAGATACAGAAAACAGGACTTAGTTCATGAACCAGTGAAAAAAACAGTCTGGTCTTGTTGTTGTTTAGTGGTTGTGCTCAGCAACCGCAGGTTCTGAGGCTGGGCTGCCACTGGTGCCATGGCACTAAACCTCAGAGTGAATGTCTTGGCTTCGCTCCCTGTGTGACATCTAAACTGAAAAAGGGGAGATTTTAAACTAAACAGGGTAGACTTAGATTAGATACTGGTAAGAGATTCTTTACTGTGAGGGTGGTGAGACACTGGCACAAGTTTCCCCAAAGAAAATAAGGATGTGCAAACCCTGGAAATATTCAGGGCTGGCTGGATGGAGCAGGTGTCCCTGACCATGGCATGGGGGGTTGGAACAAGAAGATGCTTAAGGTCTCTTCCAACTCAAACCATTCTATGATTCTACAAGCCTATGATTCTCTCAGCAACAACATGGGCCTTTTCCATCCTAGTTGGAAGGATGAGCAAGAGCCTGACCTCATTCTTAGGGCATGGTTACAAGGAATCCTCTCCCCTAAGCCTGCTGGAAAATGCTGCTCAGTTTCAGATGGCTGGACACACAGAACAAGGCATAGCTAGACTCATACTCTGTCTTTAGCAGTAGATGGAAGCAGGCACTGAGAAGAAAAAGAGAACAAAGCAACCCTGCATGTTGGGGGTTCTGTATTATTACAACTTGTGATTCCTTCCATCTCAGAGGAGTTCCTAAATCTAGTATGATATGACTGTTAAGTAACCTTTAAATGTAGTTCTTCAAATAAATACTCTTACAAGTACTTTTCCAGTCTTCCCTTGAACACAAGTAAAATTTTTTCATCTGCAAAATCCGTTAAGGATTTACTATCTAGTGCAGCAACCCCCCACTTTTGTTTGCTTTTAATACAACCAGCATTATTTAATAGCTCTAGCTCTTCTGTGTGCTCCATCCCTCAGCATCAATATGCCACTATTGTTTGGGAGAAGAGAGCTGGACCAGTGCTGCCACTTTTCCCAGAGGATGCCTAACAGAGGTGGTATTATCTAACAGAAAAAAGAGCAAGGTTCATGAACCTGGAGTGCTCTTCCTAATCAGTGTCTTGGAGAGTTCCTGCACCTATCTCAGTTTTCCAGTTGTTAAATCATGAGGCGGATTTTTAAACTTCTTTTTGGATGAGCATACTCATAAAGAGCACTCTACAATACAAGTGGTAACCTGTGTATTCTGATTCTAGGCTGAAATTCTTGAACATAACCTAGAAAGAGACAAGCACGCTAACCCCAGAAGAGCAGCAGGGCTGGTGAGTAGGGCACTCTCTGGGGACTACGGGAGACATAAACTCAAGTATTTTTCAAAGAAGGGTTCTTCTGTCATGGAAGTGTCCTAATCACTAGGCAACAGTGAAATTTCTAGTAGTAGAGCCTGTCTGGCCTCTTCTGCTTCCCCTTTTCTCTCTGAAAATACCCAGTAGTGGAAAAGTTCCTGCAATCTCAGAAAGTATCAGAAGCCCAGAAAAGTATTTATCACCCCGCAAATGTAGTATCTGATTAACGATCAGCATTTTGCTTTGGAAGAGGCAGCCCCGGGCGTTTTCCTCCTGCCCTGCTAGGTGATGCAACGCGTTGTCTCTGCCGTGGCTCCCGCACTAGGTGGCAACAGAGAGTCACCACCGTCCCCACCAGCACCAGAGGAAGCCGCAGGCGAGCAAAACTGTGCCCCCAGGGATTACAAACCTCAGGCCTTTTTACTCAGCTTTTAACAGCACAGCACTTTTGCACCTGCAGTCTATTGGCAAACTCAAGGCAGCAAACTCGCAGCAAGGACTAGGGTTCCCATATTTAACCAGAGGGAGAAGAAGAGTGAGCATGCTGAAGAAGTGGAGGTTTTGTTTTGGGTTTACATTCATGCCTAGCATGCCAAGCATGCCAAAATCATGATCTCAAAAACAACAGTGCAACTTAGATAAGTCCTTTCAATAAATCTGTGTCTGTGTCAACAACTGAGAGATTTGCCTAACAGGCCTAAAATTCACCTCCTGCAAATGTAGCTTCCAGCATTAGCTCATAGCTGCAGATATAGGGCCAAGAACACAGTCAGCAAGTCACTTAGCCACAATCTCAAAGTCCTTTTTACATGCTAAGCTTTTGTTCTCGTGAGTCTGGCATTCTTCTTCAGGCCAGTCCTGTTTAATATCTTTATCAGTGATCTGGACAAGGGGATTGAGTGCCTCCTCAGTCTGTTTGCAGACAACACCAAATTGGATGGGAGTGTTGATCTGCTGGAGGGCAGAAGGGCTCTAAAATTTAAAATATGTTGTTCTAGTGGAAATCTATTGCCTGTCCCTTTCCCTTATATCAAAGTCTGCAGTATACCTCACTAATATCTGAAATAATGAAACATAACTACAAAAGAGCATATCACTGCTTTTAAACTGTCATATTCAAAGAAAACAAACACCCATCTGGCATTTGTCTGGAGCATTATGTTACACCTTCTGTTAGCAACACACTGTTGAACATTATACCAAATTAACATGTCTCAATGAATCAAAGCTTACCCTAGGTCTTGGCTTGTACTGTCACAGGGAATTCAAGTGTCAGTGTGTGAAAGACTTAATTCTCTGCTCCACCTGCTGCCAATGCAATAGATCGAAGAGGGTGATGTCTGTATGCAACATATAAAAACTTGTTAAACAAATGTGCAACAATCAAAACACTACCAAAAAAAAAGAAAAAAAAAAACAACATCATGATATATAATTAAGCATTTTAACCAGTTTAAAAACAGAGACAGAAGAAAAACCTTAAAAAAATAGTTGCTTATTGCAATTGCTTCTGCTTTTAGTAGAGAAATTAAAAGTCAGTTATCTTTTCAGAAGGCAGATACTTAGCCCTTAACAGTTTTGGCCTTACCAAAAAGTTTATTCTGTAATTAAATTCCTACAACATCAAGTCATATCAAGATTACAAGAGGATGTGACAGTTCTCTCTCTCCTGTTAGTTGTAGTAAGTAAACCAATATGCAGGAATGCTTCATGAAATACCTATCTAGTTCTGTTGCACCCAAAGTCAATATCAGAACTTATTTTCTTTTTTATGCATAGGACTATCAGTGTTTAAAACAGCACAGACGATCATCATCTTTTTGAATACCTGGCAAGACATTTGGCTTTCAGTAGCTACTGCTTGTAATTAAGAGGTCTTTCCACTGAAGGTCCAAATGAACATACCTCTCTCTCTAATGAAACTGAAATCTAAGAACGAAGTTAATCAAGTAAATTCCAGAAGCAATGATAATAATTCCAGCTAGATGAAAATTCTGTGTTTTCTATTTTGTTACAAGCAGCAGAAAGTTACCCCTTTAGTTATATTATGAATATAATTTAGGCCACCCTAAAAGCCCTGGGTTAGGTGTGTCAAGGAATATTTACTTTCTCCAAGCATATAGAATATGCCTAAGACCTTTGATTTCTCAAAATGTCAATTATTTCTATTTTATGAATTAAGAAAGTTTCTCTCTACATCTGTAGATTATTCTTTGCAGTAATAAACATAAAACCTAACTCTGCAGTCATCCACAAAGACAGAAAAATACCATTGGACCTTACTTTGCAGTGCACAGTGGGAACATTCAACCCTGTGAAAAGCCATAGAAGTGATAAATCACCTGAGGCCTTTATAGATATTGGACCATTTTTATTCTGAATTGTAAACTAGTAAATTAAGTTTTTGACAAGTTCCTTGCTCACTCTATTTATTCATTGCACCTGGAATTCTCAAGAAGTCCTAAATTGCACTCAAAACTTTGAAAATATCTTGCTAAATGTACTTTACAGTTTATTTCCAAATGTGATTGAAAGAGCTCAATACCCACTCTATTTCAACTGAACAATTACATTTTGGGTAGAAGCTGATGTTGGAAGGCCTTAGAGTTGAAATTAATCTTAGTGCACACACTAGACTAAGTTCTCTTTCTCCAAAAGGCATTCTAAAACAGAAAACGAGTCTTCCTTCCTTCCTTCCTTCCTTCCTTCCTTCCTTCCTTCCTTCCTTCCTTCCTTCCTTCCTTCCTTCCTTCCTTCCTTCCTTCCTTCCTTCCTTCCTTCCTTCCTTCCTTCCTTCCTTCCTTCCTTCCTTCCTTCCTTCCTTCCTTCCTTCCTTCCTTCCTTCCTTCCTTCCTTCCTTCCTTCCTTCCTTCCTTCCTTCCTTCCTTCCTTCCTTCCTTCCTTCCTTCCTTCCTTCCTTCCTTCCTTCCTTCCTTCCTTCCTTCCTTCCTTCCTTCCTTCCTTCCTTCCTTCCTTCCTTCCTTCCTTCCTTCCTTCCTTCCTTCCTTCCTTCCTTCCTTCCTTCCTTCCTTCCTTCCTTCCTTCCTTCCTTCCTTCCTTCCTTCCTTCCTTCCTTCCTTCCTTCCTTCCTTCCTTCCTTCCTTCCTTCCTTCCTTCCTTCCTTCCTTCCTTCCTTCCTTCCTTCCTTCCTTCCTTCCTTCCTTCCTTCCTTCCTTCCTTCCTTCCTTCCTTCCTTCCTTCCTTCCTTCCTTCCTTCCTTCCTTCCTTCCTTCCTTCCTTCCTTCCTTCCTTCCTTCCTTCCTTCCTTCCTTCCTTCCTTCCTTCCTTCCTTCCTTCCTTCCTTCCTTCCTTCCTGCCTTCCTTCCTTCCTTCCTTCCTTCCGAACTGCCTTCCTTCCTTCCTTCCTTCCGAACTGCCTTCCTTCCTTCCTTCCTTCCTTCCTTCCTTCCTTCCTTCCTTCCTTCCTTCCTTCCTTCCGAACTGCCTTCCTTCCTTCCGAACTGCCTTCCGAACTGCCTTCCTTCCTTCCTTCCGAACTGCCTTCCTTCCGAACTGCCTTCCTTCCGAACTGCCTTCCTTCCTTCCGAACTGCCTTCCTTCCTTCCTTCCTTCCGAACTGCCTTCCTTCCTTCCTTCCTTCCTTCCTTCCTTCCTTCCTTCCTTCCTTCCTTCCTTCCTTCCTTCCTTCCGAACTGCCTTCCTTCCTTCCTTCCTTCCGAACTGCCTTCCTTCCTTCCTTCCTTCCGAACTGCCTTCCTTCCGAACTGCCTTCCTTCCTTCCTTCCTTCCTTCCTTCCTTCCTTCCTTCCTTCCTTCCTTCCTTCCGAACTGCCTTCCTTCCGAACTGCCTTCCTTCCTTCCTTCCTTCCTTCCTTCCTTCCGCAACTTCCTTCCGCAACTTCCTTCCTTCCGCAACTTCCTTCCTTCCGAACTGCCTTCCTTCCTTCCTTCCTTCCTTCCTTCCTTCCTTCCTTCCTTCCTTCCTTCCTTCCTTCCTTCCTTCCTTCCTTCCTTCCTTCCTTCCTTCCTTCCTTCCTTCCTTCCTTCCTTCCTTCCTTCCTTCCTTCCTTCCTTCCTTCCTTCCTTCCTGCCTTCCTTCCTTCCTTCCTTCCTTCCTTCCTTCCTTCCTTCCTTCCTTCCTTCCTTCCTTCCTTCCGAACTGCCTTTCTTCCGAACTGCCTTCCTTCCTTCCTTCCTTCCTTCTCCGAACTGCCTTCCTTCCGAACTGCCTTCCTTCCGAACTGCCTTCCTTCCTTCCGAACTGCCTTCCTTCCTTCCTTCCTTCCGAACTGCCTTCTTCCTTCCTTCCTTCCTTCCTTCCTTCCTTCCTTCCTTCCTTCCTTCCTTCCTTCCTTCCTTCCTTCCTTCCTTCCTTCCTTCCTTCCTTCCTTCCTTCCTTCCGAACTGCCTTCCTTCCTTCCTTCCTTCCGAACTGCCTTCCTTCCGAACTGCCTTCCTTCCTTCCTTCCTTCCTTCCTTCCTTCCTTCCTTCCTTCCTTCCTTCCTTCCTTCCTTCCTTCCTTCCTTCCTTCCGAACTGCCTTCCTTCCTTCCTTCCTTCCTTCCTTCCTTCCTTCCTTCCGCAACTTCCTTCCGCAACTTCCTTCCTTCCGCAACTTCCTTCCTTCCGAACTGCCTTCCTTCCTTCCTTCCTTCCTTCCTTCCTTCCTTCCTTCCTTCCTTCCTTCCTTCCTTCCTTCCTTCCTTCCTTCCTTCCTTCCTTCCTTCCTTCCTTCCTTCCTTCCTTCCTTCCTTCCTTCCTTCCTTCCTTCCTTCCTTCCTTCCTTCCTTCCTTCCTTCCTTCCTTCCTTCCTTCCTTCCTTCCTTCCATCTTCTGACTTCTCTATTTTCTAACGTCAGATACAGTGATGAAAAACCATAAGAGAAATTCTTGTTGCCAAGATGTAAATACATTCTGATAAAGACGCCTCTGTTCTTTTGTTAATTTTGTTTTTTGTCCTGTTTGCCACATGGCTACAAGAGGCCTTCACAGTCATCTCATCCTTGCTGCACAAAGGGATCAGCTTTATCTAGGCCAGTGCTGACAAATACTTGTTTTCTATTTTCTTACAATCTTCAGTGGCAGACTCAAAGCACAGTTCCCACACTTCCTTCTTCTTGCCATTAAATTTTTTTTCTCTGTGTCTACTTTGAAACTTCCTTGTTGTGACTGAAGCTTGCTTTGATTCACAACAATCATAGGAATGGGTTATATCCTTCCTGCTTGGCTTATTTGAAGTTATCATGACCCACTCAATCATCTCCCTAATTTATTCAATCTTTCCTCATAAATCATCCAGCTGCAGCTATGGAAAGACTTGTGTAGCTTTTTAAAATATATAAAACAGGCTACTAAATATATAACAAGGAACTATCTAAAAGAAGTTGCACACCACTCTTGAGATGGGCTATGTTTCTGAGGGTACAGATGGATAATCCTATTTTCCATTAAGTTTACTTGCTGTTGTGCAAATTCTGATGAGCCTGGTGGTCCCCTAAAGTGTATGGCAGAAAGACAGCTCCCCATTCCTTAACTGAGGAAGCTACAGATGTAAAGCAGCTAGAGACAACAGAGTAGATGTGAAATTCTGTCATTTTTGATGAGCGTATTTCTACATGGTTGTTGCTTTTATGAATTCCAGTTAATGCCATTCTTAATATGACATGGAGAAGTGCTTTGTTGGTTGAGGACTAGTAAGCTCCGAATTTGTAGAATGGAGCACCTAACTGCTCTTTTCAAAAAAGGATTATGTTCCTTTGCACAATTTTTAAAATTGCTTGGATTTTTCCATATCAGTTCATGCTGTCAAGGACTTCCAGGAAAGAAAAAAGAGACTGCAAGCCATATACAAAACCATACAAACGATATACATTTTATGTTACCTAAATGCCAAGAATTCAAAGTTAGTACCTCTATCTTCTAGAGTGAAGTTCCTGAAGAACATTTTTCAGGAATATAGTTTCCTATCTCACTAATTTATAAAAAAGCCCTTAGGTACAATGTCAGAAATTTCAAACTGATGAAAAGGACACTGGTTAAAGAGAGAAGATAGGGCTTAACAATATCACCTATATTCCCTGAATATCATCAGCAAAAAATATGAATACTTCCTCTTGCATGCATGGAACTTTTCTTTGTATAATTAAATATGCCTTTTTGCAAAGGGTGGTGAAGACGATTCACTCTTCCTTAGACAATCCATAAATAACTGCAGTATGGGTAGGCCATTCATGCAGAAAATACCTATTCTACAGAATATTGTGCAGCAATTTAGAGTATACATAAAACAACACATCCTTCCAATACCTATAGACCTAGTCTTTGTATATCCTTCTCCTTTATTCTTGTGAAACCCATTAGCATTCCAGTGATAGGTTAGAATGGCATAATGGCTTACTTACCTGGCACAAATTAGACTTTTTTCTTTTCCATTTCATCAATCCAGCCGTGGAGTTAGCTGCACTTAAACAACTCAACATGTGCTTATGTAACAGCTCACTGATGGCTATGTTTATTAAAGATGAAAAGAGCAAGGAGGATATAATCCAGTCACCAACAGATTTGAAACATCCTGTTGCTGCAGATATTCCTGTGGTGTTCCCAGTTACATTGTAAAGTCATTTCCCTGTTGGTCCTATATACCAGCTGCTTGCTGACATCACCAATAATTTAGCATTGCAGACATCCAAAAAAATGCAACACTTTTCTCATTTTTCACAGCTATGCTTGCTTTCAGACTTATGCTTCTGTATTTTTCTTTCCTTGCAGGTAACGCATTTGTGGTGAGCCTAGCTTTGGCTGATCTGGTGGTGGCCTTGTATCCATACCCACTGGTGCTCTTAGCTATTTTCCACAATGGATGGACACTGGGTGAAACACACTGTAAAGCGAGTGGCTTTGTGATGGGACTAAGTGTAATCGGCTCTATTTTCAACATTACTGCAATTGCAATAAACAGATATTGCTACATATGTCATAGTTTTGCCTATGACAAAGTGTACAGCTGTTGGAATACAATGTTGTATGTCTCCTTAGTCTGGATATTAACAGTAATTGCAACTGTGCCAAATTTTTTTGTTGGCTCTTTGAAGTATGATCCACGCATCTATTCATGCACGTTTGTCCAAACTGCAAGCTCCTACTATACAGTAGCTGTTGTGGTCATTCACTTCATCGTCCCTATCACCATTGTCAGCTTCTGCTACCTTCGAATTTGGGTTTTAGTGCTTCAAGTTCGAAGACGAGTCAAGTCAGAAACAAAGCCAAGATTGAAGCCAAGTGACTTCAGAAACTTTCTTACTATGTTTGTTGTTTTTGTGATTTTTGCCTTTTGCTGGGCACCTCTAAACTTCATTGGACTGGCTGTAGCCATTGATCCTACGGAAATGGCACCAAAAGTTCCTGAATGGCTATTCATTATAAGTTACTTAATGGCCTATTTCAACAGCTGCCTTAATGCAATAATATATGGTCTTCTTAATCAGAATTTTCGGAATGAATATAAACGAATTTTAATGTCACTGTGGATGCCAAGGCTTTTCTTCCAGGACACATCCAAAGGAGGAACTGATGGCCAGAAGAGCAAGCCTTCTCCAGCTTTAAACAACAATAACCAAATGAAAACTGAAACCTTGTAAATGTGTGATAGACAATACAAGAGTTTGTCATGGAGAAAACCAAGATCGTAGTTGTAATGTTCTGGTCATTCCTGCTTAATTCTGGGGAGTTTCCACTTGGATCACACTTTATGACTGGAATACTGTCTTCGTAGTAAAGCACATTGCTCTGGATTAGTGATTTATACAAGATATTAATTGAAAACATGTTTCAGAGTTAAAGCAGCAGGTGGGTGCAAGCTGTTTTAGTTCTGAGAGCTGAATCCGGCTTCCAGACATATGAACAAGATATTTTTTTACTTCAGCAAGAGTTTTGCATTCTTTATATAAGATCAGGATTCATTTCTTTGAAGATGTAGTGAGTCTATGTGTTCAGCAGCTCATCAAAGCTCTGGAGTGGTATTTTCCTCCCTTCTGTGTCTGAACAGAGGGTGAGAAGACACTCTATTTTTCACACATAAGCCAAACATTGCATTTCTGTGCATGTACTGGTGGCAGTAATGGTGACTTTGAAACCAAATTTCTAAACTGGAGAGAATATTTGTGTAAAAGAAAATATTAACATTAGAGACTTTCCTCACATGTTCTTCATACTTATATACATTGAGAATGGGAATACGCTGTGTCTACTTGCTTCATCTTTCATGGTTAATTTTATGGCAGAAAATGTAATTGGTTGATTTCTCACAGATTTACCTTACACAATATTCTTCCTTTAGAAAAGATTGAATTTTCATTGAACTTCATTTATTTACCAAAATATATGTATAAAATGTCATTTTCATGCACTTTAGCACACCTTACACATTTGTGACAGACTGGAAATTATAGCATATGACCTGTGATCATCTGGAGTGGCAGCTGGACACTAGACAGGATATCCTAGATCATCTCAAATGATGCTAGAGCAAAATAAGAAGCCCTTTTGACTATAATGGTAGCTGATATACTTGACTCGCATGTCTACATCTATTCTCAAACAAAACCCACTGCTGGTGTGTAACCTACGACAACCTTCCAGGTTCCCTGTAGAGAAGACATGTTTCCTTCCATCTGTGATGATAAACACACTTTCAAGAATAAGATTAATTGCTTTGTGGAGGTACTGGTCTCTTTTCACTGACTTTAAAAGCAGCTTTGATTAATAGTTCAAACAGCTAATTTTGGATAGCTAGAGAGGGATTTATCTTGCTTAATTTGGGATGAACCCAGTGTAGATGTTTGCACACAATCCATTTTCTAAATACTCACAGTAGTTCTTAGAGCCCTAGGAAATTATTCCTTTTTTTTGAAAGAGATATCTTTATTGATCAGGGGAGCTGATCAGCAGAACTCAGTAACTGTACATTCACTGACTTTAAAAAAGATCAGGTAGCTCACACACACATTTCAGGCAAGGATAGGTCATCTTAATTCCATAAATAATTTACCTACACTTCATATTTGCATTTCATAAAATAAAACATTATTTTCCACTTTATTTTTAAACTCAGCTCAAATTCCAACTGGATTTCTGCTTTTCCAGGTAACAAATTGTAACAGTGACTGTGCAGATCATATTATGTGTTATACTCCAGAGCATCATAGTAATTTACACAATGTGGTTGTACTATCCCTAAATCAGACTAGGGATCTGTGCACAAGCACACAGTCAATGAGCTTATTTTATCATTAGGCTTGAAATGCACATTACTCTTAGCATTTATTAGCAGTGCTGTTCAGGATAGAGGAGCTAGGTTTCTGGTAAACCCATGTCAGGTATTTAAATGGGACAATGAGGAATTCAGATTGCTATTACATTCCAGTTTGGGTTTCCTGACCTGGCTGTTATGAAAAATATTTCTGCAGTAATATTAATTTGTACATACTCCTTCTGAAGCCATAAAGATGTATTAAACATCACCCTTATGTTGCTAAAGTGATAGAAAATTATCAGAGAACCACAGTATTTTAAATGTTCTATTAGCTTTCCAAAAGCCTATGTAAAGTACAGCAAAGTAACAAATGTGATTAGTTTAGCTGCTTTCATGTTCTTCACATGATTTCTGATAATCTCAGAAGGCCAGCACCCTCGGATTCATACAGTGGTGGGCTACAAAGCTGAAAACTTTGTGCATATGGGTAATGAAGAGATAGGACAAATATAACCTTGTGGCAGAAAATAAAAATACTGTGGCTAAAAGTAGCAATCATTAATAACTAGGTTATTAATAACCAGGGTGCTCAAGGCCCCATCCAGCCTGGCCTTGAACACTTTCAGGGATGGAGCATCCACAGCTTCTCCAGGCAACCCATGCCAGTGTTTCACCATTGTCACAGAGAGAACTGTTCCAAAATTGGATCTTTCCTCACAAGCATTGGAAAATTTCTGGAACAGTGCTAAGCTATTAGGTGTGGATTTTACTACCACAGCATTACCTAAAATGGGCCCCGCACTGCATGGTAATTGTAAAGTCAACTTTGCTATTATTGTGCCATGTACTGCTACTTGTTGAGTCCTGATGTATGGAAAATAACCCATGCCTGTTAAAGTAAGTTTTACACCATGTATTACTACAAAGCATTGCATTTGAGTTGACCTGGAAATCAATCAAATCCATAAAATTCAAATTTTCCTGTAAGTCCATCAAATGCAAAAAAATTATATTTAGATTACTAAATGCAGCTCTCAGTGGTGAAAAGTCTTTGTGTAGTAATGTATATTTCTACCTACATCAGAAGCCTTAAATTAGTTTTCTCCCTTTTCTTACTTTAATTCAAAATCCATTTCCCCAAAGTTAAGTTTGAAGGAAAACTCTATAAATGTATTATTAAGAGAGTTGATGTGGTTATAGCACGATTTGAAAGTATAGTCAGGAAGAACATATCAACTCTGAAAAGATTTATGCATCTTTGAGGAAATTATTACTTTTGTTATATAAAAGTATTTACACCAGCATATCTGATATAGGCACTTTAAGAAAAAAGAGGAAAAAAGTCAGGTAGACCCTGTGTCCTGCACAAGGTAACTAGTGAAGGAAAAACTAGGGCCTCAGGGAAAAAGTCTGTTTCCAGAAAATGTGGAGTGTTTTCAAACTTTTAGTGTTACCTTGATTAAAAAATATTGTATTTTCTGTTAATTAAAATAAGTAAATGTATTCTAGAATTGTTCTTACAGTAGATTTCAAATTAGAAAAAAGCTTACTCCCACGTAGATGGGTGAAGACCAGTTGTAAATTCTGCTTCAGTAAAGAGAGAAGTGGAGGTCTGGTAAAGTCTAAATGAGACTGAAACAATGCATTAGTCTTATCCTGTCTCTCTGTGCTAGTGAAAATATCACTCTCAAGGAAGAATTAAAACTAAAGGCACAGTCCTATTACTGTTGACTTTCATGAGATTTCTCACTAAATTATTGACTGAATGGAATAATTCTGCCTGGCTCATTCTCAGGAGCAGAAATGTGTTTCTGTCTCTCCACTTCTTCCTTTAAGAACATACTTGGATAAAACTTATTGCTTTCATTTCCCAATTGTATTTTAATTAATTGCACCAGTCTGGGAATTTGCCAATGAGTAAATATTTATGGAAGATTGTATATATTTCTTAATATGTATATAAAACAGTTTTGGTCATCTGAACAATTTGTTGCACTTAAAGATGTTTACAGAGTTAATGGAAAATGAGGAAGACAATTTATTTTCAGTCATCTATTGAAATGTTGCTAGTTTAACTGGATCTTGCACATCATTATTATCTATAATAATAAATCAATATTTTACCTCGAGTTACAATGAGCATGCAGTGAGACCACTATGAATGTCAGCTACAGGACACACAACTGATTCCTGTTAATTTTCTTGTTAGTAACACCTTCATCTGAAAAAATAATCTAATAAGATCATTTTTTCAGTCTATACTTATAAACACCTCCATGGCATAAGATTAGTCCAGGTTAAGAAAATGAAGGAACTGAGAAATTGGGTACTCCTAATTTAACTGGAGTTGAAGGTTGAACCTGGAAGTGACACACTCTGTGACCCCCTGGACTCAGTCACAGAGGTGGAACTGTCCCATTGACTAACTGTAGAGACTCTTGTGTTCAGCCCTGGGGGTTTTACTCCTTATAGATAGCTGGGAAGATCCTATGGAATGTTGCTGTGGTTCACTTACAGAAGTTAATCTCATGGCATTGCACAGGCAAAGATCCAAATAGTTCAGTGGCTGCAAATGAAAGCCTTGAAATGGCTGTATAATGGGAGAATTCCTCTTTGGGAGAATGAAGTAGAGCTGGCCACAATAACAGCATTTTTAAAAATAATATTTTATGTCTGAAATGCATACCAACTAATTTTACTCTTCTGTAAACCTACTGAGGTTCCCTTTACCTAAAGTCATGTGATAAAATCAACTAAATGCATGTGAACTGACAGTACAGGCAATCACAAATGAGGTCTGTTGATGCCAGATGTGTTTTATTTACAAACTAATGAACAGTGAGGTTTTGTTCAAGAAAGAAGAAAAAAAAAAGGAGGAAAAGAAAAAGAAGCCTGTGAAAGCAATTCATGTGACTAAAATTTTAAATTGCTTGTGACAAATAACCAGTTTGCCTGTATTTAGCATAAGCATAATCATTACATCCTGGGAACAAAAATCCAAAAGGTTTTGCAAAAACTGAATTATCCAGTCCTGTTTCAAAGTAAAAGATACTCTACTCTAGAAACATGCACTTTCCACTTCCTAATTTTCAGAAATCTTCATAGGATACTGAAGATACAAACCAGATGGTGTGAGGGCAAAATGTGGAAGATGGCACAACTGCGAATTTAAATGCTTTTTACTTTGCCCACAAAACAGAGCCTGCCTGACTACTTAGGAAACACACCTCAAAACTGTTAAGGGACTTTAAGATAAAGACTACCTCTGGTTTGAAATGTTCATATCTCTGTATGTTCATATCTCTGTATGTTCATATGAACATCAGTATATGAGCAGATAGAAATTTTCCCTCACAATCTCAAGAATAGTGCCAGAATTCCAGAATCATGACTTAGGCTGGGAGGGATCTCCAGAATTCAAATTTTCATTATGCCCTGCTCAAAACAGATCTAAACTGATCAAGTTGTTCGGGTCCATGCCCAGTCAATTTTGTACATGTCCAAGGATGGAGACTACACAACATTTCTGGACATTCTGCATCAGTATTTGATCATCCTCATGGGGTTTTCCCCCCCTCATTTCTATTTGGAATCTCCCACCTTGCAACCTGCTCCCATTGCCTCCCATCCTATCACTGTGTGCCCTCAAGAAGACTCTAGCTCTATCATTTTCTAATCAGCTAGTTGTGAACAGCAGCATGGTCTGCCCTTCAGCTTCTCTTCTCCAAGCTGAACAAATCCAGCTTTCTCAGCCTTTTCTCATATGGCCTATTCTCCATGTTCTTTATCAGATTTGTGGTCTCTGCCGGGCTCACTCCAGTATATCAATATCAATCTTGTACTTTTAGTCCGGCGGCGTGTCACTTTTCCCGCCCCGACCGGCTCCCGAGAACACGGCTTGGTGCCTCGGCTCCTCATCAGGGTCGATGCCGCCGCTACTTCTGGGCGCTTCTGCGGCTGCGCTCCGGGGTGGGCTGGCCGCGCTTTGTTGTCGGCACAAGGGAAGGAAACGAAGAAGCAGGGAATTGTCCAAACCCGTCTGCATCACGACTGGGCATTTTATTGGTCACAGGAGCCGCAATGGAGAAGCTGCAGCCGCTCCCAGCCTCGCTTGGACGAATCTGGCCCTGAGGCTGGAGTGCCGCGGAGGGATATGGGGGTGGGACAGGGGAGGATGGAAGCTCTCTGCCCAATGAATGCAGACGCCGTCGCGGTGACGTTGCCACAACGGCCAACGGGCACACGATGGGGGCGCACACAGGGGTTCAGGGCCAGTGGAACCGCGAGAATGAGGTGACGAGCACGGAACTGCCGGGGACTGGATGGGGGAATGGTCACAGGAGTCTCAGGGGAGAATACCCAATGGCCAGCAGCCTGGGGCTAACTTCTGTGGGGGGGATAACACGGGGGATGCACGAGGATACATGGAACCGGTAAGCTAACAAAGACCAGAACCCCAAATCTGAACCCAAAACCCAGGATGCAACACTTTGGAGTCCAGAAGAGGACACACTGTCCTAGATTTGAACTTAAAATCACAGAGCAACATAGATCACTTCCTTTGCGCTGCTGGTGACCCTTTTCCTAATGCAGCCCCCTGCTGCAAACACATGCTGCTGGCTTATGGTGAGCTTCTTGCCCACAAAGGAGCCCCACATCCCTTTCTCCAGAGCTGTTTCCAAGATGGCTGAGCCCCAGCCTGTAGTGTTCCATGGTGCTATTCCAGCCTACATGCAGTATCTTGCTCTTATGGCGCTTCATGATGTCCCTTATAACATATAACTTGTTCAGGTCCCTCTAAGTGGCTGCCCTCCCCTCCAGGACGTTGACTGCTTTCTCCAAATTGTTGTTGTCTACAAACTTACTAAGGATGCACTCTGTCCTATCACCTGGGTTGTTACTGAAGACTTCAAGTGGGATTGATTCCATTATTGACTGCTGAGGCACCCCATTAGTTACTGACCATTAGCTGGACTTTGCACCACTAATTGCATCTCTTCAGGTCCACCAGCGGAGCCAGTTCCACACCCACCCTTTTGTCTGCCTATACAGCCCTTATCTTCCAAGTTCAATAAGGAGACTTTGGGAGATTGTGTCCAAGACCTCACTAAAATAAATGTGCACAACATCCACGTGCTTTCTCTTGGCCACAGTGCCCATCACTTGTTCACAGAAGGCAGTGAGGAAGGTCAGGTATCATTTCCACTTGCTAAACCTGGAAAAATAAGTAAAGCCTGGAAAAGAGAAGGCTTCAGGATGACCTCAGTGTGGCCTTCCTGTATGTTAAGGGAACTTACAGAAAAGATGGGGCAAGACTATTTAAAAGGGCAAGTAGTGACAACACTAAGGTAATGGGTTCAATTGAAAGAGACTAGGTTTAGATTAGATTTTAGGGGAAAAGAATCTTTGCTGTGAGAGGCACTGGAACAGGTTGCCTAGAAAATCTGTGGATGCCCCATGCCTGGAGATGGTCAAGGCCAGGTTGGACAGGACTTTGAGCAACCTGATCCACTGCAAGATGTCCCAGTGGGTTGAAACTAGGTCATCTTTAGGGTCCCTTCCAACCCAGGACACTCTGTGGTTCTGTGATTCTATGATAAACCTGTGCTGTAGTATGAATTATGAGTCTATTTGCCCCATCGTCTTCCTAGAGACTTAGGTGAGACTGACTAGTCTGTAGTCCTCTGAGCCCACCTTCTTACCCTTCTTAAAAACTATGTGACATCTGCCTTTTTCAGTTCTGAGGAGTGTCCTTAGTTGCCATGGCATCTCACAAATGATGCAGTGGGGCATCACAATGTCATTAGCAAGCTTAGATGTGCCGCCGTACCTACTCTGAAGCTCCCTGGCTTCGCCTGCCTGGCGGAGGCATGGTCAGCTGCAGGGGACACCCCCCTGTTTCTCGAGGAGATTCGGGGAGCAGCTAAGACAGAGCGCTTTGCTGTCTCCTTTGTATGGAGGAGAGGCGGCGTCCGAGGAGGTAATGAGGGAGTCGACTCAAGGCCGGGGAAAAAGTCTCAGGTTTAATCCAAGTTCTGAGGAGCTTGGAATGCCATTGTATCAGACAGCCAAAAGTGCCCTCGAGGCTTTCGCAGTCATCTTAAGTACCGGGGCGGTAACAAGGGGAAGGGATGCCCACCACCCAATGGGGGGATTTGGGGGAGTGGAAGGCAGAGGGACAGACAGACACACAAACCAATGGGGGAAGTTCAAGGGAGGGACCCCTGGCCCTCATCCACTCACTCGATGCCCAAGGTGGATGATTCTGGGAGAGTGGGATGGGGAGCCGAGTGATGGACAGGGTGCCAGGGAGGGGACAGGGGAATGACTGAGCATTTTCAGGGCGATTGGCATTGAGGGAAAGGTGGGAAAGCTCAGGGTGGAACCACTGGGAGAAAATGGGGGTAGAAGGGGCAAACCATTACAGAACCGTTACAGAGATATAAAAACACAATACAACATAAATGCATCCCATCCAGTTCTGTGGACTCATGTATGCACAAGAGGCTTAAATGATGCCTAACTTTCTTCCTCTGCTGTGGGTACTGGTTTGCTCCCATGGATCTTGCTAGAAGGCTCAGGGACCTGGGAGCCCAGAGGACAAACAGTGAAAAAACTGAGATGAAAACTGCAATGAGTGCATCAGTCTTTTCCTTGTTGCTTTTCACTAAGCTCCCTGCTCCACCGATAAGTAGGCACCCAGCATTCTTACCCTTCCTTTAACACTAGTGTGTTCATAGATACTGTCCTAATTATCCTTTACCTTGGTCACTCCGGGCCTTTATGTGCTGTGTGAAGGTGATTACTGCACAAATTCAATGTCAATCTCTCTGCTCCAGAGCCTGAAGAAGCCTTTCCCTTTCCATTCCATTTGCAGCAGCCCAAGATTGTGGCTGGAAGGAGGAGATGACTATTTTGTGTGACTTGAGGTGAGCTGGCGCAAGCTAATCTTGATGATCCAAACTGAATGCACAGCCCAGGGTGAGAGAGACTGTGCTGGCAAGTAATTTAACATTCCTCAGGAATGACATTTTGATCAAATGCTAGAGCAAGTTGAGAAGGACATATTTTTGTGAAGAAATCAATCAATCAAAAAGAAAGAGCAGGCTTTGGGATTTTTTTTCCTCCTATATTTCATTAGCAATCTAGAGACTCCTAAAGAATATTTTTGGCATGGAAAATGTTATTATCATATTCTGCTCACTTTCACTACTATTCTGCTCTTTTACACTACTCTCAAGCAGAATTCTGCTGAAAGTCCATTTCATCAGTCTAGTTCAAGCAGTTGTCTCTCTTGGTGTTACAGCATCCTTGTCAAAAGTTGCTTAGCCAGAGTAAATACTGCAAACCTATTTTCTCTTTCCTTTATAATTCACTTTGTTTAAAAGGTAATGAACCAGAAACATTTAAAAGAAGTGTATATCATATATATAACTTTGAAATTTAACATAGATTTTTCACGCTTTAGTGAATTCACCAATCCCATGTGCCTTAATTTATGAATTGTAATCCATAAAGTCAAGAGCTAGTGATCCCAATGTTTTCCAAATACCCTAATTCAGTATTTAATCAACTTCAGCCTTTTTGTCATGCTTCAATTACTATGTCACTGGAAATTAATGCAAATTTTATATTCCTAGAACTAGGTTCCTGCAAGGGTTAATTAGTTTTAGTCTAAGCACTTTACACAATAGCACAGCAGAAAATTGTAATTTCAAGCAAGATTACATCATTAAACATGGTACATCAAAGATTTTTCCCTTTGCCCTGAAGTAGCACTGTTCTTAAATTGGGTGTCACTGCAACACCATGAAAGCTGTTCTGCTGCTAAATTTCAAGCAGATATTCAGTATTTTAGAGTATTTTATACAATTAGCAGATACAAACTATCAAAAAAGCTGCTTCAGGGATTGATCTGGATACTCTTGGCTTGGACATAAAAAAAGTGAATACAATGGCCCTAACAGCCCATTCTGGTATAGATCACAAGTTGGTAGGGCCTTTAAGTCACCTCTAATAAAGTGCTTTCTGTATATAGAGTTTGTGTGGAGAACAATTAAAAAATAAAACTGCAAAAAATCCTCAAACAACATGATCACGTCCTGTATACAGTGACCACCTCTCAAATGAGTTACATACAAGGAACTAGGTGGCCTCAAGTATCAATTTTTGGGGGGAAGAGCATACAGATTCTAGAGTTTTATGCTCTGTCTTATTCTCTGGCTTGTTCCAAAAGATACACTTGCTTCTTGAACAACTTCTGCCATTATCTTAACTTTTCCAATGCAAAAAAGTACATTAATTGAACTGAACCTTTTGAATGAAAAATGGTGTTATTTGAAAGAATTTGATGTCCTACTGATGCATTTAGCTCTGTGCCCCACCCCTATGCCACCTCAAAAGGCTTTGTTACAACAAGGCTATGATCCCATGTCCTTTTTATCCTGATGGATTGTCCCTCACATGCTCATTTTCTTGGGACTAGGAAGGAATTTTACAGTAAATTTGAATGTGGTTCTCTCAACTACATATAACTATTTTAAAAAGGTATCAGAAATAATGAGTTCTTCTTCATAGTTTGTAAATGAATGGCATCTGAAGTTGCAGGAATCACCAAAGAATATGCATGCAAATCATGATCCACTCTGTCTGTCCTTAGGCCAGTATGCAGCAAGTGGGACAATGTGCACACCACCGCTTTTTTTGTTGCTGATCTTCTTGAATAATATGTCTTTGTTACTCAAATTCATTCCAAAAAAGCTGTCTAATGAAAGGAGATTTTAAACATCTCATACTTTTTATTCATGGAATGAATATGAATAAAAATCATGAAAGGCATCTGGACAGTCATAAAATTCAATCCATGGTATGAGAACCTCCTAGATTTCACACACCATGCATGTGATTACTTGCCTACACTCAACACTCTCCAGAGCAGTAGGAGTCCCTGGACCATAACATGTCCTACCTGACTTCCTGAAAATGAAACCCAGGTAAGCTTATTTTCTACCTTGTCTTTTTTCCCTTGATCCAACAGATTTGCTGACACTACAAATCATAGTGCCTTAAAAAATACAGATTCAACTAAAAAGCCAGGCTATACTGGTTGTGAGGATGAATGTGTTGTGTGCTGCTGTGATGCAAATGATCCAACAAAGAAAGTATTTTTGCTCCTTGGAGTAAAGATCTCTGGAAAGGACCTCAGTTCCCAACACATATGCAAATACAAGCACTGATGAACTTCTCATACCTTCCTCTGGGACACAGGCAGATGTCTGCAAAACCAGGTTCTCTGAAAATGGTTCAGTAGGCTCAGGATTCCTCGATGACTTTATCAGCAAGATTTGCTCCCCTCTTGCTCTAATGCTGCCACTAGCACTTGTATCATAAGACTAGATGCTGAAGAAAACACCCAGTTATCCTGAGACTAGTGATAAAACCACAGGGGTTTGACACAATCAGAATAAAAGGGGAATATTTTGGAATGAGATGACGTTTAAGGTCACTTTCTCTTCACGGACTATTCTATGATTCTATATTGTTTCTCTTTTTCTTTTTTCCTAGATGAAATTTCTTGTAAGTAGTTTGAATGGGATGCCTTGTAGCTTAATGATACAAAGCTAAAACATGCAGTATTTTTCATGGCTCTATGGAAGACTCAAAGTAGAGAGGTTTGCTCTGATGTCTTGCAAGTATTGATGTTCCAAGTTTAGAACACCACCTCACGACCTCAAGGTAAGGACAAGAAGCCAGGACTTCTGTCAGCTTTCAGTTCTGGCTTTCTGGATTTGCTCCACTGAGGTCCTGGGCTTTGTTCCCACCCAAACCTTGGGGGCACTCCATAGCCTCAGCATTTATGGGCCATGCTGAAGAAGCTGAAGAGAGGACAGTGGCTCCACCATGTGTGGTTCCTAATTCCTTACAATTCCAAGGAACAATCCTTTTGCAATCTGTGCTCCTTACCAGTTCTGTACTGCCCATACATGTGGGTGAAGGTACACCCAGCCTGCCCAGCTGCTGGGAGACTTTGCTATGGTGGCAGCATATTTTCAAAAATAAGTAAAAAATATCAGCTACAGATTTGTGTGAACATGTAATACCACACATACACATACAAACTCCCTGGAGTTGTTATGCCATAAAAGACTGCACTAAGTTGCAAACCCACTGTAAGCCTTTAGGCTCTTGATTTAAGAAATCAAGACATACCAATCTCCAGTTTATTCCAGGAAGTGGGAAAATTTACTTGAAATTTCTCACTTCATCCTACAATCCTATTTTCTTAGGTTTATGATAAAATGTTCACTTAAATTGGCAGAAATGGGATACAGGGGTGAACAGCTCTGTGACGCAAATGACATTTTAAACTATTTTATCTCTCATTAGAAGTACACGGAAAGAAGTTTATTGTGTTCTTCCCCAAAATTCACTGCCTATTTATATTTTAAAAGCCCGTATATGTGTTAAAAATATGTTCCTTTAATTTTAAAGGCCTTTTTTTTATTTAGAGACTCATTATTTCATTAGGATTTCTCTATTGTAAAAGGTGTGTGTGCTTTTGGAGGGTAAGCAGTAAGCACAATCTCTCATTAGGCCACAAGTAGTTAACACATTCCTATTTACTAAGTGGCTCACAGCTCACTTGTCTGTTGCATTTAAGCAGTGTCTTCATAATTTTAATTGTATAAATTGCAACAAAAAGTATTTAAAAATTAAGAAAATTTATTTTTGAGAATCTCTTAGAAGGAAACAGTTGGCAAGCAGGATTTTTACCACCTCATACTTTGTATCTGGTTTCTTTTGCCTTTAGGCATACTGGTAGACCTCTTTATCTAAGTGTGAAGCACCAGGAAAGAGGAAGCAGGCACCCAAGTGCTCTTTAGACATACTTGATAAAATATTGCTATTAGCATCCATATTTCTCCTCTGCTATATGAGATGTGACAGCAATAAGGGCTGAATCATTTCCTATGGTTCTTCAGAGACAGGAGCTGATGGAAGGATACTGGCTCTCTCTTCATGTAGAGAAAAACGCTTCAGATTTTACTCAGGCTTCCCTGGTCATCCAAGCGTTAAATTAGTTGATTTTGAAAGGATGAGTAAAGTAAGCCTAAGAGACTTTTTTTTTCCCCAGATGCTCTCATTCCAGGCAACATTGCATAGTTTGCTATGGAGCCTCTGTAATTCTTCTCATAGACCTTTTCATTTATGTTTTCTGGATTGACACTGGCTGCAAGATTTAACTTAGGGTTTTCAAAAGTCCATGATGTAAAGTGCCCTTTTTAAAAAATTCACATCCTCAGCTTTGAACTTCAGTAGCAGCCTATTATTTTAACACTTCATTTAAATGTTAATGTGCTATTTTCTAAACTTCAAACTGCTGAACTGCTGCATGATTTCCAGACTCCACAATGAAGATTTTCATGTTGGAATGACATTTCCTCTAGATTACACAGATACAAGTCTCCATAATTAGAGAGAGAATAGAGCAAGGCATGGGTTCTGGCAGAAGAAAACATACCTGAGTTGTTAACTGAATAGCTGCATTGAAATAGAGGACAGTCATTCTCAGGCTGAATGGCATTTAAAGACACTTGGAAAAGACCATTTAAATCTTCCATGCAGCCACAAAAAAAGATAGAAGCCTCATCCCATGCTGCAGTAGCCATCTATCTGTACAATTGATGCATTTATGCAAGATATACATACACATACACTCCCAGTGAGGTTCAAACTGCCAATGAAAATATGGATGTTGCCTTTTGGTGTAGGAGCAAGTCTTCACATTACAAATTTCATTTTTCATCATAGGTGGCTACTATATGGTATCTGAGCTGCAACAAGTTTATATTTTAAGTAAATAAGAGGTAAGTAAAAACATCCTGAGATTTCATGTCTTGGTGAAAGGAGAAGGAATTCTCTTGACCAGAGTGAAATCAAACAAAAATCTCCAAGAGAGCAAAGAAAATGTTACCAAAAAACAAAAACCAAAATCAACCAACCAAACAAAAAAAATCCAGCTGCCAATTCTGTCCATTGTTTACTATTTTCTTCTGTCAGTGCAGCCACAAAATTTCAACCCCATCTTCATGGAGTCAGAAGAAACAAGCAAGAGAAGTATAGGATATCTAAAGGTACTCCGCATTTCTTCCTGTATTCAGGGATCAACTACAAGGGCACAATTGTTACACATACTACACGTTCTTCATCTAACTATCTGGGTTCTGGAACATCCAGGAACACAATGTGAGTTCAGATTTACCTGACTCCTGTGCATAAGACGTCATGTCAGTGTCTCTTTGCTAGTGGATCAAGCTACATATCAGGCATATTAAGCCACCTAGCATTCATATATGGGTGTACAGGGTCCTACAGATTTCGTGGGGGCACCTCCTTGTTGCTACAAGGCCACATTTTTAAGCTGCATGATGAGTTTCTGGACGCAGGTCTTCAAGATGCAGACAGTAGTTTCACTAATTTGAGCCTAATTTTGGTTCCCTTATAGTCCTTCATTTAAACAGGCTCCCAGTGTGCTGGATATGAAGTATCAGGTTTGGTTTTCCTCCACAGATGAGTAGAAACTTCAGGCAAATAGATAAATCTAGAATCATGTTCCTATAAATTCATAACATACAAACGGTAGTGGGATCATACCTGAGATATCTGAGGCTATATTTGAAGGCATGTATAACCAAGGACCTGTGGGAAATGTGCAGATTTCAAGAAACTCTGGGGCATTTCAGATGATTTAAAATGCCTTTGCATAGCCTGATCTGTTGGACCCTTGTGTCTAGTCAGACAATTTGCTTGCAGTGCCAGATCTGTCATAGACAAGAGCTTAGACACTTGGCTCATAAATGTTAATTTTCATTTTGATGTCTTAATTTATGACTTAAACCTATTGCTAGTGACTTCAGCTGATGTCAGATCTGATCCCACTGCAGTGTAAGCACCATACCTAGCCCTGAAAACAAGGAGTTAAGGAACAACAAATTTTTTGGTCTGCAAGAAGGACTGGTGGACAGGCAGCAAGGCTCCTTCTAGAATTGTTTGTTTCTTTTTATCAAAACCAGAAACAAAACCAAGACTAAAACTCATCAAAAGAGTAGGTGTTGCACAGGAATAATAGGGAGGTGTAGCCAATATAAGCAGAATCACAGAATCCTCTGGAAAGTAATTAAATGTTTCCTGACATAGCCTGCAGTTCTAATTGAGGTCTGCTGGGGTAAAAGGGCTTTGAGAAATTACTGTTTACTGAGTAATTCAGAAAGGTCCTTCTTATTTACAGCCATTTGGGTTTATTGAGTAACTACATAGAATATTTATAGTATCTGCAGTCTGTTCACTATTCGTTTGGAAACAAATAGAGCACATCCACAGTTAGTAAGTTAAAACCCTGTATTATGTCATCATGATGGAGGCAAGAGCCTTTTACACAGCATTTAGAGACACCCCCACAAAGATCTGAATCATACTGTGTGTGGAGTTGTGGGCAGCTCTCCCTGTTGCCTCTCCCTACTGACTCAGAGGGGCTGCTCTACCACAGAATAAGGAGGATTTCTGTGGGGAATCTAGCCAGGAATCAAGCTAAATCAGGTAGGCCTTTGACATGCAAAAATCAAGGAAAACTTAGGATTTTAAATATTTGCAACATTAATAATGAAAGACTGAGTTTCATTAATTAGCAACATTAATGTATCTTTGCAATATCATTAAGGAAAAACTGACACCAAAGAGTGAAACCTCTCATTTACACTGCTGTGTTGCAGTGGTTCCTGGATATTTGGAAATCAAAGGTTAATTCCACAGGTCACATCAGAGTTAGTTTTGAGAGTGGTATCTACATGCCTCAAAACTAAGGATCTATTTGACATGATTTTCAACTTTTTCCATATTCCCAAAACACCACTTTTCTTGCAAAAAACAGCTCAGATAATGAGTGCTTTATCAGCCTTATTTTACACAAACATCTTTAATACAAACACCTAGCAGTCCGGGAACTACATTTAATAAGAGAATGACTTAAAGCAATTAAAGACATTAATTAAATTAATTTACAATAATAATTGTCTAGTGTAACTTAAAGCATGTCACTGGGTTTTCTTTTTCCTACTATAGAATCTCAAACCTCTAAAACATTTTCCAACAAAATTATGGACTTGACTCAGCTAAGTGATAACTGACTTGCATTTTTGGGCCATTTAGAAGTCTTTAGTATCTAGTAATGCAGAGACCTCCAGCTGAAAACTCACATCCAAAAGAAACAATTCCCAAGGTTGAGAAACACAACACAGGCTAAAAGCTTAATAAATTCAACTTGGTTGTCAGTGGTGGGCAGAGCTGATCTGTGGATGACTTGACACATAATTTAATACAATGTCAGCTCTTTAAAGAAGAAAAAAGTATAACTCCCAAAATAACTAAGTTATAGTTCCCAAAATAACTAAGGGAAATATCTCCACTATTACCAAGAAGCGAACTGTCTTAAAGTTGGGCATGAGGCTTTTATCATTCATCTTCTCCCTTTCAACTACCTGTTAGGCTAGATTAAATCCTGACAATCACTCATGCCTGACTTTCCAGTATTTATGACTCAAAGTTAATTTGAAACCTTGCTGTGCACTCAGTAGTAGGCTCTTTTAGACAAAGGTCTAGATTCATGACTTTTATTCAAAATACCACAAGATTGGTATCACATATCCTGTCTTTGGTTGTGACTGACTTGGATGAAAATTTTTCTGTCCCTAGCCTATGCCCAAGGCTGGTCCTCACATCCAATGGCTTAACTGTCTGTGTAATTGCTCCTTGGCAGAATTAATTCAATACAACTAAGACTAAAAGTGATCTACTACCTAAGAGAAGGTAGATCATGCCTAATCAATTAGATTAGAAAGCAGTTCCACAAGCACTTCTGCTGGAAAATAAAGGTTCAGAGTCAGCATGAGTAGCTCAATGAAGAATGATTCCAGCAAATCTCTACAAAGCTCTGGACACACACAGGTAACTGATGTGGTATGAAATTACACAGAACAATCTGCTTTTAGTCTCCTTCTTCCAGTGTAAGAACTTGAAAAAGGATAATTGGAATTTGGATTCATAGCAAGAAGAATAAAACCCTTCCAGGTGCCTTCCAGGCAGACTGGAGTCCTTAGGGTTTGTGGCAACTTGTCCTCCAACCAGGCACTTCTGCTTGATGATAGGAAATGCAAAAGCAGGTAAATATAATTATATGCTGCTGGAACATCTTCACGGTTTCCAAATGTCTTGGATGTGGACTTGGGTAAAGGTACAAGTAAAATTTCAATTTCAGTTAAATAATTTGAGGAAAAGAAAGAAAAAAAGGTTTTTAATGCAAGAAAAACTCAGCTTAGAGTACAGCCCAAGCCATGAGTGACCATTAAAGTGTATCTCCTGTTTTTCTATTGGTTTTTAGTCAAAAAACTTTTGGTATAGTAATAAAATACAGCAAATTTCAATACACCACTGAAATTCATGGAAATTCTCTCTAATGCTTCACTTTCTGGACTTTACTAATGACCAATTTACTCCATAACACCTCTGATGCAACAAAATCCTTGTTTGGTGTAGCACCACTTGTGTACTTCTTTTCTGCCTTGTTTAGATGCTAAATATTAAATATTAGTCAGACTTTCAAAATATCTTCCAGGCTAAAAAGTCTCATTTTACCCTAAACCTCTAGAGGTGCTCTCAATAAGGAGCTAACAGATCACTATCATTGAAGCAAATTAGGTCAACTCAGCTTGTCACTTGCAGTTATTCACCCGTGAAAAAGCTGTGGCCTGAGATCTTCCAACTACATTGAATATTTCTCTTTTCCACTGTCCACATTTTTATGGGAGAGATTGGGCTATAAATCATGATTGTTACGATTTGGTTCAGATCAGAGTGTACATAAAGCTTCCAGAACATTGTAAAACAAGTCTTGGCTCACAAATGAGCACACTGGATACAAAAAGAGTTATTGGCAAAAGGATGATGTACTTTCAGACTCAACTGCTAGTGGTGCAATTGAAAAGAAAGGAGTCACAGCTCTTGTTTCCCTCTCTGGCACCAAGTTAAAGACAGAGCTCAGATCTTGAACCAGGTACTAAGAGTAAATGTATAGTTGATCAGAAGGCCCGTTCTTGCTGAGACACCAGGCTGCAAATCTGCAAGATGTCACAGCTCTGAACTTCCCAGCCTGGGGGAATTGGCACATACAGGTAATTAAGGGCAGCAATCAAACCACAGCTGAAATGCAAAGAGTAGATTTATTTCATTACCTCACTGACACTATTCTGTGATGGACCTAAAATCTTCCAGTCCCCAAGGAACTGAGGTTGGGACTCTGTCAGCCCAATTCAGCAAGTTTCAGCTTGCAGAGACAGTCTATATACTGTGAATGAGAACTCAAAGTTTTACAAGGAAGAAAGCTAAAATGAAAAACCTTTGCATTCTGCTTAGTCCTCCCTGTGCAAGTGTTAATATCTTCATTAGTCATAATATGTCACTTGATCTTACTTCCGCTCAAAAACAATTGCTTAATTTTCTTATCACAGGCAGCAAGGGATGAGGGCTGGCAGAGACAGCTCTTTGTGTAAGAATGGGTAGCACATACTGTGAGTAAAGATAGTTCTTGATTACTTTGACCTTTCATCATTATAACTTTGCTTAATATTGTAATTAGAATATTAGAATGTGCTTCATTTAGCCAAGAATGTGATAAAAAGTAATTCTTTCTGGGGTATTTTTGTACACCAGAGATGATTAAGAATTCAGTCAGTGTGTGATTTTCCATTTTCTTTCCTATATCCCCTTTCTAACTTCAACTCATGAGAACTATTAAGTCAGACCAAACCTTAATTATTGCATCCTTTTGCTTGACAGATTGAACTATATCACTAGAATCATTTAGCCTAACACCCTGGAATCATCACTTGGAACATTAAGAGTGAAAAAAGTTGTGAAGGAAGGGGATGAATCAGGGCATGAAAAAAGGGCTCCACTGGTGGAGTAAGGAGACAAAACCTGTACCATAAGGAGTGTGAGATATGCAAAGATAAATTTAGGAATATCTTGGCCACTTGTCTAAAAAATTTTTAAATCATCTTCTGGAATAATCTTTTAACCAGTGCTTGAGATTTGCTTTTCAGTACATTCAGCAGGGTCAAGATTTGCCTGAATATTCAGAAATTCTCTTGATTTCCTACCCAATATATTACATTACCTCATGCATGCAAAAAAAGCTAAAATCGGGAACCACTGTTAACTGCTTGTCCCAATCCAACTTTTCTAAACATATACTTCCACAAATTTTTTGAGGGATTTGAAAATGTGAATTGGAGACTTTCCTCTGTTCCTTTGTTGTATAATTTTTTCTCCCAAACAGTGAACATTTTTTGACTTTGTAGGCAGCAAATTTTGCATTTGTGCTGGAAACAGTGTTGATAACACAGAAATATTTTAATTACTGCTCAGAAGAGCTCACACAGATTTAGAGTCTTTTCTGCTTCTCACCCCACCCCACCAGCAATGAGGGTGGGGGTGCACAAGGAATTGGGTGGGGACACAGCTGATCCCAGCTGAAAGGGATATTCCAGACCATGTGGCATTATACACAGTATATAAAGCTGGGTGGTGGAGAAGAAGGACGGGGAAGGCATTTGGAGTGATGATGTTTGTCTTCCCAAGTTGATGTTGTGCACGATGGAGCTCTGCTGTCCTGGAGATGGCTGAAAACCTGCCTGCCCATAGGAACTGGTGAATGAATTCCTCAATTTGCTTTGCTTGTGTGTGTAGCTTTTGCTTCACCTATTAAACTCTCTTTATCTCAGCTCAGGAGTTTTATCACTTTTGCTCTTCCAATTCTCTCCCACATCTCAATGTGAGGAGAGTGAGCGAGAGGATGTGTGGGGTTTAGGTGCCACTTGGGGTTAAACCACGACACAATTGTAAAGAGAGGGAAACTGTTATGCCATGGTCTGAGTTAGTTGTACACATTTTCCAAATCAGTCAGACAGGATCATGCTGGCTTCAGAAATCCTGTGGAGTTGGATAGACATAAGACTGTCTGTGTTTTAAGAAACTCCTGCAGATTCTTGAACTGTGAGTGACATCTCATAAGTAGCTCAGGATTTCTTGAAGATCAAACCATTTAGTAAGAAATCAGATGCCACAATGAAGGCAGACTCCAGATCCTACAATGATGGCAACTGTGCAGTCTTGGGGTGCTCACAATCTGCTGTATAGGGTGAGCAATACTTGAAGACTGCAAGAGGAGAATGCTGACCCATGCAGTGGTCCCTGAGCCCTTCTAGCACACAACTGCCATGCAGAGGCCAAGGGATGGCCCTGAAGGAGGTGGGTCAGTAGGAGCCATGCTCTTACAGAAATTAATATTGCCTGTGTTGGGGGAGCATAAACCTGATCCAAGGAGCATTCGTGGGAGCTAAGCCAATTTCCATTTATTTGAAAGAAGGTGATTGGAAGTTTACTTTGGAATTAGGTGTGTATATATATATATATAGTGCATAACAGTACTCCGCAACGTGATTATATAAGGCAATGCTCCCAAGCCTCTAGGATTTTGATCATGCTTCTATTTTCCTTAGTAGCTAAATCCAAACTCCCCTCTAGTCTTCTTGGTTTCTTTATTTAGTTTCTTCATTTGCTTGTTCAGACTTACAGAAATATAATAAAAATGCCTTGCTGGTGCTCTATGCATTTTGACAGTGCATTAAAAATAAAACCTAACCGAAATCTTACCTGAAAAATTACTATGTAACCTATATAAAAATATGGTCTTTCATAAAAATATGAAGGATTCCACCTTCATATGTTATCCCCAGGCTAAGCAGCATATGTTCTGCATTCCATGTCGTGAAAGCACCAGTCTGGTGAGCTGTAACACAGCTCATTATTTCACCCATGTTGAATAGCAAAGGAAGATATAAAAAATCATGATTGTGCCCTAGGCCACAGGGGATCAGAGTAGACTCAGGACCAAGCATTGTGAAGAGCAGTCTGTGTCCCTCTGCTCTAAATAAGGTTTATCCTCAACAGTAAGGAAGTAAACCCATGTGCATGCTTGTGTGTCCCTCAAAGACAGAGATCAGTCCTTGTCTCCCCCTGTTTAGAAGGAGCGGTATAACTTCTGTGTTCCTTTATTTCTTACTGTGAAGAGCTGTTGACTCCCTTGAAGGCAGCGGGGTCCTGCAGAGGGACCTTCCTAAATCAGAGGACAGGGCAATCACTATCCATATGAAGTTCAACAAGGGGAAGTGCCAGATTCTGCACCTGGGATGGGTCCAACCTGGACATACGGACAGACTGGGGAATGAGATACAGGCGAGCAGTGCTGCACAGAGGGACCTGAGGATTCTGGTCAATGGCAAGCTGAGAATAAGTCAGCAGTGCCCTGGCAGCCAGGAGGGCCAAGCATGTCCTGGGGAGCATCAGGCACAGCATGGCCAGCCTGACAGAGGGAGGAGATTGTTCCGCTTTGCTCTGCACTGGGGCAGCCTCATCTTGGATTTTCTGTGCAGTTTTGGGAACCACAATGTAAGAAAGACATTAAGCCATTAGAGAGTGTCCAAAAGAGGGCAACAAAGACAGTGAAGGGTCTTGAGGGGAAGCCATAGAAGCCAAGAAGTGGATGAGGTCAATTGGTCTGTACAGCTTGGAGGAGACTGACAGGAGACCTCATTGCAGTTTACAACTTCTTTGTGAGGGGAAGAGAAGGGGCAGGCACTGATCTCTTCCCTTTGGTGATGAGTGGCAGGACCCAAGGGAATGGCCTGAAGCTGTATCAGGAGAGGTTTAGGTTGGATATCAAGAAAAGGTTCTTCACGCAGAGGGTGGTTGGGCACTGGAACAGGCTCCTCAGGGAAATGGTCACAGCACCAGCACCTGACAGAGAAGCATTTGAACAATGCTCTCAGGTATGTGGTGTGGCTCTTGGGGATGCCCTGTGCAGGGCCAGAAATTGGACTTGATGGATCCTTTTTGGGTACCCTCTAACTCAGCTTATTCTGTGATTTTCACTATCATGAGATTTATGTTATGGTTGATTGGTTTTTTCTCACAAAGTCTCATCCACACTGTTCGTTTAGTGACCCACTTGTTCTGTTATGTATTTTTTCCCCTTTCATCCCTACCCAGAGATTTTCAGCATGACTCACTTCCTACTACATTGGAGATCTCAGATTGAGCCAACATCTTTGATATGCAAGGAACACTTCCTTCCTTTTGTCCATGAACACATTATACCCTTTAAATTAATACCTTTAATCAATATGCCAATTATGTGAATTTTCCCTCCAAGTCTGTTCTGCAAATTAAATCACATTCTGATCCTCTGCATGAATAATTTCATGTTTACAGATGTATTCTCCATGTTTTTTATCATATACAGAAACCTAAAATGTTTCTAAAATGTTTCAGGCTATTCTATAATCCCCTTTGATACTTCTGTACTCTGTAAAAGAAAATATCTCTTCTAGTTTCTTGGCCTTTGTCCAAGTCAGCAAGTCAGCTTGAGTCTATACTCATCTGTAGTGCACTGTCCATTGCTACTCTTGGTCCTGGTTTAAAACTCTCCTCAATAGATTTACAAAATAATCTTCAAAGTTTCTCTTCCTCTTTCACGTATTCTAAACTCTGCCATCAGTCAAAGAGTGACTCATGAAATATCCTTGGATGAAGCAGTGAAAGCCCTCCTGACAGCACCATCTGCTTAGGCATGGCTTTGTCAATTGGATACATTTTTATGTGGATGTGCTTTGTCCCTTCACTGGAGGAACAGATGGAAGTCCCCAGTCCATCAATTTTCCTTCCACTATCTCACAGTCAGTTTGCATCAGTGTAGGAACACTAGCAGGGCTCGGGAGACAAAGCAGAATTATGCCTTGACCAAGAGTCTGAATATACCTCAGCAACTTTCAGTAATATTTCACCTCCCAAGTACTCTTTAGTACATCTCCAGGAGTCTCTGGGAGTCTGGACAGAGCTTTTCCCCTCACAATACTGACATGCTGACTCTGACAGAGGCTTAGAAACTAGAAGAGATATTTTCTAGAAGAGAAATTCAGTCATTATAAAAATGTACTCATACACTCATCTAGATCTCTGCCCCTTTGGCAGCATGGGTTGCCCAGCTGAGCTCACTTTCAACCTGTCATGCAAGCTGTCCCTGAGTGTGCAACGGAACAGATGACATATAAATAGGTATTTTCTCCTCTTCTTTATTTTACTACCATGTTATTTTTGAAATGTCTCAATTTTGAAAAAAAAAAATCCCATCTAAAAACTAAAATTAAGTAGGATTTGCAAAATTTGGCAAGTTTTGAAAGAGGAAACTGAAGCTAAAAAAAAAAAAGAAACAATCATGGAATGATATGTGTTGGAAGGAACCTTAAAGATCATCTAGTTTCAACCTCCCTGTTGGGCAGGGAATATTCCACTAGATCAGATTACTCGGAAAAAAAGAAAACCCAGTCTTTGCTAATTTTCTTCCTTCATATCCTTTTATAATTTACTTTATATATGTTATATTTTGACCTCCCAACCTTCTTCCAGATTATACTTATTGAACAATATATTTTAGAATTCAGGAGTACTAAATTCTAATACAACAACCCAATAACTACTTCATCAGCCAAATTTTTATCACTCTAATCTGCTAAAACCATTACTTCATTACAAGATTAGCTTTGTTTTTTACTTTGTTCCTAGCCAAAACCAATTCCAATTAACAACTCCAGCTCAATTTTCCCATGCAGTTAATGTGCTCTGCTGCAGGAAGGTGCTACACTTCCACAGGTAACATGACAATTTCAGTGGATTGTGACAAGAATTCAGTTATGCCAAGAAGCCAGTGTTGATGAAAGGGATTTTTCAAAGTCAGCTTCTTTTCTGCTTTCATTTCTGTTACTCAAAAAAACATCTTTGTAAGATTAATGCATCAAGCGACACATATTGAGAGCACCAGACTGCCTGCAGTACAAAACCAAAAAATCTTATTTCTATTACTTGAAAACTTTTGTCTCTCTGAAATTAATCAGAGGTAAAGGCATAATTTAAAGTTACATTATTCTTACTGCTACAAAGCTCCCTATTTGCAATGTACTATTTTTACTCCTCACTATAAATGGTAGAAGCCCACAGCAGCCTTGCAAATGTGTGGTTCCTGGCTACACTGAGTTCTTGCCAAAGAGGCAATTTAATTACTGATAACAGACCTACCGATTAATGGTGGTCACTCAGGACATGACTACGGTTACAGGAGATGGTGTCTCTGGGATATTCCTATTAACAAGGGAAGAACCAGCAGTTCATATCCTGCCATACAAAACTTGTAGTTTTATTCTTTTGTGTGTCAGAGGCTTAGCCCATCAATCCCTTGTGGCATTTTGGTGGTATTCACATGTATCCATGAAAACTAGGGTTTTCATGCCCTCATAACATATGCAGTACTGTACATATATCTTTTTGTCTGAAAAGTGTTTACCTTTAAGCACCCAGCAAGAAAACAGGGGTTTTTTTATGGTCCTCCAAACACACTACTGGATGTATCATGTTCTGGTTCCCCTTTAGCACTGAATGTTTTCCACTGATCACTGGGGTGCAATCCTTATTTTTGCAACCCAGTTAGAATTCTGAGATATCCCATTGTTAGTGACACTTCCAGGGTCACTTTGAGTATACAGCATTGTTTCCATTGTTTTCAGTAATAGCAGTGTGATCTTTTTCATAATTTCTGCAAAAGACATAATTTGTCAAAGAATTCTAGAAATATCAAGATTTAAAGAGACCTCTGGAGCTCATCTGGAGTCACCCATAGCCTTGTCAAATGAGTTTTGAATTTTTCCAGTGATAGATGTCCCTTGATCTCTCTCAGAACACATCCTAATTCCACACAACATTCATGCTGAGGATTTTTAACTTACACTGGTTCAGTTTCTCTTGTCACGACTTTTGTAACATTGCTTCCTCTCCTTTCACTGCACACATCCAAGGAAATGATGGTTTCATCTTCTTCACATTTCTCATTATGACAGTGAACAACTGCAACTAAATCAAGCCTTCACTTTCCTTTGCTCCAAACTAGACATACCCAGTTCTCATAAGTTGAGCACATCTCCATGCTAGTGGTCCTTCTCTGTGTTCTCTCCAGTTTGTTGATCTCTGTTATGCACCAGAGACCCCTAAACTGGACAGTGTAGTCCAGGTTCAGCTGTCCCCTTCCCTAGCATGAATGTCAAACCTCAGCATTCAGTGCAGGGAATTGCAACTTGTTTTGGTATCACATTTGTAGAGCACTCAACACCATGGGGCTCTGCACCTGTGTGGATTTTATCTAAGAAGTCTAAAGGGGTTCAAGATAAAAAGGTTATGGCTTCAAGCCATGTAAATGCTTAACGTCATATATGAAAAGTATGGGGACAGGTGCCTTCAGGACTAGTGCATCAGTCAAGCAAAATAGGATTGAAACTGCCAGAACTAGTTTTCATAAAATAAGAAAATAGAAAATCATTAGGATATTCAAATTGTGGAAGATTTGTAAAACATGAAAGCCATGTCCACATGCTGACATTTGTCAAGAGCACAGAGGCCATAAGCTAAAAACTGCAAAAATAAACAAGATATCTTTTCTGTAGGCAGAAGACAGCTGGTATTACCCTGGCCTCCTGCTGAGCACTGGGCTCACTGCTGTGAGCACATTTACCTTCTACTGACAGATTCCACCGGTCACAAGAAACCCAATGTTCAATCCACAGGCAAGGGGTGACCAGGCAAGTTATCCAGGCATCAGCTAAGCCCTGCAGCCAAACTGAAGAATTCAGAAATAAATAGGAGCATCTTGGTGTCCCAATCTGGGAATGTGTACTAAACTGCAAACACAGTGAGCAAGAGGGAATATACCCAAATATATCTGGTAAAAGTTCTTATCCAGTTATTTCACCATGGTAGCCACTGTGAAGAAAATTAACTCTACCCCGGCCAAAACCATCACAATCACACAAAAATAAAATTCTAAAACATATTTCTCTGCTATTATAATTTTATTTTCCTTTAAGTAATATGGTTCAGCATTTCTTAACCTTAAAATCAACCCTTTTTTTTTCCTCTCCATAATAGAAATAACCCGCTGTGAAAAAACAAAAATACAACAATTGACAATAAAACAATATAAAACTCTCTGACTATGACTGAAAGGACACACTTAGGAAAGGTTCATTTTCTTCTACATAATAAAATGAAAAAATAATTGTCATCACTCCCCTGCAAGCCATCCACTGTGGTTTCTATTTCATAAGGATGCCATTATTGTGAAATGTTAAATCCCCTCTAAAAGATGCTTGAACTCACTGAAGGGCCATTAAAATTTATCAGCCTCACATCACAGAGGTCTTGATGATTTTTCTGCCTTTTGGTTTCAGTTAATATGGCCTCAATTACATCAACTTGCATTTAATGTCAGATTAAGATTAGATCTCCAGCCTAGCTAAATTCTGACAACCCACTTCGTTGTGAAACTAGACTGCTAGTCTGATATGACCAAAACTAGTATCTTATCTTTCCAAGTACCCAGGGAAGTAGATAGCTTTGTCTAGAAAGACAAATAGGGAGGACAATGGAAACTTGTTTAGGACAGGAATCTTAGATGACAGTCCCTCAGCTCAGAAAAGAGAGAAGCTGCAGAGAGCAGCATCTTTGATAGAGTTTTTCTTCTGCATCAGGGATAAAACAGATTAATCTGACTCATTTTATACTCAGTATCCTTTTATCAGTTTCTTTTGCAAATCTTGACATCTGTGCTGGTTTTGGCTGAGATAGAGTTAATTTTCTTCACAATAATTTGAATGGGGCTGTGTTTTGGACATGTGCTGGAAACAGTATTGATAGCACAGGGATGTTTTAGTTCAGTGCTCACACAGGCTCAAGGCCTTTTCTGCTTCTCACCCCACTCCACCAGAGAGGAGGTCGGGGGTGCACAAGGAGTCAGGAGGGGAAACAGCTGGGGCAGTTGACCCCAACTGACCCAATGGATATTCCATACCATAAGGTGTCACGCTCACAGATAAAACTGGGGAGAGAATAAGGATGGGAAGACATTTGCATTGATGGTGTTTGGCTTTCCAAGTCACAATTATGTGTGATGGAGCCCTACTGTTCTGGAGATGACTGAACACCTGCCTGCCCAAGGGAAACAGCGAATGAATTCTTTTTTTTCTGCTTTGCTTGTGTGCACAGCCTTTGCTTTACCTATTAAACTGTCTTTATCTCAATCCATGGATTTTCTAGCTTTTACCCTTTGAATTCTCTTCCCCATGCCATCATGGCACGGGACTGAGAGAAAGGCTGTGTGGAGCTCAGTTACCAACTGGGCTGAAACCATGACAAAAGGTTACAAGCTACTGCCAGGAAAATCTCTCAACAGACATCCCACAAAACAAGACAGAGGATGTCATGTTACAATTATTATATTTAGAAGGAAATAAAAACTTAAAATAAAAATAAGATCTGAGATATTGCCTTTGTAGCAATAGATAGCTTAGTTGCTTGGCCACCGCATGAGAAGTCCCAGCAGACAGACCTGATGATGGAAGTGCCTTTCTTATAATACCTGCTAACTCATTCAATTTCCTCAGCTCATCCTAAAATTCAGCTCTTTGTTTCTAGTCAGCAGCATGAAGTGTCTGACCAACCGTCATATAAAAACATCACAGGGGAAATTTCCAAAACACAGAGTTTTAAAAATAATGAGATTCAGAATATTGCAGCTGTAAGCTCTTTTTGTTTCTGCTAGGAGCCTTCTGTCTTTCATCTCTCAGAATTTACACAAATTCACTTTTGAGTTTCTAAAAAAATAAAAAATTCCAATAGTAGTCAAGTATCACATGAAGAAAAAAGAAAAAGACAATCCAATGATTTCCATGGACCTTAAAAGTATTCTGTGTAACAGATTATTAAGGAATACCTATGCTTCATCTGCCAAAACATAATGTCTCTGGATCTGATTCAACTCCAGAAGCTGGCAGACTAGAAGTCTGCCACCAGAAATAATAGTCGGCATCATCCTATTATTCTCTTTTCCTGAGGACAAGCAGCCTAGATTCTTCAAAACAAAAATGTCATTTCACTTCTCTTGTTACACTTGACTGTATCCACAAGTGAAGTTACTACCTTGCACATGATCTGTCTTCAAAGCAAACAATAAAATTGTGCCTTCCCTCCTGCAGTACAGCTGAGATGCTCAAATAACCTTGCACCTCATCTTCTGTCAGCCTCAAATACTGCCATCAGCGTTACTCACAAACAGCAGAAATCAAACTGTCTGAAGCCACTGGATTCTAACTTTGTCCTCATTACAGGCTGGTCTCTACTTTTTGTACTCGGTGCCAATGCAAATGTTTCTTACAGGATTTTCCCTCGCTCGCTGCAAGACCATGCAGATCACGCTCAGCTCCTGCCTAGGCCTTCCTCAGCTGTGGGTCACGGCCCACTGCACAACAATCACCTCTGTGACCAAACATTGCTAAAGAAAACTACTCTGCCTGGATTTTCCACTCCATATCTTATTACTTAATAGGCAAAAGTAAAGGAGCATCCAGTACCATCAGAATTCAGGAGTGCTGAGAGCTGCCAACTGGATAAGTCAGTAAGGGCTCCATAGGAGCCACAGGAGTTCCTATTACAAAAAGTCACATCACCAGCTACAGCAGGGGCATTGATCAGGACACTAAAGTGAGCAGAGCTTAGTGTTCACTGCATTGAAATATAGTCCTTTCCTCATTTTGCCATATTTTGCCATTGTTTCTAGCTGGTGGGGACATAAGCTCCACCTTTCCTCATTAAACTTCACAGTGTACTGAAGCAAATTATTACTGTTGTTCTTAGTGGAAAACTCCTTCCAATAAAAACACCTGCACCAACAGATCTCACCAAGCACTGGCTGGTTACCAAAATTAAAGGACCACAGTCATCCAACCCCATAAATTAATCCAAAATACAGTCTCATGCAAGCGTGCCCTCCCCTGTACCCCATCATACCATACTCTCCTTCTTCCCCTTAACAGATATACATTTAGTTATGTACATTTTAGTAATGGCTTCACCTTCAATTTCTGCATGGATTTCCCACACCTTATACTATGTGGAGCTGATGGAACTGTACATTCACTTTGAGGAGTGACCCATTGGACTGCAAGGCTCTAGAGAAGTGACCACTGGTCATCTTGAGTCGGTTTTATGTGTTCCAGTCAATCTGAGCAACAGAACAATAATGGCTGTCTCAAATTTGCCTTCTAAATGCTATTTCCTCATTTCTTCCTCTCTTAAAAAACCCAACAAACAAAAGTAAAATGAAGGCACAGGAACAATGCTGGAAAAGAGATTTGCCTCTGCCCTGCCATCTAGGCTGTATTTTTGGCTGCCATTTGTTTATATGAGTCCTAAAGCTTGTCCTTGTTTTACTGCATTGAAGCATAGCTGGAGTACACCAGCTCTCATTGTTGTTCCTGTGCTAAAACTCTTCTCCAGCTTTCAATTCCCCTTTAGCATTCTAACTTGGTACCTAGCTGTGATTTCATGCTTTTTTTTCTTTTTAGTGAGTCTCAGACCATTAATTCTACACAACTCACGGACATCCAACTTCCACGCTGCTAAGGTGGTCTTGTGTCATGTAGTTAACTTTACCTACAGATTGTTAAATGCTCCCCCATGAGTCAATTCAATTTAACATCATCCCACAATAGTGGTTCACAGGAATATGATCAGATGCTTTCTCAATACTGGACTTCAACAGGATGGAGAAACAGGCTGACAGGAACTTCATGAAGTTCAGCAAGGAGAAGTGCAAAATCCTGCACCTGGAACAAGAAAATGCAGCCAGGCTCTTTTCAGTGCCAGTTCCAGAGACAATGGGAACAAACTGAAATGCAGAAGTTTCCCTTTGAACATCAGGAAACACTTTTTTCTTGTCAGCACTGGCACAGATTGGCCAGGGAGGTTGTCGAATCTCCATCATTGGAGGTACTAAAAATGTCTAGACATGGTCTGAGACAATTGGTTCTAGGTGGTCTTGCCTGAGCAGGGGTGTTGAAACAGGTACCCTCCAGAGATCCCTTGCAAATGAAACCGTTCTGTGATTCCATCTAAAAGCACTAATAGGTTATTTCCCTCACAGAATCTTTCAATCAGCTAAGAAACAGCATTGAAGTCAGGTTATCTTGTCTCATTATTGGAAACTGTAGGAGGAAGAATGGGATCCATACACTGGTCCATGTTTTAGTGAGTGGAAGTGAGCATCACATGCAGCTGGGATGAGGAGAATCAGGATTGCCAGGTTTTATTGCTAGTTCCCATGCTGCTTTTATGGATAGAATAGCTTAATCCCTCTGTTTTTTACTTAATCCACATGAATAATGAGAACATATTTTACTCCCTTACATACTTACTGCTAGATAAGGTATGTCATTTAATGACCTTAACATGTTTTGAGATCATTATATGAAAGACACCACACACAGTGGTAACATCAGTTATTGAAATGGGTATACTAGCAAGAGAAAGGCTCATATCCAGGAATATATCTTAATCCAGGAATGCATCCTGAACCATGAACAATGAACACAGGGTGTGCAAGTAATGTGAATATACATACCCACAACAAGATTAAGATACAAACGAGGTTGAATGTTGGTAATTGAAATGATCACTCACTTTTATTTACTACCAAGGCAGACAGTAAGGAGGAAATATAAAAAAGTAGGAAAAAGCAAAGAAGTAGAGAAAGCAAGAAAGGATCCCACAGCCCCTTATTGCACCGGGTCCTCACCTGCACATCGTATGAACGGCGCCCGGGCTCTGGTGGATTGCGCTGTCGGCAGCTCAGCCATGAAAAGCTGCCATCTGCTCCTTTTGTTTTCTGAGTGTCGCAGTTCGCGCCGATGGACCCAAGCAATGGTGAAACGGGTTGTTTTACAGCAGTTGCACAATTAAAGACCAAATTAACATGTGGCTTAACATGTGAAATTGCTTTGCATAAATATTACTAGTTAAATATAGGCTGTAGAAATGCATGTGCTGCATATATGAATATTAACAAATGCAGGGCCTATTTGAACAAGGCAGAGGCAGCCTCCAAACCTCAAAATAAGAATCTGAGTCAAAGCATAATTGTGTGTAAGCTCAAAACTCTGTCATTAGTGTTAGTTGTCTTCATTAAAGCAGCCTTCCTCCTGCAGTCACTTTAAGCCATGTATCCTTCTTTCTCTGACCAGAAATCAGCACAACTTTGAAATAAATATTCAGGTATTAAATCATTACAGCTCTTTTGTTATTTGAATCATAATGTTTAGCCAGCAAGGCAGTTAAGTTTAAAATCCCTCAGCTGAGGGCAAATTCCAGCTGTGGAAAAGGAAAATAACTGGTCATGTTTGAAGAGAATGGCAGCACTACAGCAACAGGTCTCCTGTGTTTGATGGCTTGAAGACAACCAGGCACTTTGGCTATGGGGGACAGAGGGAGCATTCGCCACAAAAAGGACAAACTCAAGGAACAGCATGGAGGTAAAGGGACCACAGGAGGAAGTGCTTGGAAGGAGAGTTTTGAAGCTCTGTTTGAAATACTGCAGCTAAAATTTTTAGAAATGTTCTATCATAAAGTAAATTTCAATCACAGCTTTAAATGATTGACATTGTATACCAAATTGCTATCACTGTAATCTTCACTTTTTGATATTTCCTTCTGTAAGAATTTGGTTGTTGTTCATTATCATTGTTGTTTATCTTGATGAGCTTTGGAAGACTAAGCCTTAAAGCAGGTAGTGTGCAGTTAGGTGTACCTCAGAGTGGAGCTATTTTCAAATGGACAGTAGAAGCAGGAGATATACAGATTTGGAAGAAAATTTTGGTGTCTTAAGCTGCTTCTCTTTTTCAGAATAACTGTGTTAATATTGCTGTTGAAGTAAGATTTTGTCTTTGCAGTTTTGAAAAAACCAAAAGATAATAACTAAGTTTTTAACACCCTGTCACAACCCTTCACATGTTATCCCTAACCTAAGGATTGATGCTGGAATAGCAAATCCAAAAATACTCCATTTTCTTAACTCTTGGCAAAACTACTTCCTACATGAGAGGAAATGGAGACCAACCAAGTGGCTCCACACACAGAGAAGGCATCAGTTAGACAGCAACTGAACCATAATGAGTCTCTTCTAGAGACTCCTCTCAAGAGTCTCTTGGCAATGCTCTTACCAAAACATTACGCAGCAGTTAAGATAGCAATGCTTTTATCTATTCCCCTTATGAACTAAAAGGAGGACACAGCCCTGCAGCCAAAGCAGCATGCAGAGGAGAGAAGTAATTTTAACTTTTAAAGTTCACGTGAACACTTCAAAAATTTCCGATTCTTTGACCTCATTATGTTTTTACACAGTTTCTGTAATAACAGTCTCTAAGAGCAGCTATGACACATGCCAATCTGGAACTACAGAAAAATAATTAAATAGAAGGCTTTTAGTCTAAGTAGTCTACATCTAGATAGTTGCAGATTTATTAAATACTACAAACTTTTTCAAAGTCCATGTGTAGGAGTTTACTGACTAGGGACAAACGTACTTTCTTCCACTTTCAACTCATTCTTGTATGAAACACTGAATATTTAAGTACTTTTGATTACTTTTTTTTTTTTTTTTTTTTTTTAAGCTGAGATTAAAGCTTGATTTAAGTTGCAACAATTCCAACATGTTGTAAGAAATTTTCTAAGCCATCTAAGATCTGTTAGCCATGAGGTAAACCAATCCCACCAAGGGGTACTTTTAGTGATTTCATAT
Source organism: Vidua macroura (assembly GCF_024509145.1). NCBI lineage: Eukaryota > Metazoa > Chordata > Aves > Passeriformes > Viduidae > Vidua > Vidua macroura. The sequence continues at coordinate 82,824,246 of NC_071572.1, forward strand.
TCCAGCATTGCTTTTTCAATTTATTATATTCCTGGCTCTTGAGCATTTATGCCCATTTCCCCTTTTGGGAAGGAGAAAGGCTTTCTCTCTCTACTTCCATATATTACTTTCAATTGATGTCTGACACTGAATTGATCCTAAACAAATTCCGATAATGACTGTGATAATTATAATACAGATTAAGGCCTCAAGTAGTGTAGCCAACCCTTCAGTGACTAATTCCCAATTTCCTGCAGAATTTTGTTTAGCTGATTAGTCTCTGCAGCTTGTTGTAATTCCTCAGGGAATTGTCTGGCTCACTGACTCAGTGATAGGTATACAGGTGGTGATATTAATTGCACATTTTGCCAAACTGTTGAACTAAATCTAGTATGAGGTTCCCAATTTCTCCATCACATGGCTTTCTCCTGAGATAGTTAGTTTGATACAGCCTGCCTTAAATAATTTCACAAGGACTTAATATTTCTTTAGATCTAGGCTGTATTCTAATTCTTAATAAGGCTAAAGAAAAAGCCTGAGGCCATCTTAGTGAGGTTTCTTGACAAATCTTACTTATTTGCCATTTTAAGTTTCAGTTCAACCTTTCTACTTTTCCACTGGACTGAGGTCTCTAAGGAGTGTGGAGATTCCATGTAACTCCCAAGCACTTTGCATAAACTTTGAACTCTTTCAGCCACAGAATGAAATTCTCTGTCTGAAGACAGGCCCAGTGGTACCCCAAATCTGAGTATAATTTCCTTTAACAAAACTTCTGTTACTTTTTGAGGTTTGTTGTTGCAACAGACAAAGGCTTCTGAAAAGCCATCCAGAAAAGCTATCTATCAAGAACAATATCAATAACCATCTTCCCAGAGTAGTTCTAAAAAAATATGTCTTGGTTTAAGACAGTTTAAAAAGGTGAACACTCTGAAATGAGTTACGTCCCCTTAGTTCCCTACAGTCCCTTTCTACGAATAAGGAACAAATGCAAGTAAATATAAGAGAACAGATAACAATTTATTGACAAGTGAAACAGCAACAGGCAAAAAATAACAGTAAGTAATCACTAGATAGAAAATCGCTAAATTTCACAAATCTCATGGGAACAAAGAGACACCCAAAATGGTGGAAACACCTGCAGGGTGACCCAGCCTCAAGGATTGGCTCACTTTTCTAACTTCACTCCAAAACAGTTTTTGATAATGTGCGGAAAATCACAGTGACAAAGACCTGTGTCCACAGAAGAGTCCTGCAAAAATCAACTTTATTCCAATAAAGGGAGAGTATAGTGGGCCATACCTCTGTGGGGTCTCCTGAGTTTTTGGAGGATCCAGCCTCCTTTTATCCTAAACTTCCAACTGCATATTGCCCTCCTCTTTCCCCATTGGCTGAGGTACTAAGAATGTACAAACTTCCCAAACCACCTAATACATGTCTTCCTTCCAATGTGAACCCATTCTTCTAGAATATTATTAGGTCTTTCAGGTTATCTAGTTATATGGTCTGATCTCTCCTAGACTCCCTCTAGGAAAACCTGAAAATTTTAAAATTTTCCCACATGAATATGGAACTATGCTCTATGGGTCACAAACAGGGAAGGCTCTGAGTAGCTTACTCAGAGGTAAGAGATTGTTGGATCATCTCAAAGACTTCAATAGCCTTGGCTTGTTGCTGGATTGTGGCTTCCAGCCTTGCCATTTGCATTTGGAGCCTGAAAAAAAGTACAGGCCTTATCACAGAAGTCCACAAGAGAACAAATCCCAAAGGAACAGCGTGAAAGAACCTCATCTAAAACAATAGCATCTTTGAAAATCATGTATTAGTATCTCACTGGGGTGCAAGATGACAGCCCTGTTGTTTTCACAGAATCACACAAAGGGAGTCCTTACTCCACTGTCTTACCGTTGAATGCGTTCTTCCAGCTGGGGGATAGCTGCAGCTGAAGAATCAAAAGTATCAACCAGGATGCCTTGCATGTTCCTCAGAATTGTTATTAGCTTCTCCTTTTGGGCATTCTTCCCTGAGTCAGCATAATATTCATTCTTGTTAAGAGGTTCTTTCAGGTCCTTGAGCTGTCAAACCACACGAACAATCCCCAGTAGAAAGCTTTTACATATTAAAAAATAGTAGAGTGCTTTGACTCTGATGTTAACTTTCAAAACCTGTGCTACTTCTTCATCTTTTATAGTAGGCCCTTTCCTACACTGATTTCCTGGAGTGTTTCCTAAAGACTAGCACAACACTTTTCTTCTCCTCTCCTCTTTCAAGGACTCTGAACACACTTTGTAGTATGTTCTGGTGTCATGGTTTAGGAATGGTATTCCCCAAATTTGTGCTCTCACTGAGACTCTCCAAACCATACTGCTGCTCCCTTGCTCCCTCCTTCTCTTCCCCCTCATCCCTGTGACAGGAAGGAGAGAAGAAGTGGGGACACAAAAGGTAAAGATCATGGGTTCAGTTAAGAATAATTTACTGGAAACAGCAATGAGATAAGAAAACAGTAACAGCAACAATATTCATAAGAAGAGTGTTCAAGAGAGAAGTAAGAGATCCATGTGCAAAATGCTCAGAACCAGTGTTACCCAACCACTCCCTCTGCCACACTTATTCAAGTACAAGGGAATAGACTCCCTTTCCTTTCCCCTTCCCCATGCACTGCATTCCCCTGTCCCCCCCCTCCCCCCCCCAGCCCCGCTTCCTCCATCCTCTGTCCTCAGCAATGACCTGAGGTGGTATAGAATAACCTCAGGGCCCTAGCCATGCCTCCTGGCTACTGTGATTAGAAACTCCTCCTCTTACTAAAGTGACTTTACAACTCCATAACAATGGTGATGGGGGAAAGAAATACTACAAAACATCAACACAACCCTCCAACAGGCCTATTCCTTCTCTGTCAACACTCAGTCCTCTTTGCAAAACCACAGAGGAGAAGCAAATACTGTGTGCTCCATGAAGCTTGGGAAGCACGTTCTTCTCCCATTAAGGACATAGTGACGTCACAACTAGTGATTTTTTTAATTGTAGTCACCAAACTTATAAAATAAGTCGAGTCAGTCATGTGTCACTCAACTTACTCCTGTTGCAAAGTTTTATAGTGTACTAAGACCACCTCAGTGCAGCCCTCCACTGTTACTTCAAGTGGTGTCAGCAGGCAAACCTCAAAGGCAGCAGTGCTATTCTCTCCCCTGAACCACCCCGTTACACAAAATTCTTAAGGAACAATCAGTTCCCTGCTCTGTTTACTACAAAGAAGGCTTGGGACCCTGCCAAGAAACAGGCATTTTCCACACCCCAGTTTTACACCTCTCCAGTTTCTCCAACAGCAGTTTCTGTTCCTTCCTGCTGTTGATCTTCACAGTTCCAAGTGGAGCTCCTTCCAGGGAGTCCTTTTTGAGAATTTTGCCAAGCTTCTGCCTGGCTAATGGCTAAGGTAATGGTGTTTCATAAGTGTGGGAAAATCAGTGTGAACATGACAACAAAAGCGATGCTTTTACTGATGAAATTACATCATTAGATTGGTCTACACATTGAGGGAGAGGCTGGCCAGCAGGTTGAAGGAGGCGATTCTCTCTTTCTACTCTGCTCTTGTGAGACCTTGCCTCAAGTACTGTGTCACCTTCTGAGGCCCCCAGCACAAGGCAGACATGGACCTGTGAAAGTAGGCCAGAGGAGATCCACAAAGACATTCATAGTCCTGGAACACCTCTCCCATGGAAAAAGGGTGAAGGACCTGAGATTTTTCAGTTTGGGGAAAAGCAGGCTCTGGGCAGATCTTATTGCAGCCTTTTGACATTAAAAAAATGAGAGATATATTTACCAAGGATTGTAGTTACAGGTCAAGGGGCAATGGTTTAAAATGAAAAGACAGTAGATTTAGATTAGATATAAGGAGGAAAATTTTCCAAGTATTGTCATGGAACAGTGGACCAGGTTGTCCAGAGGAGTTGTGCTCATCCCTGGACATGTTCAAAATGAAGCTGAATGGGACTTCAAGCAGCCTCTTTTTGCAGCCTTTCTGCTTCAAATACATATGAAATTAGGTCCAAATTACAACTCAGGTCCAGATTAGTTACTTCCTCTCAGCACTATTTCAAAATATACTCACTAGCAAGAACACATGTGCTTACACTGATAGGTTCTATTTAGGGATATTGCATCTGTCTCTAAGAGTCACTTGTTTGTCCTGCTCAGAATCTGTTTGAGTTGAAGATTTTAAAGTTTGAACCTTTAGCGAAGATCTTCTCCTTGTAATGTAGGGAGCTAAGCAAGCAAGAAAAAAAAGAGAAATAGTTGGGAAATGAATCCTCAGCAGGACTGCAGCAGCAACACTGCCTTCAAGTAGAGAGCATGAAGAAACGTGACTTCTGCCAAGGGTAGTGTAAGAGCTCCAGAAGAGAGCTAAGTACCTTATTCTCAGAAGTGGAGATACATGTTCCTTCTGTTCTGCTCTTGCAGCTGATAAGAGAGATAAAAATAAGGTAAGAGTGTTGCTGCTGTGAGTGCTTTTTTCATTTTGCTTTTCCAAAACTGATCCACTACAGAGAGGCCTACAAAGGTAACCATGTAGAGCCTCTGAAATTACCTTTGCTGTGCTCCACTGCAGCAGAGCTCACGCCCACTCTGTTTTGGTCTGCAGCAGGAAGCTGCACATCAGCCAACACTTTCCTTTGACCTTCAGAATCAGTCTGCATATTTTAAAAGACACATATGAGAACTGCCACAGGCTGCTTCCACACCCTCTTCCACCCTCAAAGCTTCTGCTTCAGCCAAGAGGCCTAACAAGAGAGGGATCAGGTAAAGGAAAGAACAAAAAGAGCAAACACAGTCAGCATATTTGGCATCTCTCTCTTGAGCAGAACTTCCAAAACAGGACAAAGTCCTCCTGCCCAAGCTTGAGAGAACCTGGGCAGAAGAAATAGAAATTGTGGGTCATCCACAACCATTTGACATTGACTGGATCCACAGAAGAGGTCTATGAGGTGGGAAAAAAAGATTCTCACAATGCCAGCCTTCTAGGACTTCAGAGGACTGTAACTAAAAGGAAGTTTTACTTATTTGCCTTAGAAATCCCACATGGACTTCAGCTGTAAGGAGGTCCAGGACATTAACTGGACCTCACTTTGTCCCAGTCCCATCTGAACATCTTGTCTGAAGCAGCAGCATGTCGAGGTCCAAGTTATGAACGTGTGGCAGAAGCAGAAGCAAAGGAAAGTGAGCCCAGAAGCAGATGAGTCAGAGGGACCCCCACTCTCTTCCTCAAAGAAGATACCTCAGAATCCCAGGGAAGATCATTGTATTCCTGTTTTGCTTCCCTTCCTCCTGGCTGCAAGACTCTGTCTTCCTTTTTAGCTTCTCTCCATGCTTGTTTCAAGACCCCTAAGAAAAGATAAGCACACAACAGCTATGAGTGTTTATTTTACTCTGCTTTTCTGCATCTGATTCACTCCAGAGAGGCTTACAAAGGTAACCATTTAGTCCCTCTGAAACTACCTTTGCTGTGTTCCACTCCAGCAGAGCACAAATCCGACCTGTTGCTGTTTGCAGCAGCAAGCTGGACAGCAGCCAACACTTTCCCTTCACCTTCAGAATCAGTCTGCTTAATTTAAAAGACACACATGAGAACTGGTACAGGCTACTTCTCCACCCACATCCACACTCAAAGGCTGTGCTTCAGCCAAGACACTTAACAAGAAGGATCAGGTGATGGAACGAACAAAAAGGGCAAACACAGCAAGCATATCCAGCATCTCTATTGAGCAGGGTTTTCAAAATGAGACCAAGTACACCTGCCCATGCCACAGAGAATGTAGGCAAAAGAAATAAATCTATAGACTGTAGGTCATATGGGAACCCAGTTGATGTTAATTGCATGTACAGAAGAGAGATGTTTGATGGAAAATGAATCCTCACAATGCCAGCCTTGCACAGTTTTCACAGGATTGTAACAAACATGGAGCTTTACTACATTATCCTTACTGCAAATCTAGATTGGACATCAGCCACAAGGATGCCCAGGACATTAGCTTGACCTCACTTTGTCCTAGTCCCATCTGAACAACGTGTCTGCAACAGCAGAATGTTATCAAAGTCTAAGGTATGAGTGTGTGGCAAAAGCAGCATCAAAGGAAAATTAGCCCAGAAGCCAGTTATTTAGAAGGACCTCACTGTCTCCCTCAGAAAAGGTACCTCAGAATCCCAAGAAGAATTATCATCTTCTCCTGATTTTTCTGCTGGTTGCAAGACCCCTAAGAACAGATAAGAGACTTGTCACAGCTCTTCCAAATCTGATTCACTTCACTGAGGCTTACAAAGGTAACCATGTAGTCCTTTTGAAATTACATTTGCTGCGCTCCGCTGCAAGAGAGCGCATGCCCAGTCCTTTACGGTCTGCCACAGCATGCCGCCCACCAGCAAATACTTCTTCTACAATTGCAGAAAAAGGCTGCGTGATTTAAAAAACACACATAAGAAGTGGCACAGGTGGCTTCTGCACCCACTTCTATGCTCAAAGCTTCTGATTCAGCCAACATGCCTAAGGAGAAGGATAAGGTGATGAAAAGAACAAAAAGGGCAAACAAAGCCAGTGTTGAGCCATTGTTGTTGAGCAGGATTTTTAAAATGAGACAAAGTCCACCTGCCCAAGCTTGAGAGAACCGAGGCAGAAGAAATAAATCCCCAAATTGTGGGTCACACACAACCATTTAACATTGACAATTCACAAAAGAGATTTGCAAGGAGGGAAAAAGCAACTCTCACAATGCCAGTCTTCTAGGACTTCAGAGGACTGTAAGCAGAAGGAAGAATTACTTCTTTGTCCTAGAAATCCAGCTTGGGGATCAGCCACAGGGAGGCCCCAGACTTTAGTGGACCTCATTTTGTCCCAGTCCTAACTGAAAAGATTATCTGAAGCAGCAACTGGTTAAGGTCCAAGTAAGGAGGGTGTGGCAGAAGCAGCATCAAAGTAGAATGAGTTCAGAAGCAGGTGAGCCAGGGGGACCCCACTGCCTCCCTCACAGAAGGTACCTCAGAACCCCAGGAGGAATCACCATCTTCCTTTTCAGCTTCTACTGATGCTGCTGCTGGCAAGACGCCTAAGAAAGATAAGAAGCATGTCATTTCTGTGGGTGCTTATTTCACTCTCCTGTTCTCCACCTGCTTCACTCCAGAGAGGCTTACAAAGGTAACCATCTAGTCCCTCTGCAATTACTTTTGCCACGTTCCACTGCAGCAGAGTGCGCATCCAACCTGGTGCCGTTTGCAGCAGGACACTGCGCACTGGCCTGCACTTTTCCTCGACCTTTATGATCAGTCTGTGTAATTTAAAAGATGCATATAAGAACTGGCACAGGCGGCTTCCATATCCACTTCCCTGCTCAAGTCCTTCGCTTCAGGCAGCAGGCCTAAGGAGAGGGATCAGGTGATGGAAAGGACAGAATGGGCAAGCACAACCAGTGCGTTTGGATCACTGCTGAGCATTGTTTTCAAAACAGGACCAAGTCCACCTGCTCAGTCTGGAGAGAATCTAGGCAGAAGGAATTAATCTCTAGACTGTAGATCATATGGGAACCAGCTGATACTGCATGCATCTAGGGAAGCGAGCTGTGTAATGGAAAAACAGCAATCCTCACAATGCAAGCCTTTCAGTTTTCAGAGGAGTGTAACCAACTGTGAGCTTCACTGCTCTGTGCTATACTAGAAATCCCACTTGAAGGCAAGCTGCAAGGAGGCCCAGGACATAAACTGGACCCCACTTTGTCCCAGTCCCAACTGAACAGCTTGTTTGAAGCAGCAGCATGTCAAGGTGCAAGTTACGAGTGTGTGACAGGAGCAGCAAAGGAAAACAAACCCAGAATCCAGGGAGTCAGAGGAACCCCATTGCCTCCCTCAGAGAAGGTACCTCAGAATTGCAGAGGGAGCGTTTGTCTTCTTTTTTCTCTGTTCCTTCTGCTTTGTAGTCTCCTAACAAAAGATAAGAAGTGCATAATTTCTGTGAGTGCTTATTTCACTCTGCTTTTCTCCACCTGCTTCACTCCACAGAGGCTTCTGAAATTAACCATCTAGTCCCTTTGAAATTACCTCTGTAGGGCTGCACTCTAATAGAGCAACTAGACCTTTATTTTGGTCTGCAGCTGGACCATTGTCTTTCTTTTCTGCTGCTTCTTCTTCTGGGACATCACCTAAGAAATAAGATAAGAAGCACGTTGTTGCCTTGAGTCTTTATTTTCCAGATCTTTGACCCGTCCCTCCAGACCAGCTTTCCATTGATTGGGTATCATTCTGCTACTGGCCACAGTGATTTTCCTCATGACCTCTTTGATAGCAAAGTACCTTACATGACTCTGCCAGCGCAGGTGTTTCCAAGGGAATGACAGGAGCTGTCTCATAGCAGGAGCTCCCAATTTGTTCATTAGCAATACTAAATATAGAAAGGAAGAAGATGCATTAGGAAAAATCCCCCCAGATTTCCATGCACTCTCTGCAGGAAGAGTAAAAGCCATGCATGCTCCATTCTACCCATATTCATAGATAACTGCTAAAGGGTCGCACACACACAGAACATACTGCAGTCCCAGAGTAATGGAGACTGAAATCCTCATTACAGGCATGCTGACAGTACAGGGTGCCTAGTCTTATCTGTGAAGTAATTCACTCCTGCTACAGTCTGGCTACAGTCTCATCTGATAAATCTCCTCTCCATTTCAAGGGCCAATGAATCTAACAAGCCTCCTGGCAGACTGACATCACCAAAGCCTCTACCTCAGCTAGATGTTATGCTAATGGTGCAGCTACTCTCCACTTCAAGATGGTTTAAAGTCTCCTCAGTCCTGGTCTTCACTTTGAAGGGCTTCAGAAATTCCCATGGCTAGCCTGAGGACCTCAGAGTTTAGAGAACGCTCAAGTGGGTTACCAACAGGCCAACAAATATTGTGCTTGCATTCCAAGACCTGTGCTGTCTTCTAACAACCCTGAGTTGACTGGGGCTTGGGTTTGTTTAACAAACAGAAAAAAAAAACCAATCAAACAAGAAAATAAATTAAACATGTTCTCCAGATCAAGGTTGCTGTGCAGAATGGTGCATTATCACGACATTTGGACTGTGCCAGAAGCCTGGAAGGAAGGAATGAATGCCACATATCGTAAGAGCAATCTTCAAAGATGCTTTATCCCTAAAGGAGTTTTTACACCACAGTTTACACATGCTCCCTTCTCTCCTGCTTCCCATCGATACAGGTTGCCAGAAGGGGCAGGGGAAGAAGAAATGAAGTCAAGATCCAGTGGCATGAGTTCATGGGCAATTGTTTATAGCTAGAAAAGGCATGCTTATAAGAATAATGCAGTAGATTCACCCATCCCTTGGCTACCACCACTGTGAAAGAGGGCTTTTTCCCTCAGCCTAGTAAAGCGCACAGGGGATATCAGTTAGATCCCCTCTGAAACAAAAGGCAAGTAGTTGCTGCCAATGCGGTGTAACTTGGAAACACACAGGTGAATTCTCAGAGACAACTGGGGGGGAAGGGACAAAGTTTTCCTCAACTTCTAAATCTACTCTTGACATGGAAAGAGATACATCAGAAGACATCACTGAGCTCAGCTTCTACAAAGCTCTCAGCACCTCATTAAACCCTACTGCTGTTACCAAAAAGGGAGGTACCTCAGCCAGATATTAGGGGAATGCGGTTGTTCTAACAATGATGTAAAACACTTACAGATCATCTTGAACCATTTTGGTGAAAGGTTGACATGGGTAGAGTTCCTTGTCTGACTCAGGAAAAACAGCACCATGTTGAAGAAGAAGTTGTATTACTTTCTTATTCCCAGAAAAAGTAGCAACTGTAAGAGGGGTCCTAGGGCATCCAAGAGATAAGAGTAAATATGTCAGCTTTTGCAAACATTGCCTAGCCAATACTTTAATTCCTCTTTGCTCCTTAAACAATTCATTTCCCCACTCCTACAGGCAGAGTGAAGGGACAGCCAAATACCTACAAATGTTGGAGAATTCAGGTATGTGGGACCTCAGGAGGTCTCCTGGACAGCCACCTGCCCAGAGCAGATTCAGGGCCTGTGTGCCTGTGCATACATGCACATGTGGGCATGTGGCATGGTAAACAGTGCTTTCTTGCAGTCTTGCAGGTGTGGAAATCACCCCCTGAAGAAAGTGGCAACTGAGCCCGGGTCTGCTTTCACAAGTCACACAGGAGATACTTCTGGGTGACTCCTGGTCCTTTTTCAAAGTTCATTCTTATGCCTCCCATCAATCCAACTCGAACAGGGCTAAGGAACCCCACATGCACTTTTTGCAAACCCTTTACCTATAAACTTTATCCTGAGCATTCACGTCAGCTCCTTTTTGAAGAAGGAACTTGACCATTTCTTCACGGTTTTCAATGATTGCAAGAGTAAGCGGAGTGTGTCCCCACTGAAAGGAGAAAACATCTCTCTTAGAATAACAGAGAGAAGTAGAGCAAGTTGACCTGGGAAGAGCAGTTTTACCCAAAGTCCAAGCTTACTTTATTCTTAGCATCAATATCTGCACCATGCTCAAGTAACAGCTTCACTAGAGATTTGCTAGAAACCATGACAGCAAGGTGAAGGGCGGTGTTACCATTTACAGCTCTGTGGTCGTGGTTGGCACCATGTTCCAGCAGAATAGCTGCACAGTCCCTGTGCTGGTGCTCTACTGCCTGGTGGAAACAAGACACAAAGGAGGAATAACCTCCAACATATGTGTTTCTCACTGTCAGAACTCCCACACCTTCCCAACACTGGAAAGAATGAGCGTCATCAAAGATTAGAGAATGTAAGCCCCTTCTGCATACCTTTATTAGTGGTGATTTATCCAATCTGTCACAAGGGTTTAGTTTGCACTTCTTTTCTACCAGAAACTGAACAACATCTGCATGGCCATTTATGCAAGCAAGATGCAGAGGAGTCCTAGAAATTAAACATATGCTGTTGCCCTGGTTTAAGTTCAGATGGCAAATAAGCACCATGCAGCCATTTGTTCACACCCTCTCCCTCTCCACCCCAGTGGAACAGGGAGGAAAATCAAAATTAAAACTTTAAATAACAATTAAACTATAACAGATTGATAAATAGAAAAAATGAAATAAAATAAATATTATAATAATAATAGCAAATAAAAAATCCCAAGAAAAAATGTGATGTACAATACAGTTGCCGACAACCCACTGATGCCAAATCCCATTTCAGAATGTTGACCTGGCTAAGCTCCCTCCAGCTTTTGTGTACTTTCTCACTGGCAGAGCATGAGACACTGAAAATGTCCTTGACTTAGGGTAAACATTGCTTAGCAATGGAGGCTGTGTAAATCTACAGAGAGCGTAGAACCAGTGTGAGCACCTGAGAACTCCCCCCTCCCTCCCATCAGTCCTGCATCAGTTTTGTCCCAGAGACTGATGGGATGGGACTTCTGACAGCATTAGGAAGGCTGTGCTGGTTTTTTGCGAATCCATGCCCTGCTAAACCAAGCCACTCAGTCTGGCACTTGGAAAGGAGCTGTCTCTGCTTGAATGAAAGGCTGATGAGCTCCACAGAATCATCAGATCTTAATATGGTTTGGGTTGGAAGGGACCTTAAAGACCATCTAGTTCCAACCCCTGCCATGGGCAGGGACACCTTCCACTGGACCAAGTTGCTCAGAGCCCCATCCAGCTGACCACTTGGACAAACAGGGATGGGACAAAAAGAAGATCAAGTACAGGGCCCAGGCTCCAGAGCAGGGCAGGGCAAGCCAGAGCAGAGTGGAGCTTTCTCTGTCTCCTATTACAGCTCAGGCAGGGCTCCTGTAAGGCTGGTGCTGTGGGGCTGACCCTGCTGCCAGGCACAATTCTGGGCTTGCCTGACTCTTCCAGACAGGGTGGGTGTGTTCTCTGCAATATTGGGTTTGTTACCTGGTGTGCAGCAAGTCAATAATTACACACTTGTGAGAGACATGGATTATGTGTTTCAGAGCCTGGGTGCTCAATGGTATTTCATAAATAAAGCACACCCCACCGGACTTTCCATGCTATTATTTATACATAGAAGTTCAGAATTAAAAGCTTCCCAAGTACTGCCCCTCTACTACGACTGTTTAATAGTTTCCATACAAGTTATGTAACCACAGCTAACTTCTATGCATGCTTAGGGGAGGGGTCTTTTTAACCTGTAGGTGTGATTTTCAGTATTATAATGAAGAAAATACAGCAACATTATACATGGACCTTGAGTCTTTTGCCAAACTGGCAATGTATAGACACAGAAATACATCAACATCTTGATTTACAACAGGCTTTACAGATGTCCTTCACTAAGGGATGCTTCTGCTGTCTGTTCTACTGACACAACAATATCTTGATTTACTACATCTTAACGCTTGTTAGTTCCAGGATGTCCTTGGCTAAGGGATGCTAGCTGTTGTTCCACTGATTGTCTCCTCTCTTGCTGCTCAGGCTTGAAAGCAGGCAAAATAAATACTTAAAAACCCCACCCCGACTCAGATAATTTCGACAAACTCCACATTTTGAACAGGCGGAAGGCCTGCTGTTTGTCCTTCCTGCTTGTCCCGGTGGTAGCCATTGATGCGGAGTTTGTTCAGCCACCAGTGCTGCCGCAGCCGGGCCAGGTCCGCGCTGTGCAGGTCCACCAGCACCATGGCTCGGGGCTCGGCGACCTCGGGCTGGGCTCAGCATGCACAGCAGGTGCCCGGCGGCCTGTGCCGAGCCCCGGGCGGGGACGGGAAGCGGCCGTGGGGACGGGATCGGCAGATCCGAAAGGCGAGGTCCGAGCGGCGGCTGCGGCGGTGAGGGCCGGAGGCGCGCTGCCCACACCGCCAGCACGGAGCCAGCACTGGGAGCTGGACAGCGCCCGGCGGGGACAGCGACCGTGCAAGGCGCCCAGGCGTCACACACGGGCAGCTCGGGACACACCCGCCCCGGGCACGGCCCTCTCCGGCGGGGAACGGGGGACCCGGGATAACACGGCCTGGAGTATCAAAATCACAGCCTGAGACTCCCTCCTTTTGAGAAACTCTGAAGAAGTATGAGCTATAATAATGAAGAATGTTACCCCAGATTAAAAAAAAAAACAAAAAAAAACAAAACAAAACAAAACAATAAAAAAAAAACCAAAAAACAAAAAACCAAAACCAAAACCAAAAACAAAACAAAACAAAACAAAAAAAACCAAAAAACCAACCAGAACTGAGATACTGCTGGTTCCCAGGAGACTGTGTTTTCCCCTTGGCAGACAGCGTTCTGGAGATAGTCTCTTCAAGCTTCCTCTAAGCCAAGGGCAGGCTTTTGAATAGGAGGCAGGCTAGAAGCCTCCTGTGGTTTACCATATCCTAATCCCAGTGATCAATAGTTAATTGTATTTCTATCCTCTTCAATCCATTGATCATTTTATGTTAAAACATTAGCTAATTAATGACTACCTTTGAACACCACAGTTAGACTCATTAAGTTAATTTTAAATAAATCAGTAACAGACAAATTCCTGGTGGTTTGGGCAGCCTTTAAAAGGGGTAATTTAGAAAATGAGTTTTCAATGACTCCATTCTAGCAGTTGGCAAGAACTCAAAAAATAAGCTAAGTCTCAACTGAGGCCATAAACCCTTTTATAGAAACACTAAAGTCAGATTGTCAAGGAATTCAGCCCCCCAAATCCCCAGCCTGTTTAAAAATCTGCCTACTCTCCTGGCATTAAAATACCTCACTTCAGAGGCAAAAACTCTGAGCCCTCTATCATGAGCAGGAGGGGGGCTGTTCACTACATATGCACAGACAAAGAGAAAGCAAATTATTTCCTGAAGAAAAAGACATTTTAAGGAATGATTTTGCACTTCCTCTTCTATCTATTAGGAAAAACGGTTGATGTCAGGTGGAAGAAAACTGCAAGGACAGAAAATAATTCTTTAGGGAAATACTAATATCCAACATATACAGTGATTTATGTCCTTTTTTTTTTTTCACCTAAAAGATCGTTGTAAAGATTATAATAACATAAATTAAAGATTTAAGTCTTGATTGCTTTAATACCTAACTGCTAAATCGTGTTAATAAGGAAAATATGTCTGACTGCTTTTTCTAATCCTTTTCATGCTTGATTTTCAAATTATATGGTAAAAATTAACTACAGCCAAATGCAAGGGCCCCCACTGAGGGACAGGAATGAGTTAGGCCACTGGTTGTTCATAAAATAATTCCCTAGTAACTTACCATCAAGGAACAATTTACATTCACAAATTATCAGGAGCCAGATTTTGACTACCTAGATAAAAGTCAGAGCACTTAACTGTGAAGTATTCTTTTGAGCCTCAAAAGAAGGCATAGACTTTGGATGCTAGCTTCTCAAAAGCTTGAAGAGACAAGACCTCTTGAAAAGCTTGAAGAGACAATACCAACAGAGTCTTTTACTTGCATGGATTAATCCTTCACCAGTTACACCAGTAGAAGTTGTTCTAGTGGATGTGATAGAATCACACTTAGTGATTGTATCAGCAAGTGGTATAGAGAAATACACCCCACTGCAGTGGCTGTTATTCTGTGTCCCCTAGAGATACTCTGCCGGAGCCAAAGTGTCATCCAAATACAGTCTTGTTGCACTGAATGCCATAAACAGTGTAAACAGTGCTGCAATAATTATCCAGACTGGAGGCAATTCCATTCATTCAATCTTGCATTTCATTCACACAGCTGAGCCTAAAGCACATCTTTGCAAATGTTGTGTTTGATGCTATCCCAGCACACTGTCCACGCAGCATTCAGAATTAAGCGGGCTAATTGAAATAACAAGAAAAAAACCTTAATTAATGCCTCCTCATGATTTCTGTGGGTCACATGGTGGTTCTCTGCTGCAAGTAACTGGTTTCTTGCAGGAAAATAGACACCTGAAGTGGCACAGGCCATTCCATCTGACTGTTAGCTCACTGGTCATTACCATGACTTGAAAGCATTTAGATGTGCAAGTAACAGGATACTGCTATCAAACCTCCAGCATAGTGACTGGGTATTGTGTAGGAACATAGAAGCTTTCATATTTAGCACATGGCAAAAAAAAAAAAAAACCTGCTCTCACGAACCTGCTGTATGTAAGGTTCCCTGATTCTAACAGTGCATCCCATCACCAATGTTTGCCAGTATTCAGTGGTGCAGCTCAAAGAAAGCAGCAGGGTTTGCTCCCAGTCATCACTTGAATCTCTTAGTGATTGTTAGATTTCATCCTGCTTAATGAACAGATTAGTTCTGTGCATTGGAATTACTCTACACTTGATTAGAGAATT
The DNA here is from genome assembly GCF_024509145.1 of Vidua macroura. Classification (NCBI taxonomy): domain Eukaryota; kingdom Metazoa; phylum Chordata; class Aves; order Passeriformes; family Viduidae; genus Vidua; species Vidua macroura. Next base: position 82,839,508 of record NC_071572.1, read on the forward strand.
TATTTATTATTCTCAGAGCATCAGAAATAATCAATTCTATTATATTTTTGCCCTTTTATCCCTCATAATCCTTTTTCACCTCATTCCAGAAATGCATTTTCTTCTGAAATTTGCACCCTAAGTTCTACTGGGACCATCCACAGAGTACCAAGCTTCTAAAGATAGCACAAAATCAGCCTTGATATTTTTCTTCATTGTAGACAAAACTAAGATGACTGTTTAGTATTTTTCGTCACTTGCATACCAACAGAGTATCAATTCTTGTGTATTATTAGCCCCTAGGTGTTTTTATCTGCCCTCTTTATTCACATTTCTTTCCAGGCTTTTGAATTATCTGATCATAATAAGTGTGCAGGCTGGGATCCCTCTATTCAAGGCCTCCCTGAGATGCACAACCATTGGGAGATGCTTGCTCTCAGAACATAGCCTGTTACATACTCCTTTATGAAACTCCTTAGCTGCTAACTAAATCTTGTCTCCTCCAACAACTTCTGTTTATGAAGGAACTTCTATCATGTGCTTACCTTCATGGTTTGAAGCTTAAAGAACATTAGCACCCTAACGTTGCTGGTGAGATAAATACTGCAGTTGCCTTTCAGCCAGAATCAGTCCCAAGAAGAAAAGCTCACAGAAGCTTGCAGAGAGGGAGATTACAAACCTCCTCAGGGTCAGGCCACAGTCCCACAGCACTTTCTTTCCACCAGAGTACAAGAAAAGACATTTTGGAGAGGAAGTGCCACCACCACAAGACACTTTCCTGATTTGGGTCCCTTTCTTCCTATAGACAACCCTGTGCTTTTTTTTTTAAGCCATCTTTAAGAAAACACTCAAGCAAAGTTAGGACACAAGTTATTTAGGTAAAACTGGCAGTACTGAGTTGTTGCAGGACACCAGAGGAATGGCTGGCTGGCTGGCTGCCAACATCCAGGTGGGGAAGTGGTGGGAGAACAGGGGCAGCCGTGAGTGGGTGGGGTGGTGCCCCCTGTCCCGTGTGTGCACAGCCAGCCCCAGAGCCCACACCACCAGGAACACCACCAGGAACAGCCCAGCTCTGCTGGTAGTGCAGGAGCAAGATTCCAGTGCTGGAATTAGCATAGGCTTGCCTGACAGAGAACCGTAGGCATAATGAAATAATAAAACTCAGCATAATTTTACAGTTGAACTTGACAATTTTTTTCCCCAAACTAGACTATTCTATGAGAATCATTCTACAATAAAGATATATTTATGAGGGCTTATCACATAAATCCTGCTCAATACTCACAGGCCCTTTGTGAGCTGTGCGCCCTTTCATCTGCATTTTGTCTTTCCTCTTCTTTGGGTTGGTGGTTGAGATGAAGTGACTTACCACTAGCCACCTTGAAATATCTTCAACAGACAAAAAGAAAGATAATTTAATTTAAAATTACAGGAACAGTAGGTTTACCTGTCTAACCTGATTTATTAGTGTTCCCCTGCCAACTAGTTTGGATAAGATTCCAACCACCTGAGCACCTTCATGTGTTTGATCTCCGACAGACATTTAAGAAGATTGTCGTTTCTATGGATTTTGTCGTATGTGACATAGTGAATTTCCTTTCTTCCTTTTTTTTCCAGTTGGTCCTTAAGAAACAGAGCACACGGTTAATTTGGGAGATCTAAAGAACAAAGATAAAGACTGGTTTAAGTCCACTTTCGCTGAAAGATTTTTTTTCTTCCCTGGAATTATGTCTGATACAAAGGTTTCTTACAAAGGAAATTCACAACAGACCCACAGGGGGAAACTAAAAGGGTGGGCAGGATGTGCCTTTAAACATCCTTAATTCAACAACTGAATGTTGCACAAGGGAAATGGACTGCAGAAAATGGAGAGGTTATTACCATGCAAACCTGTAATACAGTATTGCCATTGTCACTAAGAAAGCAAAAGCTTTGTACTGAGCTCTTTAAGCCTCAGAGGAAGGGCTTGCTCTAGATAAGCTTTCCTTGACCTCTACAACCTGCACAAGGTAGATGAGCTGGAGCCAGCCAAACCGGGCTTTGGGGGTAACAGAGAGAACAAAGAGCGAGTACTTCTAACACATGTAAAATGCATCATATATCATGTATTCAGATGTAATTTGGGGCTGAAGAGCAATTAAGAAAGAGTAAAGTGTAAAAATATGTTGGCAAATACATAAATGTGGCCTCATGTGTGTCTTGAAATGGGGGAGAGGAAAATACCACCATGAACATCTTGCACTTCCAGACACTGGAAGTGGGCTAAAGCTCCCCCTTCACCACCAACCACCAAACCAAAACCATCAACCCTAGGACTCAAAGGAGCAGGGGAAGAGTGAGGCAGAAGGGGTCTAGAAACTAAACAGAGTGAGAATAATAATTGTAATTGTGTAGTTATCATTATTATATTATTATTGAAGTTTTTCTGCACTGAAGCATTTTTTTTCTTATGTAATTATTTAGTCTGAACTATTATTTGCTTCTTGGATTAGACCGTTAATATTTCAATCACAGCAGCAATAAATTCTTGTTTTATATATATTTCTTCTGAAATTTCCTCTGTCCTACTCCCTATCCCTCCTTTATCCTTTGCTCCTCCCACTGCACCATCCAGAGTGGTGGCCACACTGAAAATGAACCAATGTGAAAGACAGGCTTTTTCCAGTGATTTGTTCTGGGAGAGTTGATCAACTTTGCAAACACCATCAGAGTGAAGGGAAGATTACTACCTGTTTTAGAAAAGCTGGAGCTCTACACAGTTTTACTATCTGAGCATCATTATAATTTCAAAACTATCTCATTCCAACAGAATGTGAAATGCAATAATAACTACCTGTGAATTTTCTATGGCTATGTCCTGACAGCAGTACAGCAGCAGCAGTTTTTCCCTACTCTTATTTATTTCTTCTTATTATATATATGCATTTTCCTGATTATTTTAACTATAAAACTAGCCACATTCCAGGAAACAAGAATTTTAAAGCCGATTATGTCTGGAGCAGGACAGTGATTGAAATGAAAATTGTATTTTCAATGTAGACTTTCTTAAAAATTACCATTCTTTGAGTTTTCCTACCTCAATGCTTAGAGCAGGATGGAGAGTAAATACCACATATACAGAAACCTAGAATTAATTCTTAAATATTTTTCCCTTATCTAAAGCATATTTCTGCAGCATATCATACAAGTTAATTCTAGTCCAAATTTCAGATATTCAGGACTATTTTTCTTGATGTATGTTCCTAGAAAGGAAAGCTGAAGGGTGTAGCAAACCTACCAAGATAAACTAATGTATGAGATGATTTGCAATAGATTAGTCATTTCATCAAAAAATTTAAGAGACGTCTGAAATACCTGTGCAGGGTAATTTTTAAAAACATCTACCTCACAATAAGTAACGAATTAAAGGTATGCAGGCAACAGCTGCGCACTCCTCTGGGAAGAGATAATATTTTTGTTCTTTGCTTATTCAGCAATTAAAGAGGTCTTAATCAATTAAAGTCTTCTTATAACCACAGTCACCAGAGGACAAAGCAAATATTTCATAGTTCTTTATGTTCTAAATCAGTCTTATCCTGAGCTTTTGGTTTATTCTGGACTAAAGGCTGCAGCCTTGCACATGGTGCCAGCGATTATCCCAAAGCATACGGCCATGCTGAAGCTTCACATCTCTGTAGTGTTCCAGTTCCAGTTGAGGCTACAGAAACCTGGATCCAATGCAGATGAATGCTACACACAAGCCAAGATATTTATGTCCAAATTTCCTACAGCTTAAGGCATTAATTTCTTCCTTCTGTAATATTTAGAATATGTCCTCAGTCTGGGATTACATTTTCTGGAAAAAATACAATCCTAAACCCGCAACCCCAGTTTTGGCTGCCCTTTCCTTTTTAATAACTTCTATATTGTCAAAGTGTAGGAATTGGGCATTTAAAGCATCTTTTAAGGGTAGGTGTTGGATTTTTCAGAACCAGAGCAACTAATCATTTGTCAAAGTCATATGTTTTTATAAATATGTTTTGTTTCTGGCTCTCAGTGTTAGCTGTATTTTCTATGGCTCACCAGCACTTTATGATTCTGAGCAACCCAAATACTGCTCAAGACAGATGGAGTGCTGGGTTATTGCAAACTCTTCATCTGACCCCAGTTCAATCTCATAGGAAAATTATCCATGGCCCTAGAGAAAAAGAAAACCCAAACTGTTCATATCATCACACAATTATCCACATTTGCACCCTGAAATCTCCTCCTCATATGTATGCTTTAAAAACAGCATCCTGCCACATCCTGGGAATATCTGAGCCCATCAAGGCAATTCATCTCCCTTCATCACTATGTCTGCTGTTTTTTTTCACCATGAGTCTGCCAAAGGTGAGTTATTCTGACAACTTTTCCAGAGCATCCACCCTGGGAGCAAATAAGGATGCAGGCACAGAGCAGACAAGGGATTAAACTCATCTTATGGTCAGGAGCAGCTGTACAGAGAACACAGCACACCCTAAAACTGTCAGGACTGTGGAACACATCCAAGATCACCTGAAGAGCTCCTTTACACAAAATTCCTAGGCTTAATCTGGGCTTTGCCTCTTTGTTTTAGGAACAAGTCTATTCTTATATAGGACCCACTTCTGACAGTGTGGTGAAGGCCATAATAGAGAAGTCTCTATAAAAACACCTTCTCCAAACAAGAAGTGAAATAACTCCTTTAAACTGTTAAGTCAGAAACTGAATAAGTGTTTGTCATCTAATTTCAGCTCTCCCACACATACTTCCAGTGAAGTCAGTGAAAATTTAGGCATCTAAAAACTATTTTGGATTGACTTCAGTCTTCTAACCTGTCAATAAGGACAAAATTCTGTACTTCTTCAGTAAGAAGTGATCTCATTGTAATCACTTGCTTCTGCAATTACCTGTAGCTAATTAGGAGTGAGTTATTTAACTTAATTTTTATCTCTTACCCAGAAAACCCCACTAGGCAGCCAAAGGCAAGAATCAGCAGAGACAGGAAAAATAAACTCTTGCTATAATAAGTAATTTGCTGTTTGCTGAGTTTTAAGTTAGTTACTAATCTTCAGACTTTCTATTGGCAAGACATCACCTAAACTTGTATTTTCATCCATTTAAGCATCTAGTAAAATTTTTGGCAGAGTTGTCACTCCAGAACTTGTTGATCTACTCTTTGTGAATTATTTTCAGCTTACTACTAACAAAACTACACTAACTCAACACTGCTTTATAATTCTTGACCCGCACCTGGTTGTCCTGTCAATGACATTGTGAAAGACAATGACATTGTGAGACTATTGGTGAATCAATTCACAACAACCCTCCTTTGCAAACTATGAAGCCAGGAAAAATTGTGCACAAATTGCTACAAGAAATTGCCCTCAAATGGATTTTGTCATATCCAAAGGATGTTTTTGCTACTCATGGCATGAAATGATGTGATGACTCCTTTACTCAGGAGTAAGAATGTTTTAAATACTACCACAATATTTTCCATTAATTAACCCAAGGAAAAGTCCATCCACTTCTCCCATGAGGTTGTGCATGACTTGATACTGTAAAATTTCTCAGCTCTCCTAATCAAGAACAGGTCACTATTTTAGCCTCTGACAACTCAAAGCCTACATGGGTACTACTGAAAGTTCACCTCAGACTTGTTGCCTGCAGCCTCCTGAATCCAGAAACTAAGACTCTGCCCTCTTTCAGCCCTGCACCCATGAGATCAAACTCCAGGCAGGATGTTATCTCCACTGCTTTGTCCCCCTGTCCTCGAAAATGTCTCCAGGATAACTCATTTTCCTTGTGACATACATGTGGGAAAACACTATTATCTCAGTTTCGTCTCTGCTTAGCTTCTTTGTGCTTCTTTGTGCTGAATGAACCATTGATCCATGAAACCCTCTGGCTGCTCAGCACTGCTGCAGTCCTCACTCCCTCCCTCCTTTCCTTGGGCTTTGAACATTTGGCACTGCAGTAATCTTATTGTCAACTCACCTGAAGAACATGAATGACCCCTCTTTCTCCCAAATCACAGTTAAAAAAATAAAGGGGGGTGTTAGAATTACAATAAATAAATGCTGGGGCTTTTTTTTTTTTTTTTTTTTTAGGTTTTTTTTTTGTTTCTTTGTTTGTTTTTCATTTCTATTTTCCTATCTGTACCTGAAATGAAATTCTTACAAGCTGTCATCTAGAAGGACCCTCCATTTTTTTTACTATGCAATATACTTTTTCCATTTCATTTTTGTCAGAAAACAAAGGCAGATGGTGATTATTTCTTTTCAGAAAAGGATGGGATTTTTAAAAATACCTGAACAGAACAAATACTTTGGGTATCACTGACAGATGGCCACAGCAAGAACGATGAGTATTCAAAATTGTTTGTGAGACCAGGATAGGTCCCCATGCTTTCAGTGCTGAAAGCCCAGTGTCTGTCCCCTGCAATGTGTACAGTCAGCATCTGTTACAGAGAGGAGTAAAACACAGAAAGATCTGAACAGTTTAGGGAAATTCTGTAATTTCCACATGTGGTTTATAAAAATAAGACAAAGTTACCCTCTCTTTTTTTGTCGGGTTTTTTGTTTGTGTGTTTGTGTGTGAGAGTGTTGGGTTTTTTTTGGTGTGGTTTTTTTTTGTTTTGTTTTGGTTTTTTTCTTTTTTTTCTTTTTTTTTTTTTCTTTTTTTTTTTTTTTTGTTTTATTGGCAAATGCATTTGGAAGTGTTGACATTATATTTTGAGGTGCATCATCAAAATAAAAAATTATTAAATTCACAATTTGGCACGTATTTATTTGTTTCATAGGGCACAGGTAAATCATTGCTAGAATGATTGTTAGGAGTCTTTCCAATTTTAATAACACTGTTCTTTCAGCTATTGCAATGCATAAGCAGTTCATCTGTCTTTATTGCCTTGCCTGACCATATTCTCTGGACTACTGTCAAAATATCCCCAGTGTCCTTGAAAAAACTCATATACAGACAATAATCAACACATTATCTGTGAGTCTCCAGGGACCCATATCCAGAAGTAAACAAAACAGATCCCTGGTAACAGAGATCCCCAGAGGAAATGTGCTACTCCATTGTCTGTGATTCAAAAGTCAGTGCTTCAGAAAACAATACTACTGTTTTTAGTCATTAGAAGGACATTTTAGCTGAAAGCAATTTGAAAAGAAATTTATTTTTATTTCCTTTTGAAAAAAATATATAAAAAATTACGTTTTTCTATGACAAACTTAAGGAAAAAAGAATCTCATGGTGCATCTCTTGACTATTTATGGCAGAGGCCATTGATAACAAGTAAACAATTCTGATTGTATTCTATGGAAGGCAGCAAGATATGTTCTAGCAAATCCTTTATGATGAAAGTTTTCTGAGCACAAATGACTGTAACTCACTTTCTTGCCCATCCGTGTACTTCTCAGAAGTCAAATGATTTCCAGAAGAAGAAGAGAAGAAAAAAGTAAAATTCAGGATAAGTCTATGACATCTTTAACTTCAAAATATCCTCTCACTAAGACTGAGTTTAGAAAATAAGCTTTTCCCCCCAAGCTGCACTACCCATGGCAATTTTATGCTTTAAAAAACACAGCAGCAAAATACTAACTGTAATGCTTTTGGCTGTCTGCTCCTTCCCTCATTCATACATCATTTAACTTCCTTTTAGGAGGTGAAAACATCAGCTAATCTGAGGAAGGAGACAACTGGTTTGAAGCAATTGTTCCATGTAATACTCTTTTTTTTGTATTCTCTCTTGTGCCATCATGGTACATCAATAATTTATAGAGCATTTAATTACACAGTAAAGCACAAGTGGGCATATTTTCTGTAGCTATTCCAAATACATCAACAAGGCCTTTTTCCCCTTAAGGTCCTGAAGCATGTATAGTAATGGACTTAAAAAAACTTTCCCTAGAGTACCTTATTGCTCTTGCTTTATGTTCTTTTAATTTATTTTGGGGATGCTTTTTGTTTTGTTTTGTTTTGTTCTTTTGAAAGGGGAATTTTCGGGCCAAACCTAGAGAATACTCTTGCTGCTTTGACTTAATCCTTTCATATAGGCAGTGCATTAATAAATAATATAGTGCTGACCTGCACTGAATTATTTTTCTAAAAATCTTTCTCAGGCTTCACAGGAAACAGGACATGGGCTTCTCAGGGAAAAAGAATCAGATGGCATTAGGCTGGTTCCTTGCTGATTTTGGTGAGACACCTGTGGATGGTCCATTCTTGGTATTCCCTTTGTTTTCAGCAGGACCCTTGGAATCATGACACTGTCACACTCAGGCTCTGAATCACTCAAAATCTCAGGTTTTCCTTCCTGCAGTGGGCCCTGACATTAGGTAAGGGTCATGGCAATGCCATTTCTATTTCTGCCACTGATTTGAAGGCTCTTGGAGCGACAAATTAACCCTCTGTGTTTCACTGTATTTTGTAAAATAAGCATTAAAAAAGCTTGCACCAACTACACAGAAGAATACCATGAGACTAATTATCAGTGTTTCTGAAGAATTGTTATGTCCTCAGGCCAAATGTGTTATTGGCAATGTTTCTTACTTTTATAAGTGCCAATCTAAGCAATAGGCACCAAATTCATTCTTTCCTTAAGGCCACTGAAGACAGCAGACCAAGTAGACCAAGTTCTGGTCTCATATCTGATCCCATCACATTTTAACCCAAATCTCTTCAGGATTACTATTAAAATTGAGACCTCTTTTACACCTGCAAAGTCTTTAAGAAAAAAACAAAAAAAGCCTACCAGTGACAAAAGTTGAGCTCCATCTGCCTAGCACACTGCTTGGCCCAGTTTCCAGTAAATATCATACCCTGCACCTGTGACACATTTTTTTTCTGTTTAAAAGTGACACAATTAGAGATAATGGAGGAAAATATACTTTATATATATACATTTATATAGCTATATAAAATCTATATTCTGCAGAATGAAAGCTACCTGAAGTTGGAAGCAGAATGCCATAAATACGTGGAATAAGCACAGTGACAGAGACAGCAAAATCACCACAGAAAAGAGAGGTGCTTTTGCCGTGCTTGTCAGGGAGGGAAGAAGGAGCCAAGTTTGGCCCAATATCGAGAGTACCAAACCATGAGCCCAGCCTTATCTGTCAAGAGAAATTGGTGTAGAAGAATTCTCTGTTTTCCAGGTGCTTAGCAACATAATATTGTGGAATTTTCATGCAGATTTTCCACAGCTGAGATTTCCAGAAAATAAAAAATCTGAACTTGTTTGGAAACAATGAGTTATTTCCTAAGCCCTAAGTGTGATGGGCTGGTTAGTAAATGGAATCCCTGCTCTGCTCGCACTTGGGTCTGTGCCAATCTTCTTGCTACATCTGTCATCTTTCCAATATTGTTTAATTAGAAAAAAAAATTGACACAATAGCACATTTTGGGTTGACAAAAAAAAAAAAAAAAATCCCCAAAGCACCCAGTTCTGCAGAGGGAGCTCCATTGATTTTGGACTAATGTTTAAGATTTTTTGAATTTTCTGCAAGAAATTTCCCTTATTATCTCTGTATACAGGACACATCCCAAGCAGATGACATTTACAGCACTTGTCAACATTTTAAGACTCTTATTCAGAGAAAGCAAATTAGAAACTGCATTTTGTTTTCTATTGAAATACGCAGAAGGAAACCTTTCCAAATTACCTTTGGAAGATGCAGGTCCCTGTAAACACAGAGCTTTCTTTGGGACCACTGTGTTCTAGGATGATTACTTGGCTTGTTCATCTTGTTCCTGTATTCGGCCAAACAATTAGCTTGGCAATGTGCCATAGCTAAACTTTTCCTTGGGAAACTACTGTTGTCTAATTGAATGTGCAATGAAAATATATGAAATTTTAAACTGTTACAAGAAAGAAAGAGGGTTAATGATTTTCTATGTTGCATTTTAAAAAAGCATCTCCTTGGACTTAGTGTACAATGATATACACTAGCTGACTACGTTGCTAAGTGACCAAGATTTGAAAATGAAAAATGTAAATATAACCCCTGATGTTGATTTCAGTGCAGGGGAGAATTTGGAGAGGAGAAGCATACATTAGGTTCATCACCCTCACATGAAAAGACATTGCAGGACATATACATTTTCAGCAATATTATTAATAATAGTTGAGTACATGTAAGTGTCTTGAGAAAATGCAATTAAAAGTTAAATTGATTTGCTTATTCATTTTTTCACTTTCATGGCAACACTTATGGCTGCCTAGTAACTGTAGTGGAATCAAAGGATTAATGCCCAGTTTTCAGGGATGTCTTCTTCACTGCAGATATAGAGATGACATTTAGATCTTAAAACATCCCTTGGGAATCCTCAGTATAGACTATTAAATCTCATGCAGTTCACTTTTCTGACCACTGAATCATCTTTCCTATCTCCTGTTTACATACATGTCAGGCATTTGTCATTTAGCATGGGCTAAGCAGACAGGTATGTTTTGTAATAGATATCCTTTGCCTCCTCTGTGAAAATACAGTATTTGAACCCAGCTTTCTAGAAAGAAATGGTCCGTGAATTAGACACTAATTTTGTCTCTTCTGTAATGATACACACATTTTCTGCATGCATTATGGGGAGTCATGAATATAGTCAGCATGGTTCAAAACAACATCTATAAACAATCATGTCTAAAGTGACAGCTTAAGTATAGATATCTGCACTGCCTATAAGAGAAAATGGGCAGCCAAGCAACATACATTGCACTCTTCTGTGTGGTTGGGGATTTTTGTTTGTTTGTTTGCCCTGAATTCCCCTTTAAAATATTTTTCTTATTTAATAAGCACTCTACTATAGTTCAGGTTTACATGGCAAATTGATTTGATAAGGTGTAAATAAATCGTTCTGTATAATTATGTGCATGCTATGTAAGGCAACAAGAATTTACTGGAGACTCTTGAGCTTTCATGAGCTTGAGTGTCTCTTGATAACTTCTGCAGTGGTAGCTGAATTGGAGCCTTGCTGCAAAAAAAAAAGGGACAGAGCAAAAAAGGAAGCAGCAAAGTGGAGAAAATACACAGTGAAAGCAGGATGCTGGTGAAAGAACAGAGAAGTCAGCATTACGTGCACTGGCACCAAACAGCACAGCAGTGTGTCCCACCCACTGAAACGGGAGGGTTTCAGCACCTCCGGATGCCAGCCCAAGCTGGAGTGGCAGCTACAGCCCTGGTTCTTCCATGGGCAAAACCCACAGCGTCAGGTATCCTACAAAAAGGACCTTGACGCTCAAAGAGTGGGTAGAAAATCACACAACCACTTCTTGCAGCTCCCAATTCACAGTACAGAACAATGTCTCATGTCCTCTTGTGTTTGTCCTCTACAACTGAGCTTGGTCCCTGCCCCAAGGACAGCCTGAGGATGCCCAAGATGGTGCAGATTCTCCAGGACACCCCCTCAGCTAATCACAGTGAAAAAACAAAGGTGCAGCGCAGACTTCCATGAAGACAGCAGTAGAATCTCCCATCTGGCAATTGCTCCAGTTATTTACTTCAAAAGAGAAAAATCTCTGAGAATGCACAAGTCAGATCTGAGATGTTTCAAGAAAGAATCAAGATAATATCATTACCAATGAGATATAAAACCAATACAGTTAAATGGATAGCTGCTGCTTTTTAAAAACATATTATTATTCCCTTTTTATTATTTCTTTGTTTTTAATTCTAGGTACAGCTAAAAATTTTTATTATGCATTAATTTATTTTAAATTTAAGAATAATTTATCAGAGGAATATTTACTGAATTTAACATAAGATTATCATAACAGCTTAAGATTTCCTATCCAATGACAACTAAAAATACTGTGATTATCACTTTGCTATGAGTATAGTACCATTTAATTTGAAAGACGGAATTACCTAGGAGAAATTACTGCAACTTGTAGACATCAATAAAGTCCCAGAAATAAAACATAAGATACTAGAGGCCAATGAAATAATGATGTTCAAACTTTTCTTATTACTGACTGGGATGATGACGACGATGAAGGCTGTGCTGGCCATTGCAGAATGCCTTCATCAGGAAGAAAGTTGTCCACAAGGACAGTCAAAATTTTATGGACCATGAGTTTAAATTAGCACACTCAGTTCACTCAATCCCAGCAATCTACATAATTTAAAAATCCCAGTTCAGGTTTAGCTGATGTCTTCAGATGAAAACATAATAAATTTTGGCAGCAGAGGCAATCTGAGGCAGAATAAAAAAAGGGTAAAATCCAAAGATGCAGAGAGGTTGTTTCGGAGAATGTGCAATGCCTAACCTGGGATGGGAGAGTATGCTACATTTTGTTTTAAGGTAATGGGAGACTGGACAAGACTAGCAAAGTCTTGACTGCAAGCATTGGATGATAAGAATATTCCCCATACCAGAAAAATATGTTTTAAAAGTTTATTAAAAACTATCAAGAAACTGCTTTGTCTGGCCTGTGCTTAGCACATTTCCAAAATGTTAGATGCTTTTGGGGAAAGAAGGTGAAGGTTCTTTCTTGTTTTCCTGCTTTTCATTTGAGGAAAGTTCTTCTTTTTTCTAATCATCATGACAAAGATGTCCTATATTTGCTTTTTATTCAGTTTTCTTCTTTGTCATGTTCTTCTCTCAGCAAAATATGACATTTTGAAGTTTTCTGGACTGGAGAAGTAAAACTGCTTTTTGCCAGTGATTCTTTATCTAAAGAAATTTCTCAGCTTTTTGACAAATAACAAAATCATTGTGCACTATCCAGGACAAACCATATTCCCCAACAGAGGTAAGCCAAAGCTGTAAAATTAAATAATTTGGTATCTTGCTTTTGTTGAGGATGTCACCTGTATGCTTTCTGTGGCTTCCTGATGGATGCACAGAAACACAGGCAAGGAGGCAGAAAACAACTTTAAAGTTCATATTGTGATAATATGAATGGGAGTGGTTCACCAGAACAGTGCTCTCATTGTGAGGGATTTTGCACTCTAAGGCACAGGATGACTTCCAAGGAAGATTTTCTTTCCTATCTTGTACACATTATACCTGGGATATTTGTGACGTATTGTGTGAGATATAGGGAAAAACTGAGAATGGAAACTTTCCCATTGAAGATAATAGGAATTTTGACTGGGGCTTAGATTCTGGCCAGAGGATTTAAATGTTGATATTTGTCTAGGAGTCAGAAAATCTGGATTCAGCTCCTCAGTGGACTATTGATTTCTGGATAGATGTTAGTATGTCAGTTAACAGTTAATTTTTAAGGCAGTTGGTTCTCAGTAGGTTTAAATAGCCCTGACACTTCCTTCAGGTCCCAGAGAGAGAATTCACAATCTTGGAAAATGCAGCTATTAATCTCTGCCCTCTACTGCTGTATCTTTCTCAGCTCTTCTGATTCCCACACTTTAAGCGGCCCATCTCTTCAAATTATAGTTTGGGGTTTTTTTTTTGGTATTGGACCTTATTAGGATGAAAGAACAGTATTAAACATTTTTCTAGTACCTGACTCTATCAGGCCCAGGCTTTGTGCTATTAGGCCTAAAAGCAACACAAATAGAAAATAATGACATAGTTTGTATTGAATTTTATTGAGGCCAGTGAACACAGCAGGTGTCACATGCTTAGAGTAAGTGTAGAAGTGAGTGAGTGTAACTACTAAAAATGAAGATGCAATACCCAAAAGAGAGTTCTGCAGCAAAATCAGAGGTGAGAACAAAGACAGTCCAAGGAACTTTCCTAGACACTAATCAAACACACATGCACATATTTGTGTCTGTGTGGGTGTACTGGGTTTGCATGGCAAGCTTTTGGTAGCAGAGGATCTACAGAGGCTGTGAGAATCTGCCAGAAGCTTCCCCCATGTCCAACAGAGCCAATGCCAGCTGGCTCCTAGAGTGACCTGCCACTGAGCAAGCTGAGCAATGTGGTGATAAAATGCCAAAGAAAAATTAATAAATGCTGAACAGCAGCCAGAGGAGAGGAGTGAGAATATGGGATAGGAACAGCCCCACAGACACCAAGGGCAGGGCAGAAGGAGGGACAGGAGGTGCTCCAGGCACCGGAGCTGAGATCCCCCTGCAGCCCATGGTTAGGCAGTTGTGCTCCTGCAGCCCATGGAGGTCCACGATGGAGCAGTGATCCACCTGCAGCCACTGGAGGATCCCATGCCAGAGCAGGTGGATGTCTGAAGGAGGCTGTGACTCCATGGGAAGTTCACAGTGAAGCAGGGATCCACACTGGAGCAGTTCATGAGGAACTGTGTCCCATGGGAAAGACTCAAGTTGGAGAAGTTTTTAGAGGACTGCCTCCCATGAGATGGACCCCACACTGGAGCAGGGGAAGGGTGTGAGGAATCCTGTCCCTGAAGAGAGAGAAGTGGCAGAGACATAATGATGAAAGAGAGTGTGATGAACTGGCTGCAGCCCCCATTTTTCCCCATCTCCCTGTGCCACTCTGGGAGAGTGTAGAGAAATCAGGAGTGAAGTTGAGCCTGGAAAGAACAGAGATAGAGGGAAAGTTTTTAAAGCTCTTTTTCTTTCATTATTCTTCTCTTTTACTAACTAGCAATAAATTAAACTAATTTTCCCATGTCCAGTCTATTTTGGATGTGATGCTAATTGAGGAGTCATCTTCCTGTCCAATGATTCTGATATCTTTAACAGTGATTGTGATTCTATGAATGGACAGGATTTTAGAAGATGGGATCCAGTCATAGACAGGGACTGTAACCAGTAGTAACCAGGTAAGTACTTAACCAGCTACTAAGACTGCCACTGCTTTGGGAGTGCTGATGCTTTTTTCAAAAATTTACACCTATGTTCTGATCATGGGAGGGTCAAGGTTGAGTGGCCTATGATCAGATAGTTCAGCTAATAGTAATTGTCCTTCCTACTCCATGTGCACCCCTCTGCACTCTTCTATCAGCCCCTGTCAGCCACTCAGCTCTTCATGTACTCACAAGGTTGGTGTAAAGTGCCCTTTCCTTTGACTACATCCTTTAAATGCTATTGCTGTATAAATGTCACCAGTTCCAGTGCTACCCACAATATTACCCACTGCAAAGCCTCATGCTGTTTTTTTACTCTGTGGCTATTTTCCTTTTTTCTGCTCTCCTTCTGGCTCTGGACCAATTCCTTCTTTAAAATTCCTTTTGAAAGGTTCAGCTTGAGAACACTTCATTTAAGTACTGACAGTAGGTTCATACTTTCAGAAGTACTGCTGCAGAGCACAGGAACTCACCAACTTCCCTTGATGAAATGCCTCATAGGTTTTTTTTTAATGACTCAAGGAAAAAAACTGTCTTGGCTCCTTTCCTCTCTCCTCAATGATTCAGCCACACAAATATGTAGCAAGATGTGTGAAAAGCCATTCTGTAAACAAAATTATTTAAGCAAAATGAATCCTATTGCATTGGTTTTGTACAAGTCCTGTGTCAATCCTATGGGACAGGTTGAATTTAACCCTGGCTTAAGTTTGCATAAATGAAGACAACTCTTATTTGCTGTCAGAGATGCTGTCACGAATTCTTATTCCAGTACATGAACTTCCATTCTTCCAGAATGCTACCCCTGAATGTGCAACGTGGTCTGGCACACAGCATGTATTACTAACAGAAAATCTTTCAGAGAAAGATGGACAGGAGCTGGAGGGAGGCAAGCATCTGTTCAAACTATTCAAGGATTAAATTGATTGTCTCTACATTAATTGGGCCAGAGAAAGGCGATAACAGATTGGCAACTGAACACTGCTCAGAGGGATGTAAATTTCATAAAAAAGGTTGGAGTACAGCACAAGATAATTTGTAACAGTGAGCCACTCTATTCCACTGGGCTACAGAACTGAAAGAGCTGAAGAAAAAGTCTGCAAACTTAATGCAGGGAATTCTTGGTAGCTCAGAAAAGTTGATAATAAAATAAAGGATCCAGCATCTCTTTCTGGTAAAGAAAATACATGGATTCTTATAACCTTCCCTCTAAAAAAATCCTTATTTGCAAATATTGTCAGAATGGGTCTCAGTCAAAGCTGTATGAGGAAGGGTGGGAAGGATTTTGGATGTATTTTTTGACATCTCTTTTCAGGGGATGATTGATTTATGTCTGGTGATGTACCCAGTATGACTCAGCTGTAATGAGCAAAAAACTTTCTGTGATAATTTCCTATATGTTTTTCCTTCTCTTTTCTCTTTAAGTAGCAGCATAAAGTAACCCAATATAAAATCAAAGCAAAGGTACCACCTCTCTGTTGCAGAGTGTATTTAGGCTGGTAATTCTTGTTCCACTCCAACAGGAAGACCTCTCCTGTTTCACATTCTCATGTATAAAATTTAAAACTAGCCCCAGCATCTGGCTGACAGACTGCATTGTCATCTCCTCTGGGAGAAGGAGTTTCTCCTGGTAAAGAGGAGTGTGGTGGGTTGACCCTGACTGTACACCAGGTGCCCACCAAAGCCACTCTGTCACTGCCCTCCTCAGCTGGACAGGGGAGAGAAAATAGAGTGAGAGGTTCATGGGCAGAGATAAGGACAGACAAAAACAAATCTTGAAAACACCTTTCCCCCATCTCTTCCTCCTTGCCATGCTTAACTTTAATCCCTATTCTCCACCTCCTCCCTGACAGCAGTGCAGGGGACTGCAAATGGGTGCTCTGGTCAGTTCATCACATGCTGCTTCTGCCGCTGCTTACTCCTCAGGGGGAGAAGTCCTTCCCCTGCTCCAGTGTGGGTCCCTCCCACATGCAACAGACCTCCACAAACTTCCCCACTGTGAATCCTGCCCATTGGCTGCAGTTCTTTACAAACTGCTCCAGCATGGGTCCCTTCATGGGCTGCAGTCCTTCAGGAACAGGCTGCTGCAGCATGGATGCCCCATGGGATCACAAGTTCTGCCAGCAAACCTGCTCCAGTGTGAGCTCCTCTCTCCCAAGTCCCACAGGTCCTGCCAGGAGCCTGCTCCAGTGTGGGCTTCCCATGGAGTCACATCCTCCTTTGGGCATGCCCCT
This sequence comes from Vidua macroura, assembly GCF_024509145.1. Classification (NCBI taxonomy): domain Eukaryota; kingdom Metazoa; phylum Chordata; class Aves; order Passeriformes; family Viduidae; genus Vidua; species Vidua macroura. The sequence continues at coordinate 82,856,455 of NC_071572.1, forward strand.
GCTCTGGAATGGGATCCTCTGCAGGCAGATCTCTGCTCAACCCTGGATGTCCATGGGCTGTGGGGGCACAGCTGCGTCCCCATGGGCTGCACCATGGGCTGCAGGGGGATCTCAGCTCCAGTGCCTGGAGCACCTCCTGCCCCTCCTTCTGCACTGACCTTGGTGTCTGCAGGGCTGTTCCTCTCACATGTTCTCACTCCTCTCCTTTGGCTCTTTCTGCCTCTTTCTGTCTCTGACCACAATCACTTCTGCACAATGTGCTTTTCCCCTCTTCTGGAATACAATATGCCAGAGGCACTACCACTGTTACTGTTGGGCTTGTCCTTGGCCAGCAGTGGGCCTCTCTTGGAGCCTGCTGACATTGGCTCTGTTGCACATGGGGGAAGCTTCCAGCAGTTTCTCAGAAAAGCCACCCCTGTAGATCCCCTGCTACCAAAAGCTTGCCAAGCAAACCCACTACAAGGGACTAATGCGAGAAAACTGACATGGAATAATTCAAAGTTTCAGGAATGGAGACAGTGGCTGTTTCTGGAAGCTGTTCCTCTCTCAACAGGTAGGTAAGAGTACCAGAATATTTGGCATGAGTCAGTGGCCTCTACACTGGATGGCTAGAGAAGCTTGCACTGCTGACTGTTCATTAACAGTAAAGGAGGGCCCTTTCATCAGTGATTGCAGATTTTTTGCTAGAGGGAGAAGCAATTAAAATTCTTTAAAATTGCCTATTCCTGAAGTATTTCTCATTATAAAGGACTGCAGAGGGAATTACAAATCTGTTATTTTTTCACCATGCGAGCACAAAATGAAACAATTCCTTAATGCCTTAATGTGATACTTGCAAATAAATGTGAGATAAGTTTTGGGACAAAACCAATGTTGTTTGAAAATCTGTGACACTCTAATGAGAAGATTAATAAAAAATAAAAAAGTAATTTGGTTCAAATACCAGAGAGAGGCCAACATGATTTTTATTCCTATTTCTTTTTCCTTCTTCCACCCTCCAGGGAATAGTTTATCCATTATAAAATGGGGGTTTGCCAGGACCGGTGTTACTAAGTAAAAAAAAAGTATGTAATATCTTACTCACTAAGATATTACATAAAAGGTTGGCAGTGCAAATACTGTCCTCAACTTCCTGAAATGGTGGAGATGGTGTACTATCCATAATTAAAAGGTTGGTAGTTGCTTAGACCTAGAGACATTACAGGACACATTCAGTCTTCCTGAAATACATTGATACATTCAAGAAACCTGATGTTCAGGGTGCAAGTGGGATTGTAAGCACATTTTTCTTCTCTGCATTGTCTGTCCCTCAGCTCTATAAATTCACCCCAGCGCCAGAGATGCTCAGTGGTTAGGAAACACTTCAGATCAGTTTCTGAAACTCTGATAGAGGTTTCAAAGCTTCTTTTCTACCAGGGTAGGGAGCTATTCAACGTAAGAGAGCATGGGCTAAACTTCTTTCATTTTAGGGTAGTATAGACGGATTTTGCTTTAAATCTTCTCTGTTCTTTAGGTAAGAACACTACTTCCCACCTGTGCTTGGGCACAGTCTGGCTCTCAGAATGATCCAGAGTCATCAGTTCCTGTTGAATTTAGCAATAGCTACTGGGGCACAACTCTGGCATAAGCCACATTTAAATTCAGTCTTAGGAGAAAACTGCAAATAGCAGCAGCACATCTTCAGCTGGCTGTTCAAAAATCAGTGAAAAATCACTACTGATTGCATGAGAAGGTGTTTTTAAAAGGTTTGCCAATCGCCCCCTGTTCCTGAAACTTGGATCACTGCAGGTCCCCTCACTGATGCCACTTTGCCAGCAGCCAGCAGCTGTTGATAGACATGAGCTGCTGAAGACGATCTGAAAATACCTCTTGCTTTTTCACAGTACAGTACTCCTTACCCAGATTTTTTCATTTATATCTTCAACAGTCCTCACTACCTGTCTGTGCTTTCTTTGTCTGAAGTCAAGTAATAAATTATTAATGTAACTTCAGATGCAAAATGCAGTGCCCACCCAACATGGTTTGACAGAGACTCTGGACACAGTTTGATGGCTGTCTCAAGTTATGCCTAAGGGTTTTGTCCACCCTCAGAAAAGCAAAGTGATAGGGATAGCTAACCCAGGAAAGCTGCAAGTCAGCAGGCACACAGGGACATGAAAACACAGAACAAAGCAGAGCTAAGCACAGCCCTGTGCCATGCTGGAGTTAGCAACCCCTTGTTCTCATCTACACATCAGTTTATCATCCTCCTAAGTCAGAGTTTTAGTAACGTAGGCTTGCCCACAATACCAGCTTCATAGTCAGCATGGACCAACTGGGGGAGTGTGCTTGCAGCATCTGGCTTGCTGACATTCTTTGGAAATGGCAAGGAGCTTTTGAGCCTACTGTTGTCAGAAATCCATCCGCCTCTAGCAGATCTATCTCAAGAAAGAGATTTATTTACAAGAAAGAGCAAAGAAAAGGAGTCAACAACTTGATCTCACAGAAGAATTACAGAAAAGCAGAAATGGAAGAAAGAAACTCCTTCTTCCTCAACATTTGCCAGTGTGGACTGTGTCTCCCCTAAATGTTACCCAAAGTCTCCTATGAAGTGCCAGTGGTCCTCCTAACTCAAGACAAGTCAGTGAAACACAGCTTTGTACTTAATGGAAAAGCCATTTTGACTGAACAAGTGCATTTCCATTAAAAAAAATCTATTACAGAAATTGATTGCAATGCTCATACTGGGGCATATGAGAAAAAAAGAGACAGAAAATGTAAGCCATTCATCATTTCTTTACAGATGCATGCTACCCAAAGGCTTAATTGTGGTTTGATTATATGCAGTAGTAGCTCATTTACACTTGCCCTGGCAGAAGGCAGTGGTGACTAAGAATGCTTTAACTGAATGTCATACACAGCTTTTCCTTCAAACCATGCCAGGGCCTGCTGAAGTCAGGGTGATGAAGTTCACCTTACCTATATTTAGATTTCCAGCCAGATATCTTTCATATCATGATTCCTTGAGCCTATTTTGGTCACTTGCTCTAGTTCAAGATGCATGGGTCCAACAGGCAGGACCCATTCCTGTCTGTGGCATTTAGAAGCACTGTCCTGTGACCAGCTAGATGTGGTCAAGTGTATTCCACTCTTAGTCTTTGCATTGGCTCAGTGGGTTCTGGCTGAGAGGTCAGCAATGAATTCTGGTGAGGTTAAACAGTTTTGGAGACTTCAGTCCTGAAAGTACACATTGCATCACAGTTTGTCACCCTTGAAATAAGCAGTGTCCTGTAGTCAAGCCACAAGCCATTCTGCCAGAAGACATTTCCTCCTTGTTATAATCCCTGCAATGGTATAAAATACACTGGTACATGTTACATTTTTCCTGAACTTCCATTTTTCTTTTGTTTTTTTCTCATTTCACTTCACCTCCTCTTCATCTTTCTCTGTTTTCATCTACTTTTTTCAGTCTTATCTTCCTTGCCATCCTGTATTTTGTTTTTCCTTTTTACTGCTTTTATATAATGTCATTATTTATTGTTTTTTATCAACAAGTCATCTCTTCAATACTCTTCTTACACTTATACTTTCCAAAAACTTTGGAAGAGAAAATAAGTTCCATTCTGCTTCTTCTGCAAAGCATTTATTTAATGTGTTAATACACATTGCATTTCTAAACAGTGTAATACATTAATGCAAAAACAAAATAAAAAAATTATATTCCAACTATTTTCACATAAATGTAAAATCTTTCTAAGGACTACACACATATGTGGGATAATAAATTATTTTCCTGTATCACTTCCATCACTTAATTTTTATTTCCTTAGTCATGTTCGCACTTTCCTCAATTATTTTTGTAATACAGCTCAGCTCAGTCACTCAAAGCTCTTAGAAATCACGCCCACCTTGTTTAGTCTCTATCCTGCATAAGGAACAGGAATTCAACTGAAAAAGCAGCCTCAAAAATTGCTTTTCAATCTTCAGAACCATGCATATCAGCCCTAAATACAACCAATACAAGTCCGTCTGGCATGTTAATTGTTGCTTACCTCTTATCTATGCTTGCAAACCAGCTGCAAGACCATAACCCAGTGGGGTTAAAAGCAATGCTTAGGTTTCTGTATGCAGTATAGAATGCAGGACAAGATTGCTCCTGGTTAATTCCAGCTAGGGACTGGGAGATTAGGATGCTGGGGAGCTCTCCACATCCTACACTGTAGAAGACCCCTAAGCTAATTTCAGGAAGGCGTGTGAACAAGTCAGCAGAACTTTTCTGCTTCTGGGAGAAATGCATACACTGGGTTTTTCCATGAAGATACAGGAGCTCACTAAGTGCTAGCTCAGCGCTCTCTAACCAGCCCTTTAGCTCTTTCCTTTGCACTAATGTGAAGACAGGCTGAGAGAGCTGGAACTGCTCAGCCTGGAGATGGGAAAGCTCTGGGGAGGCATTCTAGGAGCCTTCCAGTCAGTACCTAAAGGTTCCTACAACAAAGCTGGAGAGGGACTTTTTACAAGGGTGTGTAGTGATGGTACACGGGTGAATGGCTTTTAACTGAAAGAGGGCAGGATTAGATTAGATTAGATTAGATTAGATTAGATTAGATTAGATGTGAGGAAGAAATTCTTTACCAGGAGGGCAGTAAATCATAGGAACAGGTTACCCAGAGGAGCTGTGAATGCTCCATCTCTGTAATTGTTCAAGGCCAAGATGGACAGGGTTTGGAGCAACCTCTGGAAGGTGTCCCTGTCCATGGCAGGGGGTTGTAACTAGATGATCTTTAAGGTCCCTTCCAACCCTAACAATTCTACGATTTTATATGTAGCAGAAGTAGCATTGTGCCACAGCAGTGATTTCATACATCCCTTATTCAGTCTGGCAGCCACAACCTGGCTTCTTCTGAAAACTTTCCAGAGCAATAAATAAAAGGGTTTTTGCTTGCAATCCCTGCTGCTGTACTTTGGAAGGAGTGTCTGGAACTTCCAGCAGCAGATGGCCCTTCCACATCTTCAGACTTACTTGGTGGACCTTTGATCTTTCTGAAGTTGCTTCAATAAGCCAGCTGAGTCTGAATCAGAAAAAAATCTAAGGCTCATGAAGAAGTTTAATCCCTCCTAATAACCTAATCTTATGACATTTACAATCCTCCGGTTGTTTTTATATTCAATAACAAGGTAGAAATCTTTTGCAATCCAACTTCATTATTGCCTCCAAGGCCTTTCTAGGAGCACCATAATCATTTTCCAAGTGCTGCAATGGACCTGAATTAGAAGCATGCTGGAGCTACTCTTCTCTCCCATGCCTGCAATTTGTTCTTGAGTGCTGGTGTAACTGGTATGGTTCCACTAAGCCATTGCTGACTTTTCTCAAAGACTTCTGCATCCCGCTGGACTAGTTCTCTATTCCAGAGAGGAAACACTGAGCTGTTTTTGAAGATAGTCATCTTCAAGTCAGTGAAAACAGCCTAAAACATGCATACATGCAGCACCTGTTTACCTCCCTTGCTTGCCAAATAAACAAGTGGTGGAAGACTTCTGGAGGGTATGCAGGAATAGCTTAGTACAAGGGCAAGGCAATAACAGAGAATGGCAACTGTTGACTTGCTCTTCTGATTTGACTGTCCTTCCACATTGTTATCTCAGTACAAAGGTCATGGAATCACAAATTTAAATGTACTTAATTATTAATTTTATAAAGAGTAATTAAGTGTTCCTTTCCAACTCATCATGAAGGCCTTCAGTCCAAGGCATGTACATCTGTATCACTCAAAGCATTTGGCTATTGCATAAAGAGCTTTACAGTACGAACTGCGTATACTTTCCAGCTTTCCCTGTCTCCCAGCATTGGTTAAAAGGGAAACTTCAGGGGGATAGTGTTCCCCTCAGAGCTGCTGAAGCACACAAATTCATCCAGTTAGTCAAGCAAAGGTAGAGCATTTACATATCCATAATTAAAAGGTTATTTAATTAAAATATCCATAATATGCATAATTAAAAGGTTAATTACTCTCTGTCAGGACTGAGGGTCTAGAAATTCCCACAGATGTTTCTCACTTTGGGACAGTGCAAAGGGAAATTCCTTTTGTCTTACTTTGTGCATATTCCCACAGTTGTCCACCCTGAAGGGAAAGAAACGGTCACCTTCACAGATGGTCTTACCCACAGGTTTCATTATTTGCTTTAACACTGACAACAAAGGGAGACCACTAATTTATTTTTGAATGTCTGCCATTATATGAAGTGAAAATGGCTCATGAGTGACTTCCATTTCCTTTGCCACAGCTACCACATTGCCAGCCTTCGCTGAACACACCTCAAATGTCTTTTCTTTGTGATCATCCCAGTCTTCTGCACCTCCTTGTTCCATGGAACATCTCTTTCCATTCCATGTTCCTCAGAACATGTCCTGAACTGTGGAGAAAGCTGACAATATACATGCTGTGTCAGCTGGTAGGTTTTCTCACACTGCTTCTACTACATGGGCAATATCACTTAAGAGCAGGAATGATGTTTACCTTGAAAAGGGTGGGCACATGCAATCTACTTTTACTAATGATGGACTAAAGGAAAGGGCATATCTGAGATCCTGAGCAAATATTAATGTCTGATCTGTATCTTTTTCCATTTTTTTACAAATTGAACATTACATTTCACAAGGGAAAAATCAGGATGCGTTGATCAGAGAACTGTTAACACCAGAGACTTATTAATAGTAACTACAGTACAAAAGCAGCTGTTTCCAGCTTTTATACAGCATTACATTTGCTTGATGCAGATAAAGAGAAATTACTCATGAGGCAATGGAAAGAAAGGTGTAGGAGGGTGAATCATGTTGGAAGAATAGGAAAAAACGAAAGTGGGGGCAAAATTTTTTAAGCATGCTGTGTCATCCCCAGTAAAAGGTAATTTGCTACATCAGTGGAATGCTATTAACTCCTGCTTGGTTGGCATAATGCATGGTGGAGGAGGGAATATTTCAGTCAAATTGAATGACAGTAATTTGGGGGGAAAGAGAATGACTCTCTTTACTTTTTTTTTCTAGAAGGAAACTCATTGGCATCTTCACATCTAATTCTGATTTGCAGGCAATTAGTGCACAGTTGCACGACTGGAGCCAAACTCTTGCTATTAGCAGAGCACAGCACAATTGGCTAAGACTGAAAATAAGTGAACACAAAAAGACTGCAGGCTTTCTTGAGAATAGGATGACAAACATTTAGTGAAAACATGGTTTACCAGTTAAAATTGCAGTTAATTTTAGGTATGTTTCTTTTTTTTTTTTTTTCCCAACGACCACTGTCATATTATCAAGATTACTCTTTGAAACAGGACTAAGGAATGCTCTGGAACAATCTCTACTTCAGGGATTACAGGCTATGTCATATTAGAACTAACCAATCTACTATAATCTGCATATTACACAGGATTGACTGTCACATTGGATTTTTATGCAAGTTTATAACAAGAAATACTGCATGTGTCACTCTGACTGCTTTTTTTCAGGATGACATCTTCCATTTCCTCTGCCTAGGGAGACCTTTTAATCCATAAGCAGAGATTGGAAAACAAAGATACTCATGTCAAAGTCAGACAAAAAAAATACATTTAATATTGTGCCACAGAAGCCAAAATTAAGGGCTTAACCCAGACACAAAAATGACATGACTTACAAGCACATTCTAGATTTCACGTGCAGATTTTTTCCCCTTTGTGTTGCCAATATCTCCTGGTGTCCAAAGAGCTGTTCCCAGCAGAGAGGGAAATGATCTGGGCTCTCAGGGCTCCTACATATTAACTCCTCGACCATTCCATACTGAAACCTTTCCTGGCAGCCAGTCTGAGTCCATATACAAAATGAGGTGGCATGTTTCAAAATTTATAATCATCCCATTAAACCTTTCACTATTTCTTTTCCATTTGTGGGGCACAAAACAGTCATGTGGAGTATCTAAGGGAAAAAAAAATCCCCAAGTTGTCCTGTTTTCTCAGTGTTAAGCAGCTTTGGGGTACATAACCCATGCCTACGTTGCAATTCAGGTATGTAAAACAGGCAGGGCACCCCAGGCCCGTTTCCCTTTGCAACCAGGCTGGATCTCCAAGAGCAGTGCTGAGGGAAGCCCCAGCCTGGGTGTTTCCATCACAAGGCCAGGACCACGTTCCCATGTCTTTTTTCCCCTCCTGAAATACTGCTCAGTGCAATAGTTCCACAGCAGATCACTTCACCATTTCACTGTGGCAATCCAAAGGACATCCAAAATCTTTGCATAAATATTGAGAGGGGTTTAATGGGGAAAATATTACTCACAAACCCTTTACACTCTCCAGCTGATAACTTGTGCCCTTCATTCCCTTCACTTACACTACAGAGGTCAGTATGACCAGGTAACTCCAACTCCCTGACCTACTGCCAAGTGATCTATTTCTCTGAGTTTTTTTCTGCTCTTACTCTGCTCCTACTGCCTCTAGGGCTGTCTCAAAGTGCCACATCCCAGGTGCTCTGGGACATAGATGAGATCTTTGCTCTGTCACAGGAACACATGCTGCCCTTGAGGAAGTTGTTCTCAATTTAGGCTCAAGATTGTGACTCCTAAGATTGTGCCACAAACTGCCCCTTGAATGCACCACACATCTCACTGTACTTCTCCACACCTTCTGACAGGTCAGGAGAGATTTGCTGAGGTGTTAATACCAAGTATGCAGTATTTCATGCAGGATAACACTGAAGATATTGTATGCACAAATACCTTTGCAATGACAAGAAGGTTTCAGTGAGGAGAAAGGTGTAGGCAGTCCTGGAAGGAGTGGATCTGATCAGCTTCTCGTTTCTTGCAGTGAATATCACACTGCTGCAGTGAATATCTCACTTGGGAGTGAGACTCCAGCTAGAAGGGATCTAAAGAGGAGGGGCAGGAAATGATTAATTATTTTAGTTAAAAGAAACAATACTACTTGGCCACAAGCCCCCAGGTAATAAAGAATTACTTTTTCTTAGCTAATGAGAAATTACACCTCTACAACATCTGAATAAGAATGCAGTCCACTGAAAGTAATTCTTCAAGAAAGGATGTACAAAAAGACTAGGAAATGCACAAAACATTTGCACACCACTGCAAAAGGGCAGTTTTGCTGAGAAATCATTAGAACTGGATTTAGAGTAGTCCAAACTCATCCCAGCAATGGTCATGGAAGGTGCTCCATGTATCTAATGTAGCTCTTTCAGTGGCAAGACAGGGCTTTATTATTGTTTTATTTTTAATTTTTTGTTGTTGTTTGTTTTGCTTTGTTTTGTTTTTAATAATTAGCTATTATTCCAAGATCTAGCTATAGCTACATTTACTAAAGAGCTGTATTTATGCCCAGTAGGATGGGAAGATCCAAATCTGTGTTATTTTTGAAAGACTTCAAGAGGCACTTCACTACATAAAGGCAGTGTAACCAGTTTCCCACCTGCATCAGAAAGTGGTGTAAGAATCAGGTCCACATGAAACAATCAAATTAGGAGCCCTTTCTCTAAACAATTGCCCTTTTCTTGAAGAATTGATGATACCTTGAAACTATGAGAGAAAATTCTGACAGTGATAAACTTCAAATTTTAAGGGTCCAGAAAAAGAAGAAGAAAAAGGAAGAAATAAAAAAGAAATTAGGAAAAAGAAAGAGGGAATGCTTATAACAGCCTTTGTGGGTTTTTAGAATTTTGTTCTTTTGCAAAATGGTAGAGGGCAGACTGGGGAACTTGTACATGTATACCAGGGTACTGTATATACTTCATGCCCACCAAAGCTGCTCTATTATCACTCCCCTCCTCAGCTGGCCAGGGGAGAGAAAATATAACAAAAGGCTTATGGGTTGAGATAAGGGCAAGGAGAGTTCACTCACCAGTTACCGTTGTGGGCAAAATAGGCTTGCCTTGGGGAAAATAGTTTAATTTATTACAAATCAAATCAGAGTGGGATAATGAGAAATAAGAACAAAACTAAAAACACATGTTCCACTCACCCCTCCCTTCTTGGGCTGTGCTTCACTGGTGGTTTCTCTGCCTCATCTCCCACAGTGGCACAGGGGGATGGGGAATGGTGGCTGCAGTCAGTTCATCACACACTGCCTTTGCTGCTCCTTCCTCCTCACCGGCAGGACCCCTCACACTCTTTTATCCCTCCAGAAGGCTCTCTGCAGTTTGGGGAGTGGATATTTTGTATTCCTTCTCAGGATCTTACAGTGACTGGCACACATCATGGCACCCTGTTTCTTTTTTCCTATATTCAGATCAGTGACACATTCAGAGATGACAGCTCAGAATTCATGCAGATAAGGGCTCATATTTAAAATTCCCTTATGTAAACATTAATTTTATTAAGATCTGTCAAAAAAACCTTCCCAAACATTGAGAGCAAATGAGAAAGATTCACAATTTACTAGATACTTCAATTATAATTTGATTTGAGACTTATTTTTTTTTAGAAATGTTCCTACTATAAAATTACCTGTGTATTATGAACAGAATTTTAAAAGTTTTACATCATATTGTTACACATCTTCACTAGAGTTCTCCTTTTGAGATACCTCCTGTTAATCCCTGGATTTTTACTGGATACTTCTCACCTATCAATTCCAGAGAAACTCCAGTATTCCTAAATCCTTATTTTCCCAATGGATTTTCCCAAAACAACAAAACTTGCTATTTTATGCCTCAAGGATAACCAAGAGCTTCTCCAGACTGGGAGATTACCTCTGTAGCTAGCAAATTTAAGCCAAATATTTGCTCTTTTTGTCTCTCTAGTTCCATCTTTTATGTTTTCTTCATATTTTAGCAGTTAGATTTGGATGTCAGGGACCCAAACCACCTCACACTGGATCTTTAACATTCAGTAGTTTTTATTTCCAGGGTTACTTTTTCTCCCTTTCCTCCTCCTCCACAATATGTCCCTAGTTTTCCTTCTGCTCTACTCCTACCCCCAACATCTCTGTCTTTGCCTGACTCCTCTCAGTGTAGGGCATTCAACTGCATTAACACACAATCTTCTTTTTCTTCTGCATCATTACTGAAGAAACTACTTGACAACAGTAACTACAAAGATCCCTGGTTTATCACCTCACTCTGCCAAAAATATTACCCTTAGTGCTAACCTTATATGTTCTTAATTTCATTTTCAGTCCCAGGAGAGCTTGTATTCAATCTCATCTGAATTCTTTCTGAGTGTGAGTTTTTCCACCACTGCAGTTCCTGCTCACTACTTAAGGAAATGATGTGTTCTAATCCAAAAGCATAATAAACTAGATCAACTGCTTTGCTTTCAATGACTGTCCTAACTATTCTATGAAAAAAATCTGGCAAGATTTATTCTTTATAAACATAATCATTTCTTTTCCTCATGCTTCTGAGGACCAAATCTCTTTCACCAGTAGGCTGGTTATCTATCTCTCTGCTAAGCTGGAAAACCTCCATAAAAGTAAATAACATTATGCCAGCTTCACACTAGGCATTCTATCAGAGTTTATTTCTCTTCTTTAGAGGCAAGGAGTTCTGGATATTGACCTTAACTAAAATTTTCAAAAAGATCATATAGACTTTTTCTTGGTTTGGAGCTGTCTGCTCATTTTGAGACACAATGGATCTCATTTGAAAGCATAGAGACACCTTTGTTTGTTAGACACCCAGAAGTACTTGCAAGTTTAAAACCACTAACATTTCTCCATTCCCATGTCCATGAAATGCAAAAACAGCTTATCTATCTTGCAGGCATATTATAAGGAAAAATATGTCACTGTAATTTAAGATCTCAGATACTGTGAACAATTAAGGAAAACGGCAAATAATGAAGCAAATTCAGGTAAGCAGCTCCATAGACATGAACTCAGTTTTTCTTCCTTCTCCTTACATTATTGAAAAGTTCTACACTTCAGCTGTGATTATATTACTTGTGCTAACACATAAAATAGCATTTTTTATCCTTCTGTACTTTGTCCTTCGCAGACTCAGGATGAGTTGTTGTCCTAGGGGAAATCACTGAAATGAGGAACATGAGCAAGATCAGGTTTCTGCAATACAAACCTGATTCAAAACATGATCTACACTTTGGTGCCATGTAGGTCATGTAGGAGGGCAAAATGTACCCAGTAATATCTGTGATTGTTAGTTTATACTCAATGGGATCAGAAGTTGATAACATATCTGGTACTTTTCCTTCCATTTTAACCAGCCATCACAGGTCTTCTAAATCCTCCTTCTCAAACTGTGAATGACTCTTAGACTTCAAAACTACAAAGAAGTCTTCCAAACTCAAATCAAATAAAATACAGAGTGTTCCCTGTGTAAATAGATTCCTCCATGAAGAATAAATCTAATGAATCACACAGATCTCTGATTAATGATGCTTACAGCCTCTTGTTTCCTTTCTTTCTGTGGAAAAACTCCCCATCCATCTCCTAGGAACTGAAGGGATAAAAGCTGATGCAAGCTGTGGTTGCTTGCAAGAGTTGGGAGTGCTGCTGCTGGAGCAGCAGGTCCATGAGCAAGTGTGGTAACGAGAGCAGCTGACAGCTCCACAGGGTTCATTTGAATGCATTTCCCCAAGTCACAGTTTTGAGAAAACTTTGAAGAGTATCTTAGACAGCATTTTCAAGGTGATATCTATGCCCTCTGCCAGACTGGTGAATAGCTCTGAATGTGTCAAGGTCATTAAAAGGAGATATGACAGGCAAAGATCCTAATATGCAACTACATCATTCACTGCCTTGGTATATCAGGCTAAAAATCTCAAATTTCCCAGAATAAAATGTCACCAAGGAGAAAACAGTGAGATCCATATGCAATCTGCTTTGCAGGGAGAGAACAGAAACTTGACATGTTTTTCTACCAAAGAGAAACTGAAGTGATAATTCAGGTGTGATTGTTTCACACCTCCTTGAGGAGTGGCTGAAAAGGATTCCCTGTGTAATAAAAGCGCAAAGACTGTAGACTGAATCTAGGTCTATAAGACTAGAAACAAAATGCAGATTTTAAAAAGTGAGGAGCACCTTAAAATCAGCAACTGGCACAGCAGTCAGAATAGAGGAGGGGCTAAGAAGGTGAAGTCCCTATATAAGCTTTGAAACAGTAATATGTACTGTTACAAAGATACTTTTCTGGTAGCAGTATTGCCAAGTAACCCTGCCCCAGGGCTGCCTCCCACCAGCATCTTCACATGCACCCCAAAAACCTCCTGGCCTGGACCTTCAACCAAACAATTCTGAGCTCACTGCCTTGTCAGCTTGAAAATGTTTTAGCTGTTGGAGCTGAGACCAATGAGATCAATGCAAGACCTGACACTGTTTAACATTTTCATCAATGAACTTGGAGAAAATATAAAATCACTGAAGATAAGTTTTGTAGAGCTGATGATGTAAAAAAGAGCAGAGAGAAAAATAGTACCAGAGACAGAACATTATTAAGAGCAAACTGGTGTTGACGAAATTATTTCATTGAAATAAGTGAAAATTCATATTCCTGGGGAAAAGAAATGCAATATTTATGCGTCAAGAGATTTTATCAACAGTAAAATAAGGGTTATATTGGGCAATGAGCACACACTGCAGAACTGTCAGGAAAGACTAGAAAAAGATGACAAAATATTATTTTTCAGTGATAGAATTGAGTTGAATTAGTTTTCAAAGATAAACAATTATGTCATTCAAATGCTGGAATACTTTTATGGGAGAAAACACAGTGTCCTATATCTTGAATGGGGCTCTAATCTGGTGGGGAATAAAACCAAAAAAGTTTAACAAGATCTCAGGAAGCAAAAAGAAAATCTAAATTAGAAACTACAAACAAAATTCTAGCAGTGAGGGAGACTAAACTCCTGAGCAAAACACCAGAGAAACTGTTGGATTTTCAGCCTCTTGATGTTGTTGCATAATGACCTGATGCCTTTTTGTGTCAGGGCTTAGATTCTGGATGTAAAGCAGCCACCTGTAATGCATTTGGCTTGGGTTTGGTGATCTTCTTATGCCCTTTTTATTTCTAAGCTCTATGAAGATATGTGAATATTGTCTTTACACTCCCATAGCTGTTCCTTTTTTTGTTTCAGTTTCTAGCCAAATTGAGAAGGAATATAAAATCTTTTGCCTAGCCTAACTAGAATCAGTCCATGTTTTATTAATACATATCCATTTCTGTTCCAACAGCTGGAAGAGGAGAAGAAGCTGAAGAAGGCCTTAGTCCCAGACTTATACTCCTGGGCTATATAGGTTTTCATATTTTTTCCAAATGCCAATTAAGTACTGTGAAGTATGAAATGAAACCAGCAATGCAGAAGTATATTTTTGTGTATTTACAAAGCATTTTGCAAAATATATTCTGCTAGTTTCTTCTGCTATTGCCTGTGAGGCTTTTCAGCAGCATGTCATTATCCCAAACTGCATGATTTCTTGTAGATATTAATTTTGTCTCCATATATATTATAGGTCCAATAAAATTGATTTAATAGGAGAAAAAATTTTAAAATTCTCAGATTTGTGAGCTGCAGGCAATGCAGTTATTACAGGAAATTTCGAACTCATTTACCTTTATCAGGGTCCAATTAAAAACACCATTTAAAAGGCACGTGATAGCTGCAGTGTTCAGCGATGCTGCAGGAGATTCACAAGATGAGAAGGGGCAAAGAAAGTTCAGCTCAAAAAAGAAATATATTCCCAATGAACAATTAACCACCCTGAATCAGGATCTGCTGACAGAAAGAGGTAACAGCTGGACTGGGTAACAGCTTCCGAGCCTAGAGAAAAGAAGGCTCCAGGGACACCTCATAGCACCTTCCAGTACCTAAAGGGGACTTATAGGATGGGGACACACTTTTTTTTTAGTAGGGTGTCTAGTAAGAGAACAAGGGGGAATGGCTTTAAACAGAAACCAGGCACTGTTCACTATGAGGGTGGTGAGGCACTGGTGGCACAGGCTGCCCAGAGAGGCTGTGGATCCAGTATCTCATGAGCAGAGTTGTGCAGATCTTGTTGGAGGCACTTGATGGTGTAGGGAAAAATGTAAAGGTGTTTGTTGCTTGCCAGGAGCAACCTCATGGAAAGCCAGCCTTTGAGAACCTGGTGAGTGCATTTACACAGGTATTACTCATAGATAACTGCAAAATAAATGAAAATTAAATTCATCCTGAGGTAATAAATTTACCTTTCTCAAAATTAATAGCCAAGAAGACCATAAATATTTATGAGAAAGGAGGAAGAAAATAGAAAAAAAGTCAGGTAGAAGTCATAATTTGTTCCTATGAGTTTTGAATAGACACTACAACTGTCTGACTGTGAAATTTAGTCTTTTCTATCATTAGATCTCACCTTTCAGTTTCAGAGTCTTCTCCACATGTCTCTCCAGAAGAGAAAGACCAAGAAATGAGACATTACAAAGTCTACATTTTTAAGTGTTTCCACATTTGGCCAGTACTTCAGGGTCTGGAGTGTCCTGCAATGTGTGGAAGGATAAATTCTTTAAATTCAAATGTTTTGAAGCCTGTGTAATATAAAGTTGGTACCTACTTATTCATCTACCCATAGCTAGAAACAAACAGATACCTTCTTCTATTATCTCCATTCAGTGCAATAAAACAAGAATGAAAGTTCTGAGACCCACAGCTGGGTTATAAAAAGCAACAGAGCCATTGGAATGGGATGTTTGAGACAAGCAAGCATGAGGTGATGGCTCCTTGAGATGCTCTGGCAGAAAGACTGGTTTCCTAATGCATGTATGTGTGCCTGCCATGTTATTTTGGCAAGGAAGAAAGTGCAAATGACAGGACAAGAGCTGTAGGTGTTTGTCCAACAGAGCTGAGGGCTGTGCATGAAGCCCTTTTCGTTACATGGCACTGGTTTTGCTGCATAAATTGAAGTATTCCTAGAAATCTCAAATCAGTTAATCCCAAAGCTCCTCACATGGCTGTAGGGATTATTCAGTAATTAAGAAAATTAAGAGTGAAGCTACACTTGTAGATGATATATTAGGGGAGTCTTGCCAAAAGTTTCTATGATGTTGTAATTTTCTATTAAAAAACCAAACCAAAATAAACAAACAAACTAAAACAACAAAAACCAAAACAAAAACCAAAACCAAACCAAACCAAACCAAAACAACATAAAAAAAACCCCAAAATCCCCAAACAAGTAAAGAGGAAGATAAAAATAAATGCTAGGGGGAGTTGTCTCATAATGCAGAGAAATGACATTTGCTCATGACATAGATCAGTCAAAAAGAAAATCCTGTTTTGTGCCAAACTTTGATGGAGGTAACTGAGCATGAGATGACAATACCCTCATAACTTCTTATATACTATTCTATAGGGGAGCATGTGTTGCATGGGTAAGGCAGCAGCTAATAAATACCTGGAATAGCAGAAATAAATACCTGTAACTTTCAGCAAACACTGCCAAAGTGAGCCACCCCTATCCACATCTATGTGTGCAGAGCACTGAACATAAAAGCATAATTCCCTTCCTAAGTATGAAGATGCTGATATGAGCCAAGATTCTCCAAAGTAACTATCAGACCTGGGGATCTCACTTTTACGCCTGATTTGAGATATTGCAAAAAAATAACTTGTATTGCAGACAGTTCTGGGTAACTGCCCCCCTAGTTTTGATCTTTTGATAGGAATCCATTGTATTATTGCTCTTGAAGTGTCATCCTTCAGCAGCAAAGAAGAAGGGAAAGAAGAAAGAAAACAGGAAAACAGGTATCAGTTATTCTCATCTGCTTAACTACCATGGCAAGCTAAACCCTTGCTGATGCTGATACAAATCTGAACAGTTTCCTCAAAGCATAGCACACTGGAGATTATTTTACAGAGATGCTTCCGAGGCAATTCACAGTGAGCTAGAGCTGTCTGTAAGCAAGAACACAGCAGACTTTATGGCAGGTACATTCTTGAGGGAAATAGATTTATTTGCTATGTTTGCTTGTCGAGCCCAGCACCTTGTCTTCAGTGGTAGTAAGAACTTCACTTTCTGTTTGATTTCAGAAAACTGTGATGGCTTTATGCATTTCTCTCTTTTGATTCATACTTTTTTATTGAACATCACTACTACTCTTGCCATATCACTTCAGCTAACTCTAAAATAAAATGGAAAGATAAACCATACAGTCCCAAACAAAAAAATTTTAAACCCCCCAATTTCTCTCACAGATACAGAGATGTGAGAGTAAGGGCTGAAATATGGCAATCAACAACCATTGCAAAGCCAGAAATTACCCAGTAAAGTCTCCAGGCAAGCCATAGACTTGTTTGCTGCCACAGGTTAGCTGACCTCACTGCAGGACAAACCACACCTTTTGTCCCCTAAGCCCCAAAAGAAACAAACTACACTGCAAAAATAACGTTGTTGCAGCAAATTTTGCTGGCATTGCAGTGTCTGTAAGGGATCATTTGTCATCAGATTGAACAACATGATGTTGTAAGAGAATTGTGATGCCAGCCTGGCCTCTGGCAGTCACAAGATCCACAGCCTTGTTCTATATAAAAAGAGAGAATTATAATTTAGGACATTGAGAAGGGTCATTCTGCTCCATTTTAATTAAGAAATGTAGCACTTATGATTTAACAAAGGAAAAAAGTTCTGTAATAAAATGTTTGACAAGCCTCTTATGAACTATAGCTGTGCCTCCAGAAGAAGATGCCAACATTTATAGGACAAAACCATAGAGACTGTGATAACAACTGGCACTGCATGTGACAGTGCCAGGCGAGGCATGTTACTGAAATACAATGTAACATGGCAGAAGTGCGATTGCGAAGAGGAAAGATGATCAGCTGAGCTGCCTGAATCTGATGGAAACAGAAACTGCTGAATAGAGGAGGAAGGAAATATCTGGAAGAACAAGAGCTTGACTGGAGCGGATTTTTGTGAACAAAGCTCACCTTCAGTGTGTAGTCTGAGGCTGTAGAAAATAGGCAGGACTGATGGTGAGTCCCAAAGTAGCCTATAAACACCTGAGGAAAGAGCTGAGGCCTCTGCTTGTTGCTGGTGATTTTCTCAACAGCAGATCAGGTCTTGTTAGCCACGGTCTCCCTGGGCTGTCCCCATGCACTTGGACTATATCCAGAAGGGTGCTCCAGCTTCCAGCCTGGATCTTCATCTCAGCTTTTTCAGCTGCATTTCTGCTCCGACATGGTCCACACTAGTGCTGCTCTCATCCCACCACCCCAGCCCAAACGGTGTGTTTTCCAGAAGAGAGCCATCGCCCACCCAGGCAAGGTCTTTGAACTGAGTGCCTGGAGACCGGACGGCACCTCCAGATATCTGAGATGCAGCCAGAGTGCCCCCCGTGTGGAGCTTACCTGAGGGTCTGTGCTGCAGTCACAAGACCATGGCAATTTTAAGGAGATTTTATCAAGGGCAGACCTGAGAGACTTCTTTCATGGAGTTGAATTGAATTGAATATACCTCATTTTGTTTCTTGAATAACTCCACTGGACATGGGCACATTTGCTTATTAGAATGATTGTCAACTGAATCCTTGAACTTCCCCATATTCTCACCTTTTAAAATCAGCTGTGACACCTGGGTTCAATAAAATAAGAAGAAATTTGAGATTTACAATAAATATAATTCAGCTATGCATTTATGATATACAGGTGTTTTGAATGAACAAGGCAGAACAAAGCTCACAGTACCATGATGAGTAGCAAGATTTTGTCTAAAACTGAGAGCCAGGGACAAGGCTAGCCTTGCATTCTGAGCCAGGAAAGATCATTGGATGCAAGGCATAACAGACTTCCAAGAGAATAGCTTAGGTATGAAGAGAATGGGTAATTTTAATAAACATGTATATGAAATATATTTATTTATATATATAAAAAGATCCTTTCAACCAAGCTGACATGAGTTCAGCAATTAAAATAGAAATATAGAACTTTAAATGACAGAGAATTCACTGAAAAATAGAGAAGTAAGGAATCCCCCAGTGACAGATAGGGTGAAACATCATGGACTGATTGGACTCAGGAGAGAGAGCATTCAGATGCAGTAAGCCTGCAGAGGTAGCATACGCACCATGTGTTCTAACAGAAACCTGAAACAACAAAGAGTTGCCAAGTGAGGAGAAAGCAAGGAGATGAATCTGATCCAACTATCCATGTAAATAGTCTCAGCAAAGTTTTGGAGATTAAAGTAAAGTAGTACTTGTGTTGTAAAAGCAGTATACTCTTTGAAGGTTAGCTTGTAAGGCTGACGAGGTGAAAGAGTTAAGTTCCCATTGACAGACTTATTCCTGTATATAGTTGGGTCATATTTAGTAATAAGAAGTTTGCTGAGCCTTAGGCTGACACCCTCTGGAGCCTACCCAGCAGTAGGAACAAATGGATTCTCTATCTTGTGGGCAAGAATTGCTCCAGTAATTTATTATTCAATATGAATCCATTAACAGTAACAACGTCATAGGGTTTGGAGGAGATGGTGTAGCACAAATTATGCTGAAAGACTAACAAATCCTCATAATGATTTTATTAACCTTGGGGAAGTATGAAAAAAGAGCACTGGGCTTGGTTTCCCAGGGCTCTGGTCTCTCAGGGCTGGCAACTGAAACCAACAAAAAAAATGTGTTCTACAAAGAGATTATATCAGATATGAAGATGGTCCAAAAAAATCAATAAACTCTGAAACTTCCAATGGCATTTATATGTCAACATTTAGAGGGTTGGATACATTAAAGATTATTTGAATTTTGGAAAGTTGCTGAAAATTGAAATATAGAACAATAAATTCTGCCTAAGTATCTAAGATACAAATGGGAATGCTTCCAAAATAAAACTTTGTTTCAGAGTGCATATGTAAGAATAAAACTGAAAGGACTTCACTGGCTTCAGTAGTTTGAGCTCACTCATTCAAAGTCAAATAAATCCATCAGGTCAAGAGACAAATACAGTACAGCATAAATTATCCAGAGAAATAATGAAAAACACCTCACAAAATACCACATGCACAAATTCTAAGAAGCAATTGAGCTGTTTAAAAACCACTAAAGAAACTATTACCTAAGGAAAAGGAGTGCTGGGGGGGGGCACATGTACCTTTTACCTGCAAGATGACAGAAAGCCCAAAGCTCAGCAGTACGAGGCGATGCTGCTGAGCCCCAGAGAAACCAGTTTTCTCAGGAAATATGGGGGGTCTGTTAGAGCTGCCAAAGCTGGTAGCAGGAAGGAAGTGAGGCTGCCACAGCTCCATGTCCAGCACACAGTGAGGCTGGGCACATACTCCTGACAAACACATGGGGTGTATACACACCCCAAGCAGGGCTTAAGCCAGGTAAGGGAAGAGGCCAATAAGAAGTGGATCCTGCAAGGTGGGATAATGCTTTTT
The DNA here is from genome assembly GCF_024509145.1 of Vidua macroura. NCBI lineage: Eukaryota > Metazoa > Chordata > Aves > Passeriformes > Viduidae > Vidua > Vidua macroura. Next base: position 82,876,765 of record NC_071572.1, read on the forward strand.
ATCATGCCAATGTTCTCCCTTACACAACTGGCTCAGGTGTGGAAAACTGGGACATTGCTATGGGTAGGAGTGGAAGCTCCAGAAAATTTTACTAAAGAAGCCCATTGCAGGTGCAGAAAGGACCCCCTTGCTTTCCAAACTCCTTCTCAGAGACAGAAGCTCAGGCACAGCTGGATTCAGTCCTAGTTTAGTGAGGAGGCAAGAGACTACACTGGTCAGGCACAGGGCATGGACAGACTGACACCTGTATTCACCATTCCTGGCTCACATGGGATTGACTGGACCCTTTTATCTCTAGTCACAGAATCATAAAATTCCATTTTCCCCAATACAGTTTGATTCATCTCTTCTCCCACTTTTGGTCACTACTCTAAATTTCCATTACAAGTCCTGTACATGCCCAAAATACATTTCCCATAAGTCCTACAGGTGCTCTCTTGCCCCTTTAGGCAGTAACGTTCTCAGTTTGTACAGTTATCCTGGGAGATGCTCACCAGTCAATGCTCTTTGGTGATTTCTCACCTGGACCATGGACTGATTACTGTGCTGTGAAAACCCTAGAAGAAGCCAGGTTAGGGTTCCATTTCTCTGATGAGGTTATTTTGGTTCCCCCATTCCTTTGCATTGACAGAGATTGGTTTTTAGCCACACCAGGGGCTCCTCTTCCCTTTCCTTGCTGTGCTACAAGACAGGCTCCTAATCATTTGGTGCAACCTGTGAAACCTACTCCTTTGAAATTAACCCTTATCCTGTAAGAATAAGGTGAATTTATTTGAAGTGGGCTTCATCCCCTCCCAGTTGAGCCTCTGCACTCCTTTGTGTCTGTGGAGATGAGTGCTTTGACACATAACCTTAACAGATTCTTTTTCTGTAATTTGAGAGGCACCTCCTTTTGCATGCAGAGAAACTTTTGCTGAACTCAAAGGGAATGTCTACCTAGATGCTGCTTTCTACACCCCAGCTACTGCCTGCTTGGAGTGAATCTACGGAACGGTAAATTGAGATCAATTCTTAATTGTTAATAAAAGCATTTTAGGAAAAAACAAATTAAACCAAGAGTAAAAAAATTACTGCTATCAGATGCTACTCATCCAAGCATTCTAGAATTTGGAGATGAAACCACTGAGCTGCTACTTCTCATGTCATGATAAGAAGGTCCAGGATGACCAGAACATCTGTAGATAACACACAAAACCATGGAGAAGGTTCTCCTCCCTTTCTGAAACCCGAACAAGATTGTTGTTGTTTCTCCCATGGACAGCATGTGAAAAATGAACTTCAACAGGTGTAAGCTGTATTGCTTGTCTTCTACCAGAGAACCCTTTGACAATTGAGAAATCTGTAAGCAGCAGAAATACTGATTAATCCATACAGAACCAAATAAATTAAAGCATGCGAATGGGAGGTCTGACAAGGCTCATAATACATTCCAGCAATTATAGAATGGTAGTGAGTGATGTATACAGCCTCTCTAGTCCTTCATCTGGAGACATTTTAATATAGAATTAATAAAACAATCACTTTTCTATTATGTCCCTCTTACTTTTCACTCTCCCTGAGATGAGCTGAGTGGAATCTCTTAGGTTGTCCATCAACTGATCTCATTCCTCACTTCTAGTCAAGAGTTTTCCAAGTTAACACTTTCCCTTCTCTGCCAACATGTTGAGACAGCACTCCATCCTTACAGATAAGGCCAAGTCCACAGTAAATATGTACAAGCTTGTCCAATTTTAAAATGCCTGGATTTTTCTTTGGTTTTCTAAATAGGAACTGGAATTTCAATGGGGCACCTGCGTCTCTTTTTACATTTATAAATTAATTTATTTACTACAGCACCTCTAAAAAGATGCAGAAGCCTAACTTTAACTGTGCCCTCATGAAAACCCTTGGGGTGAAGTGGGATTTTTTCAGAAGTTCCTATGTGACTTTAAAATGAGACTTATTATCAATGAAAAATCAGCTCTAGAGCTTGCCTGTGAGTCTCACATCAGTCACCATTCCTTGGACAACTTCAAAGATAAATTCTGCATTAGGACAGCTATTTCTTCTAGTGATGCAGTAGTGGAGACAGGCAGGATAACACTGAGTTTGCAGGGTAATTTGTAGTTTTATTGATACAGAAGATTAAAGTTTTACAGAACATCAGGCAAACCCATCCTCTTATTTGCCCAATACTTGAGGATGAACAGTTACAGACAAGAAAATTATCCAGTTACCTGTAGTGCAGCTAATGATTAAATTACATTAAAACTGTTAACAATATTATATTGTAAAATATAAGTTCATGTACAGTATATAAATACAATACCTTTCTGCTCCTTGTCAGGAACATAAGCTAATCACAGATCTTGCAGTTTAATTTAGCTTGTGCTAAAGTACATTTCCATCTTAAATATATACCTTAATGTAAACCATACCTATGAAATCTCTCAGTTTCATTCCCTGCTTCTTAACTTGCAACTAATATTACAGCACTTTAAAAGCTGAATGAACACTCTTATTGAGAAGAGGTTTCTGTCAGAATTTCCTCTCTTTTAAATCTTTGGCAATGCTACACAGGACACTCTCATTAGTCAGACTTAGTTTTTTACCACATGACATTTTAATCTTATCCAAAGAAGGAACACTGATTCCTGACTCTTTCTGTCTGAAAGAGCAGGCCATGCAAATGCTCTGTATGAGTGTTTAAAATTATAAAAATCCTACACTGTAGGAGAAAATTGACATTGTGCAAAATATATTAATAAACATTTTAAAGATTCAAAAGATACAACATTGTTAGACTTGGCTGCACTGGCCAACTGCATAAAAAACACTATTTCATACCTGGTCAGTCGCTGGCCATTCACTGCTCTGGAAACCTGTGCTTTGCAGGTTGCACTGCAGTCAGAGCAGGAAGATGTGCATGGCTTTGTATTCAGGCCAGCCTTTCCAAGGTCTGATGGCTAAGCTAAGAACCCTCAAACCTATCAAGCTTCTGAACAAGTCATCTGGCTTTCACAAGGATATGTTACATTCACTGGGTACCAGGGCCACCTCTGTAGGTTGTAGGTATCCAGCTCAGCAAATTTTCATTGATAGAACTGTGGCAGTATTCATTTGCACCTGACAAAATCACCACCAAACTCTGAACTGGACCAGTCCTTATGCACCCTGGTAGAAGCACCTTCTCAGAGCTGCTCACCAGGACACAGCTGAAGCAGAACGGATATGAATGGACTTCAAAGCCCTTTATTCTCCCAATGCTCAAGTAGACAGATGAAAAATCAAGAGGAAAAGTAACGTGCATTTAAATCCTCTCAAGCCTACTGAAGATGTTTCTTGCAGAAGTATTCAATGTCAAGTAAAATATGCTTCGCAGAAATATATTCTATTGGTGTGTAGCGTATGCATTAGGTAAGTAACAGATTCACTATGAAACAGATGGAAACACTGAGATTTAATGTCTTTTAAAACAGCTTAAAGACTAAAAAACCCTTAAGATGAAAAGGTGAAGGTACCTTTTTCTTCTCTGCTAACTACCCGTGTTTGCTCCACTGTGGCACTTCCATAAGAAAGGTTGATTCTGTGGTATCACACAGGCAGAGACTCATCCCTTCCAAGTGCCTGCCAAGCATTTAACTTTATCCATGCTAAAATCAAAATTAGAGCATTACTCAGAACTATTTCTTTAACATATACGTGCAGTTTAAACTACATGCTGTAACAAATCCCTATCAGAAATGCCCTCATCCACATGGAGATAAAAGTGCTCATTACAGTCACCAGATGGTAGATGACAGTGGAAATATTCTTAAGAGAAAATATAAATATAGATATATTTAGCAGTATATTACTCTAGCACTGTAATGCCAAATGGTAGATTACCAAATGGTAAATTTCTGAGGAATATACTGAAGGGAGGCAAAATATTACATATATTTCTATCTTAATTTGTATGACTACAGTGGAGAGGTTTTGGCATAACATATTTCTTGGGGGAATGTTATGATTAAAAATATTCCTTGGAAAAATTTGTTTCTTCATAACAGGAATGACTATGATAAATAGTTATGTTATTGCACAAACTACAGGGTTTTTAGAAAACAAGACCAAGAATAGTGCTTCAACATTTGGAGTGGAAGTCGTTTATGAAGTGTGAGACAGAAAGTCAAATATGAACCCTGAAAATCAGGATTGTACATGGGGAATCAGCGTGCAGGCTTGCTAAACAAAACTAATTTCTACCCAGATACCAACTTATGAACTTCCTGGTTTTTTCTTCCAAAATAGACAAAAGAAGCAAAAATATATAAAGAGCATGTTAGGTACTACTTAAGGCAGAACATAAGAATGCAAAAATAATTATTATATGTTTCAATAGAAATATAGATATGTAGTCTACAGACTTCAAGCCACAGGTAATAAAAAATACAGTATTTCATACTTTTGTATAGTTGAAATCAAGGATAAAGAAATTGTGTAAAAAATGGGTCAGGGTAACAGTTACCAAAATGTACAAAAATAAACTGCTTATCATGTGTGATGTTGAATGTTTTTGCATGAAAGTAATATTGTTTTGTTAAACAAAACAAAATCTTGTAACTTTTCATTCAAAGTCCAGAAGAGATATATAATTACTTTCTAAAAAAATAATGCATTTTCACATGTATATCCTACATCTTACAAACTGTACCTCTTTGCACAGTACCAGTAGTTGAAAGCAGGTCCTGAGTCAAGAATTTCTTGTTAATGAACAAAATAGTTCACAGTGCCTGGTTAATTACTTTAACCCAACCACCAAGTCTGTAGCATTTACATCTGCAGGAAAGCTCCCTGTTGCATTAGCAAGAACTGTGGATGCAGGATAAATGATTTCTTCAACCGTCACATATGTCCCTGTTAAAAATCCAACAAATCCAACAACAGCTATAAAAACATCTTTAAATATTGTCCATAAACTTAGGTTTTCCTTGTAGAAAGTGAGGATTTCAACCAGAGGTGGCAGAATCAGTCCCAGAGTGCTGCTGCTGACAGCTCCGACGAAAGAAATCACCAGGTCTAGGCGAGGGATCAGAACTGCTACAGCACCTAAAGCACAACAGGAGAAACAGTGGCTTCAGATTCAATGTCCTCATGAGAAACAAAACTACAACAAATACATAATCAAGTGGTTCAGGCTTTTTACAAAGCTCCATCATTCAGTATTTTTCCAGCTCCGTGTGGTGTGCACTATATAGATGAATGCACATATTTGTCAGTAACCCACATCTTTGTGCTCATCTGAGAGACCCAGTTTCAATCCTGAATTTCTGCATGAGCTGGCAGAGCATCAAGTTAAAGTGTTCTTGTACTTACAGGGTAAAGAGATTTGGCCTGCAAATCATAGAGAAATGAATGATATGAAATTGCAAAGGAAATGTTTTACTTTTTTGGTTGTCGGTAGATTTTTAGGATGAAAGAATAAAAGCTGAGGAAGAGTAGAAGGGGCTGTTGCATGCTGCCCAGGAGACAGTGGGCAAAAATAGGCTACTGTCTATTAATTTGTATAATCTAATAATCTAAAAATCACATAAAATTATTAAAAATGAACAAAGCCTGTTGATGGCTTGGCAGTCACGAAGTCATTTAAGTGACTTTTACCTACAAACTTGAAAAATCTTGGTTTGTACAACTGCATTCAGTCTGTAAAATATCACTGCAATAGTTGCCTAGTTAACCAAATGAGAACTCAGCCCTGCCAAGAGGACTCTGAACACAAGGCCCACTAATCCTTTTAAGCTTGGCCAGTGTCACCTCCTGAAACTACAACAGTTACAGAAACAGAATCTGTCGTGTTGGACCAGAAACACTTCTGGTTTTAACCACTTTGGCTGGCAAGGTCCCCTAGTATTAACTCAGATACACCAGTTGTTGTGTCATGTTTTCAGTCCTGGATTAGAAAAAAGCTTTCAAAAGCCTCTATATGACCCCTGTATGTGGTGGAAATGTCTTTTTTCTCTTCCATGAATACACTGCCTTTTAACTATCACACATTAGTGTAAACATCCACAGCATCAGCCTGTTTGCATCCTTCCACCACATCTCATCAAGACAAAGAAGCAATCATAAAGAAATGGGAAGGGGAAAAGAGGTGTAAATGCCACCAGCACACAAAAAATACCATGTAATATGTTTTGGTTCTTCCATAACTCTCTTCTTCACTCTGAAGCCAAAATAAAAGCATGTTTGGTTTTAGAGCAACTTCATTGACCATTTATAACAATGAACAAATGGAACAAGCAGGAAGGAGATCTCCATAAAACACGTGAGGATGAAAACCAAAAGGTGTGTATTAGCTTTATAATGTAAAACCATGAAGTTGTGGTTTCTATTTGCAGAACGTCTTTTCTGTGGTCTGAGTGGCACCAGCTGCATCAAATTCTGACACACTGTGATTATGAAAGGCAGCATACTCAAATGATGTTCCTGTTCATGTTCTCCATTGAGAATTGAGAGAATTGAGAACAACTTTGGGAAAACTGCACTGGAAAATACACTCAAAATTCACTTACGGAACACAACAGTTGTCCACTGCTACCTGGCAACTGTTTGCTACACATCTTAATGAAACTTGAAACTATAGAGTTCTCACATAAAAAGGAGCTAAGACTAAAAGGTATAAACCTGCAGAGGGAGAGTGGATTCACTAGCCCATCCTATTTGAAATGAACATATCATGCACAGACCTGCCAGAAAAAAAAAATCAATTAACTTGTTCCTACTTGAGATGACTATTAACACTTTGGGATTCTACAGAGATATAAGAGGCACTGTTTGGCCAGAGAAAGATTGGGCAGAGACAGAAGTGGAAACCTTAGAAACACTCTGGCATTCAAAAATACGTAAGACAGGTTTTTTATCCCACTGTTAGGGTGGACCTACTCAATGCCAAACAGTTTCTTCTGTAACATGATGTGACATTTGAAGACTGGAAATGTCACATGTTTATGCATTATCCAGGACAAAGCTGAATGAAATGAGAAAGGAATTATGCCAAAGTTAATAAAAGTCACCAAATACCCACCACTGTAACTTTTGCAGCCATAACTGTTCAAGCCACAAGAGTAGGCACCATAAATATACAAACAATACAAGATGAGCACTCAGACCAGATTGGTGAGTGTGATACTTACACAGCCATACAGAGTCCAAAAGTAATTCAAAAATGCAGCTGAAGTGTACTGCAGTGTCTGGTAAAAGTCTCAGCTAATGACTATGTTGAATGTGTTGTTCTAAAGTAGAAGAGAGGGCTGCACACTTATTATCTTGCCAATTCAATAGATGTAGTGGGTGTATTCATTAAATATAGATTTTCAACTTCTGTAATAGACCTCTTTCAGTTCCACATGTGTCCAGAGTTTAGAAGGCACTCATTAATTTATAGTTCATAGTTTTGATTCAAACACTCAGCTTAATTAAAATAATGAGACTATGCTTCATATTTTTAATTGGAAAGAAATCCAACTCTAGTTTGTAATTGCTACAAGTTACAGAAAAACAAAATGCAATGTGTTGACTTGAATCTCATCAAACGTTTGTCTGACTCATACAAATTTGTATGAATCTGGATATTGCTGTGGGAGGAGGTTTAGAAAAGTGTTTCAAGGTTTTAATTAGTGTCTTATTTATTCCCTAACAGCCAAGAGAAACACAATGCATGTTTATTACCTACCAAAGAATGTATTCAAGAGTTAAGAAAGGGCTCCTTTTTCTAGAAGCAGACATGGGGCATTCCTACAGGTAGGGAGCCTGATTTTCCCAGCCATTTGCAGGTTTCCAAAGTACAATGTAAAGAAGAAATTCAGAATCTTTATCAGCAGTCATGAAACCTTCTGGTTTGGAAACCCAGCTGAAGAAGTAAGTTCTGTATTACTAATAAGACACTTTTTTTTGGTGGTTAAATTGTCTTCAGGCTTGAATAAAAGAGTGGGGGCCATACGAACAAAGCATTCTGCAGAGATAACAAGAGGTAGCATCATATTGCTTCTACCTTAAACTCTGCAGTCTAATCTCAAAAACTGCAACTCATGGTTTCTCCAGCCCCTCTCAGCTATGTAGTCCCACATTGGGTCAGCTGAGACTTTTTGAGGGGAGGAATGCTATAGTACAATGTTTAGATTTTCTTAAAGGACATAACACCCAGTGGGAAGATACGCTTAATTTTATTCTCTTTATTTTGTAGAGCTGCTTCTTTTACAACTTTTTGTTACAGAATCAGCATATTAGTTGCCAGACTTGCTTGTTGGGAGGTAACTCCAGTGAGATTGCTGGGGAAAAACTAAGTTCTGCCATTTCCACCCAACCTAAATGCATTATAACTGCTGATGAAGTCAAATAGGTGATTACCATATTCCAATACTTCCTCCAGTAATCAAATATTGAGCTGCCTTATTTCTATCAGAAAGTAATGCATATGTCATACTAAACCACTGAGCAGGATGGGCACAGCTGTAATTAGAATCTATGGATCTAAGTGAAGATTGAATATAACTTTGGTCCTATCCATAGATAGTTCAAAAGCAAAGCATATTATGCCTTCATCAGGACACTTTAAACATAGAGCTTACTTTAAAAGCCTTTATTTCCATATTTCCAGTAGGAATTAATTAATTTATAAGCATATTTAGGAAGCCAGAAACTAATTTTGAAATTTAAAATGCTAATAATAATTTCTGCTATATTTTCCTTTTGCTCAGTAATGAAGCTGTTTAATATTTCTTCAATAAAATAAATTATTTTTCTGGTAATACCAGATTTTAGATTTTATCTAGGTATTCAAACATACTTCTGACAAAAATACCAGGTCAGTGGTATTCAAATGTTGCATCTGAAAAAAAGTAGTAGTACATACACTACTAGATCAATAGTATGGCCCAAGCAAATTGTCCTAACAGCAGGTTTTATAAATAGGCATAGTCAAAAAGATTGGGAGCTTCTTAAGTACAAAAAATGTTGGATATTACTAGGGAGAGGTAACTTCACACAATTGAAAAGCAAAGTAATTGTCTCATGTGACATACACCCAGTTCTCTTCAAAGGCAGTGACAGTGTGGAGGAGGCCCCCGTCCTGCAGGAAGCCAGCATACCCCAAACTTTCTATTTGTACCACTTGTCCAGGACCAGATAGCAGACTACAACATTGATGTATTAAAGATGGGCGTCTGACACCCATATGACCTTCCAAAAACATAAAATAAAATTGTATTCTTAGCACACATGTCTATGATATGGCAAGGAAAGGGTCCCTTCCGGGAGTTAAAAATGCCAAGAATCCTGCCTGTAGGTAAATTAGCAATTCAAAATATCAGCCTGAATCCTCTTTCCTATTCTAATATCCCAGGCTGCCCTCTCTGTCCATCTTTCTTTACTGCAGCAGTGCTCAGCCACTCAATCTGGCATCCTTTCCTTCCCTTCCCCCTACTGCAGTGTTTCCTGGATCCCCTTCCTTAATGCAGCATCTTCGTATTTTCTTCCAACTCCCTCCTCCTTTTCTGCAACGCTTCCCTCCACATTGCCCAAGGCTTTTTTTTTTCCCTTTATCTCCTGTGAGAATGGAAAAACATTTCTTTGATATGGACTGCCCCAGAAGGCTCAGCCAGTTTGGCTGCAAGGAGTTTACACATGCAGGCTGGACAACTGGCAGGTCAAGATAACGTCATCTTCTCATGTCCTACATCACAATTAAAACTATTCACCTTTTAAAAATGAATGTCAAAGTCTAACAAAATCTAATGTTTCCATGAGAAGTTGCTCATGTAAATTAATAAAAAAGAATGCCTTCCATAGTGGACACCAAACTGTTTATATACATATGTACAAAGGAATATGAGACCAAGTAGAAACTCTTACCTATCTGCAGATATACCAACGCAAATAATAATTTAAGAACATTTATGAATAATTTAAGTGTTGATAAATGCAGTTTTAAAAAAGGATTTTAGTTAAAGATCCTGGTATTATATAATTGCAAATTAGAATTTTCCTTTTTTGTTTTGCTAAGAATCATAATTAACATAGGGTTTTAGGTGGCATTTGTCTCAGCTGTTGAGACATTAAGACTATAGGATACATATAGAAGATGATTCTTTAAAAATCTATTCAGATTGTCTTCACAAAAAGTAACTTTCTTAATCCAATTTTCTAAAAAGCATACTTTTAAATTTGCTCTATCTCAAAATCAAAACTAAATGGGAAAAGAACAAAGCAGAAGACATGTTGCAGTTATACTATGAGCTGACAAATTCTACTTGCACATTGGAGAGAAAAGAGGGACAGCTTGCACAAAGGACAACCACACACATCATCTAGTTTGGCTTTGTTCCCTTTGGAATGAAAAACTCCTTCATCATTATCTTCCTGCAACACACAGTATGAGAGACAGAAACATAAAGTACTTCACATCACTTGCCCTCACACTACACCACCACATTTCTGATTGTTTTGTCCTGTGTTAGTAGGAAAGACCAAACTCACACAAGAGAAGATGGTTTCAATATCCTTATCCTTCACAAGGAGAGATGACACAGGACACTGCCCTGACACACAGCAGGGCCTTGTTCAGGGAATGAGTAGATCCATCCTTTCCCTAGAGCCCTCCACTTTTCTCAAACGTGTAAATAAATTCAGTTTTTACACCACTTTGCACCCAAGATTTCAAAACTCTTATCAGAAGGGTTTTTATTATTTTTATTCCTTAAGCAGAAAGACACATGAAGAATGACACCAGACCAAAGAGCAATTTAGCAGCAGCATTGAGTCCAGTCTTCTTACCAGTCTACTTAAAATACCTACAAGCCAGGACAAAGGACTGCCACATACCACTGGTATGAGACATCTGTTTCAAGGCAGCATTCCCCCCCTGCTCCACTAATAAAATCACTCCCCTCAAGCTGTCTGTGTTCTATATAACCCCAACATTCAGGCAGTGCAGTTAGTTCAGATTTCTGCTTCCACAAACAGCAACCATTTTAGCAAAATCCAGTGTCACAACAATCCATTGCAGGAGGTTGTGTGAGCAGGTGTGGCTTTACAGGGACAGGGATGAAGCAGCAGTGACACAGCTACGATGCAATTCTTCCCCTACTTTCCTCCTTGGGACCACCCAGACTGACTTCTCTCTCTGAGCCAAATGTCCAAGTGGTAGTTAATGGTATTTTGGCCTCCTCATCCTGTTCTGCCTGCCCCATCAGATCTTCAGAATTAATGTATTTTTACTAAGCACCCCCCTTGGGTAGTGACCCAACAAGAAACCCAGGCTGTGGGAGGCTAAGGAATGTCCTCACACTGCAGTTTGTCCAGAGCTGCAGTACCAAGTGATCTTCATCAAACCAGGAGGCAGACGTGCTTGGCACAGCACACGCCACATTAGGTGCAAACGTATTTGACCATTTAGTTAACTACAATCCATGTGGTCAGAAATGGCATCCCTTTTAGGCTGTCAGATCTGAACCATTTTAGTTATTAATTTGTCTCTGCAGTAAATTTATTTGAGTTTTGCTGCTGATACTTTATCGTAAAAAATCTTTTTAAACATTCTCCAGTGAAACAATGCAGGCAGCTGTTAACATGAATTTCTGGATTCAAGGAATGAATGCAAAGCATAGAGCAAAACTCAGTAATACTGAGCTCCAAATGGATGATCCTAGACCATAAGAGTACTGACACTCCCCACTGGCAGTCTCCTTCTGATTCTCCAGGCTCCCCAGAAATGAGTCCACAATTGAACTTTTGTCCTCTTTGTCTCACTCTCTCAAAATAATTTGTGGCTCTGAGACAGCTGGAAGGTTTTGAACTGTGCAAGCAAAAATTAATGTTTGCTTATCCAAGGACAAGACTGTTTTTGCTACAGAGAGCAGAAGTGAAGAAAAGAGTCAAGAGGAGTGGTTAAGCCTTGAAGAGCTAGCCATGCTGCTTCCAGTGATGCTAAAATGTTGTATTTTCCAATATTCACCATCACCACTCCATACTCCCCAATCTTTCTCTTGGATGCACTGTGTATATCAAGCTATCCCACAGGAAAGTAAGCAGGGATACATGGCTGCTACTTTGTTGTTTCATAACAAAAGCAATAATAAATTCCAATAATTTTGTATTAAAATTTTTATATTAAAAAGTTTGTCTTGCCATTACCCTTGAAAATAAAATTTTCATTATATACCTTTTGATTACCACATAAAGCAAGAAATAATGTGGTGAAGATGAAATTGAACATACTTAGCTTTAATCTCAAGCTAATATACTTTGCTCCATAAATACATAAATATGAAGGAGAAACATCACCAAAGACACCTTTAGGAATAGTAAAAATTACTTATCTTTATCCTTCAGGCTTCTTTCCCTGTTTCATAATAAAATTTTACATTTCTTTAATAAAGATAATTGAAGAAACAGATGATTAAGATGACAAGAAGCATCTGTTATTTTGGAATCCTTTTGTAGTAATAGAATCCATCAGGGAGCCATAAATTGTAACAACCATGCCAGGTAAATTATCTTCTCTAATCACCATCTAAGGACTAAACAATATATTAAGTAATAGAGTAAGTTAGCCCTCCCTCCTCTCACCAAGTATTAAAAAAACAACGTAACAAGGAGATTATGCTCTAAATTGCCTTAAAGAAACTTCTGAGTCTCTAACCAATGTTTTTGGGGAGCAGGGGTTGTTTATATGCGCTACAGCAGGAACACATTAATTTGCAGAATTTCCAAACAAGGAAGTGTACCAGACCAGTTTGCTTAATCACAGAATTCATGACAGAGCTCTATACTAAGAAAAACCACAAAGAAGAGATTTAAGTGAGGACATACTATAAAAAAGAAATTTAGAAACATCCCATGGAGAAGTCCGGATGCTCAGGAAATTCTACTAAACAGACACATTTAAGGGATACTACAGGCAGTAAGAAAAGCTTTTACAACCACACTGATAACAAAAGGCTGGAAGGAAGGAAGTGAGCTTGCTCCTGGGTGGAGTGTAGGATTTAGTGACAGCACACCCAGCAAAGGCTGAGGTACTCAGTGCTGCCTCGGCCTCAGTCAGCCTCCCAGTGCCTGGTGTCAGTGAAAAGACCTGAATAAGAGAATTTCCTTCAGGAGATGAAGATTGAATCAGGGATTATTTGAGACAACTTAAAACCATAAAGATATACAGAACCTGAAGGGTTGCATTCAAGAGTGTTGACAAGAACTGGCCAATGTGCTTCTAACACCACTCTGTATTGTCTTTTACAAGTCTTGGAATTTGAGGGAAATCCCTGGTGACAAGGGAAATTAAATGTTGTCAAGAAAGGCCAAAAGAATAATACAGGGAAATACAGGCAAGTCATATTTACTTTGGTTCTTGGAAAAAATCATGGAGCAAGTCATCTTGGAGCATATTTCAGGGCACATGAAGGAGAAAAGGCTATCTGGGAACAGAAGATTAATGGATTTATGTAGGAGAAACCATGTCTGACCATCCTGATAGCCTTCTTTGATACAATATCTGGATTTACGGATGAGAAGAGAGCAGTAGATGTCATTTACCTCAATTTTAGGAAGGTCTTTGACACTGTCTGCCACAATATTCTTGTGTCTGAATGGAGGGAAAACAGAGAAGTAAAGAACCTCAATGGACCAAACAATAGTTGTTAATGGGTTGTGCTCTACCTGGAGGCTGGTAAAAATTCTACAGCTAGTAGGGAGAGTAACAGCTTCCTGTAACTGATAAAAACACAAAATGATCACTTAAGATGACATGAATTGTGTTCTTTAAACCTAGAGAATGATAATGTGCTCCCCACAACACTAATACTGAAATATGTCCCTGTATCACAAAGTACCAGTGTTGAAGGTGAGCTGACATCACATTTATGTAAATATTAATTTACATAATTAATTTTTAATCCTGATTAAAAACTGGATTAAATTTTATATTTTACAGTGATATTTCACAGTATTTTTATGAAAATGGCTTAAAATATATTAATTCCTGCTTATTGATAACTTCAGATTACACATCATAGTATTTAAATAACAGCGGTACTTTACAAGACAAAATGCTTTATTCCACAGAGAAATTTTAGCCATTTTCAAATGGGAAGCCACACTGATTTTACACAGTGTTAAAAGTTTTACACAAAAAGCAAATACATGGATTCTCATGTTGTTTTTAAGGATCTGATTTGGCCTACTTATTTTGGGCTGTGAGAAGCAGAGGTTTTGGGTATGATCAGCAGCTATAGCATATGGCATGTACTCTATTATTACTGACATAGTAATAAATAACTTGCATGCTTGCTGCAATGTCTCAAAAGTAAATTAAAAAATAATGCCCTTAAAAAGGTAACAATCACTAACAACCACACTGCAGTGGGATGAGCAATGCATTTCCAAAACAATGCTTTGCAACAGCTGGTGTCACAGGCACGGACTAGTTAAAGCCTGCTGTGGTGATTGATGCTACAGAAACAAGAAGCTGCCAAGAGCCTTGGCTTCCTGGGGAGGATCACGTGCAGTAGCTGGTTGAGGTTCAGCTCCCTGTGTTGAAAGTACTGAATTATGGTCTGCAGTCCAAATCCATCAAAAAATGCAGTCATCTGCAGATGTTTTTAGTCTTAATTTGTTGGTATTTCACCTCCCAAAATGAAATTCAAAGAGAGTAACTTGCTTCATCACATGGGTGAACTCACCTCCAGCTCAGCACAGGGAAATTCAGGCACTGCTCCTGTCCTCTCCCGGCATCCCAGCAGGCGAGCTCGCTGCAGGCTGGGGCTCCCTGCACAGATCACACTTTGCCACGTGTCTGGGAACACAAGCTGCATGCTAGGGAAGGGAAGGGGCACCCTCCTAAGCATTCTTTCTTTGTTTTTTGTGACCCAAGTAAATCAATACCTGACAAATTACGTGATTGCACATCAGAAGCCTCTACCAACACGTATTATGCTTTATCTGTAATTTTCAACAAGCTCACCATCATCTTTTCACCTTGATGGGAGACGAGAGATAATGACTTAGTGCTTACTGCAGTTACACATGAATAAGGGAACTCAGGTTGGACATGTTTCCTTGAAGGACTGAGGTTTAAGTCCCAAATACTGGGTTTTCACCTACAAAATTACCTTCCAATTATTTTATTCTAAATAAGGAATTGGGCTTGTGTTGTGTTTCTTCTGGCTATCCTCAAATGCTCTGCATTCTGTTTTAGGGGTGTTTTTTTTCCCATACTAACTATATCTTTGGTAACACTTTCAAGTGGACAGTGAAATTATTATATGTAAATTATACTTTATAAAGCAGTATGAACTCCTGCAGAATAAAAGGCAATACTAAATATCAAGCATAAAATTTTACTTTATTATAATGCCATTTTTTAACTAGCAGACATTACAGCCACCATATCAACAAATAAAGCCAATAAAAAAAATCTTCACAGTATCTAATACTACCTCCTTACTTTGACACAAATATTCACCCTAATTAAAATTTATTGGAACATTCTTGTGGAAATTATTATGTATATTTGCTGTCTGTAGTCCTCATATTACTAAAAAATGATTTGCAATTAGTTGTAAACCAGCTAAAAAATATTACTTGCAAATTAGCAAAGAAAAAAAGGTAAATTCCAGTATGTTTGAAATTCATCAAACCCCTAGCTTTTTACTGTCCAAAAAATTCCAGCACTGATTTCATTGTTAGCTCTGGATCACACTGTTATTTATAATGTAATATTCAAATCTAGAGTAATTTTGTAAAACAAAAGTCACCTTGAGAGGTAAGTATAGGAAAGATCTTGCATTAGTTTGGTGTTCCCAGAACACGGATCTGAATGTTGGACCAATATTTTACTCTCAATCTAAACAGACCTAAACCTAAACCATTTTATTCCTTGCCAAGAGCTTTGTAAATATTGATTTAAGGGTGTGATTATAACCATGGAGTTAGAATATTGATCTACCCATTGTCAGTGTAAGAATCAATTTAGAAAACAAGTGAAACACAAAATTGCCACAAGTTTTTTCAATTAGAAGAGATAATACTGCTGTTTATAAATCAGATGAGCAAGAATTTAATTAGTTTCCCTCTAGGAAAAAAGAAACAAGAAAAGGGAACAATGAAAATACTCACAGGAGAACAGTATTATCAAATGGTATCAGAATGGACTAGGAGAATTTCCAACATAAATAAAAGGACAAAAAATTATAGTAGATCTGGATTTAAGTAAAAGGGGGTTTATGATAAGGTAGATCAGTATTGACTGTTGGTTTCTGGGCATAAACAAAAACTGATGGGTGGATCATCTTGAATATTAACATCAAGTCACAGAAAAACTCTATTTTATAGGTTAGGCACAGCTGAACACCATGGAGAATTAGGAGAACTGTTAACATGGTCAGCTAACACAGCAGGGCAAAATTTTGCTCTCAGTGTCACGAACAGATATCCATACCTCAGTGGTAATGCTCTATATTTGTTTTAATGCAAGTTTAGTCTTTTACCCCACAAATAGAAATATTCAGTATGTTTACCCAGTAATAATGCTTAATTAGCAAAATAATTTTTAATGGCTTAATTTTATAAAATGTAGTTATGTAATTTGCATGTATTAGATAATATTGATTACACTTCATTATAAAAATAATACTTCAGATACTGTATGGAAAACCAAAAGGTAGAGGAAGAAATTCTGTATTTAACAGCACCAAATGTTGACAGATTAGGAAGAGGTCTGTGAGATCCTTTCCCAAAGACCTTGAAGGATCAATTGAATGAAATGAAGAACAGCTTTTGTGCTAAGAACATTCTGATTTTATCCCTCCCTTTTGTTATCAAGGTATTTCATACACTGTCAAGAAAAGGGATTCTTTTTGGATGACACAAATCACTCAATAATTACAGTGT
Organism: Vidua macroura; assembly: GCF_024509145.1. Classification (NCBI taxonomy): domain Eukaryota; kingdom Metazoa; phylum Chordata; class Aves; order Passeriformes; family Viduidae; genus Vidua; species Vidua macroura. The sequence goes on from NC_071572.1 coordinate 82,893,664, forward strand.
AAAAAAGAAAGTCCTTCAATGAGGAGAAAGAGAAAATGACAAGGTTTTATCCATCCCTCCCTCTAATGGCATGAGTTTACAAGTATTTCCATACAAGCAGGTCATACAGCCATTTCTAAGCATCCTCCTGTCTGGAGTGAGTTGCAGTATCTCAGTAAGCCAAGGGAAGGAAAAACACATAAAAATCCAAAATAAAGCAGTAATGCCAAAACAGTAGAACCACAAGAATTTAATTAATTTAAATATGCTATAAATTTTTCCTTATTTTCGCTCTAACACTTTAAAGCTGCCTTTATTATGACAAGCAATCTTGGAAGTCCTAGCTCTGCAGTCTGGTGCAGTCATTATAATCAATCCACAGAGGACTTAATTCCCATACAGTTCCATCGGTTTCTCAAGACTCAGAGTTTGGTGCTTATTACACGTAGTAAGGGTGGATGAAACAAAACAAAGATTAAAAAATTGCTAATTTTGACAGAATGCAGTTCAGAAAGCACAACAAGCTGCTACCACACAGAAATCTCTCTCCAAACCTTCAAAAACAAGGCAGAAATTTGAAAATCTTTGTGAGGATCAGCTTATCAAGCCACAGATCATGAGTAACACTCAGGCATCATTACTATTCTAGCTTTTATGCTTATTTGAAGCACCAGCAAAGAAAATGCCTGCAGTGACTAATTCTAGCTATGAAGTAATTTTTTAAGAGACAATTGAAAGCAAAGCTACATTTCATCTTTATTGAAAAGAAAGAGAGGCACTAGGATGCAGGTACACAAACCAGTACAAAAGTTATACTTTGATGGCCCTGAGTATTTGATTTATTTCTGTTTTCAATATACAGTGAAAACCTCTCAAACATTTTCAAGGAATACTTTGCTACTTGGCAATTTTCAAAACACTTACTTGCAACCTGCTTATCATTTGTGGTATCTTGAAAGAACTCTGTACATTTTGCTCTCTGCACAGCAATATATCTATGCTTGTGGAAAATGTATTTCCTCATCAATAAATTAGGAAAGTATTTTGAAAATAAGCTGCAACCCAACTTTGCAGCAGTGTTCTGCTGGACCTCATTTTAAGAAACTTACAATCAATTTCAAATTTTTTTTTTCACTCAGTGTACATTAAATATGGTATTTAGCTATTCAAATTTTAAATGCCCTCTCATGCTAACCTAGAAATGCAGATGGGTATGATCAGTTTTCTCACTTTTTACGTGAGCTCATACCTTTTGTGTGATGCTGACTGCACTTCCCCTGCCTCCCCTGAGAAAGCAGAGGCTGCTCTTCAGCAAGTAGTGCTGCTACAGAAATGTAATCAAACTTCCTGTCACTCTTAAATTTACATAAGATCCCGAGTGCCACAAACATAGCACATGGAAGTATGTGTCAGTTCCCCAGTGAATTCTCCACATGGACAGAGTCCTTAGCAGGGAATTCACTGGACCACAGCTCGTCACTAGAGCCAGTATTACGCTGGTCTACTTAGAGGCATTAAAAATAATTACCACCAGAAAATCAAAACGTCTGCAATGTGTAAACGTAAAACGTACCTGGAGATGTTTAGCTGAATAATTCCCTTCTTACTCAGTAGTCAAATCTTTCCACGTGCTGCATTTGTGGATAAAACATGAAAGTGTGCACATCATTACTTTAACCACTTCCCTGATCAGTTAGCTGAGCTAGTTAGACCAGCTTATTGTTCTACCAGCTTATTGTGAGGACAGCATATCCAAAGAGAAATGAAATCCCATAGGCTACGGCTAAGCCAGGCTTCTCTTTTCATCTTGTTTCCTAGTTTGAGTTAGAAAGTCATACTCCAAGGGAGAAATGGCTTCTGTGTCTAATTTGCAAAGACTGGTAACAATCTGACAGGTAACAACATCTTTTAGCATTTTTCTCCATATTTTGCATATTCCTGAAGGGAATCTGACAATAACTTTCAGCTTCCTCTTCTCAGAGAATTACCTAGCTCCCCAGTCATATTCACTCCCTTGCTCAGTAGAATGTTTGATAGGTCTCAATTATAGCATCTATCTGAAAATGACTTGGAATTGTATCTAAGTGACTTTCAAAAGTATTCTAAGTAAGACTGTAAGTCTCCCCATTAAGTACTCAGACTTCACTGTCAATTAGTCAGAGGAATATCATTGAGCAAATAGTGCTTAGCTGGTTTTGCTCAACGTTTTTTTATCTATTTTTCCCCAAAGCTGCACCACTCTCTAACTAAAATATTTACTGAGCTGGCTCCTCTGGAGAGGACAGTGTTCAGCATCTCCCAACTTACTAATTAGCCTGCTTATCTTTACTGGCAACATAAATATCCTGTCTGCAAAGAGCAAAATCAATAAAGGGATTAACTGACTATCCCACTCTTCTTTTAAGCCATAGCCACAGGGAAGACCACTTGACCAAACACTCACATCACTCTGGGCTGATTGATGCCACTGAAGATACAGATAGAAATTTATAAGAAAGGGAAAACAATTTGTGCTGAACAATAAAATTAGGCAATTGTATAAAAATTTGCCTATATATAATGCCTTTCCTTAACCCATACTTGTTAGAAATGAAGATCAATTCAGCAACACAACCATGGGACAGAGTAAAGATTACAACATACAACAGCCTGAGACAAGAGTTCTAATGCCTAAAATTCCCAAGATTTTATTGAGTAAATTCTTCAGACTTCATTTTCTGCTATGCAGGGAAATATAAAGAAATAAATATAAACTTCAGAAATGTATGTTTTCTTTAATGAGATGGCTCACATAAGTAAGCTTATTTATTCAGTGCTGCAAACCAGAGAAGTCATCCCCTAGGTAATGGACCCATTTGTTCTTTTGCTGTAAAATGACTTCCACAAAAAGACATTCTGTTAAAAAGACACATTCTCTTAAAAAGGCACATTCTGTTAAAATCTGTTTTGAGTTACAGAATCACAAAGTATGTCAAGTTGGAAAGGATCCATATGGATCATCGAGTCCCAGCTCCCAGCTCTTCACAAAAGCCATCTAATCTGGTTTTCAAATGTTAGGGAGACTTCATTTCCCTAGGCCATCAGACACTGTTCTGCACAACACTTTCAGAAGTTTGTTTTCTCTTTGCTGACTCACCCCTGCCCTCAAGTAGTTCAGTTTCATTTTTATGTTACTAATTCACTGTTGATTAGAGTTCATCTTGCGCTGTGTAGGCTAGGATTAATCTAGAAAAGCAAGAGATCAGGAAGAGTAAATGATTTTTAAAGAATTTCTGAAGTGCAAGCTGTAACCTATCACTGAAAGGACAATGGAATACCAATACACTGAGAATTAGCAACAATGCAAACCCAAACCCAACCTACAGGAGAGCTTTGGCCATGATAAAAGCAATCACTTCAGCTGCCTGCTCCACTAAGAGACCAGTAAAAGACCAGTATGTAAATTATACTGCAACTCTGTTAGCTTTATCTTCAGAAAAGAGTTCTTTTATTCTTTTATTGGTTTTACCTCTGTTGTTATGGTCATTTTATACTTAATTCTAATTCAAACGTGTTAGTTCAATTTGCATCAAAACCTCCCCATCAGAAAACTGAAGTTTTTTCATCTTTAACTTCCATACCAAAATCAGTTCAGCACAACTTATTCCTGAGCTATGTGCTTTAGCTCTGCTGAACACCACAAAAAAGGTTTTGTCCCAGAATAGCTTTAATCTTTGCTACAGTGCTTAAGACGTTTTCTTTAATTGATGACGACATTGACAAAGGGATTGAACACATGCTCAGGAAGTCTACAGATGACACCAAGCTGAGTGGTACAGCTGGCAGTCCTGAAGGATGGGATGCTACCCAGAGGGACCCGGAAAAGCTCAAGAAATGGGTCCATGGGAACCTCAGGAGGTCTTGTTAAGGGTGCTGCATCTGGGCTAGGGCTCTGGTGCCAACACAGGCTGAGGGATGAACAGATCAGAGCAGCCCTGCTGAGAAGGACTTGGGGGTGCTTGTGAGTGAGAGGCTGGACATGACCCAGCCATGGGCACTCACAGCCCAGAAAGCCACACGTGTCCTGGGCTGCATCCAAAGCAGCGTGGGCAGCAGGGCCAGGGAGGGGATTCTGCCCCTCTGCTCTGCTCAGACCCCACCTGCAGGGCTGTGTCCAGCTGTGGAACCCCCTACGTAAGAAGGATGTGGGCCTATTTGAACAAGTCCAAGGGAGGGCCACAGAGATGATCTGAAGGATGGAACACCTCTCCTACGATGAAAAGCTGAGACACTGGTGAGAGAGTTGGGGCTGTTCAGCCTGGAGAAGAGAAGGCTCTGAGGAGACCTTCTAGCGCCTTCCAATACCTAAAAGGGGTTTACAAGAGAGCTGGAGAGGGGCTTTTCACAATGGCATGTAGTGAACAAGGACAAGGACAAGGAGTAATGGTTTTAAACAGAATGAGGGTGGGTTTGTATTAGATACTAAGATTAAATTCTTTAATGTGAGGGTGGTGAGACTCTGGCACAGGATCCACCTCTGGAAGTGTTCAAGGCCAGGCTGGATGGGGCTCTGAGCAACATGTTCTAGTGGAAAATGTCCCTGCCCGTGGCAGGGGATTGGAACTAGATGCTCCTGAAGGTCGCTTCCAACCCAAACTATTCAAGTGTGTGTACCCAGATGGAGGCCATCAAGAGCACTGGATCATGTAGTCCTGCTGCAGTTTAAATGGCTTCCTGAGAGAAACATAGCTCACTTTTTGATCTCAACAGACACTTTTATTACTGGCAGGCTTGTCACTTTCAATCCAATGTACTGAGTGTCAAACAGTTACAAAGCTGCATCAGGATGAGTAGTTGAAAACAGCACATCAGCTGATTCGGTTGTTGCCATACTAATGCTCTTCTGAAAACCCTGAATTAGCCACACTAAAAGAAATGGAGATGGAAAGAGGTGAAACAAAAGGAAAAGTAATGATTCTCAAGGAAGGAAAATGCCAGAATGATGATAAATGTAACAACGTAATGTGATGTGATGATAAATATTTGGACATCTATAACATAGCTATGAAAGAGTTCATTGTGATAAATGCAAAAAAAAAAAATCTTTCAATTTTATTTCACACAGGTCTATTTCATTACAGAAAATTTCTTATGCCTTCAGTGAACAAAAATCTCACTTTTGACTTCAGACAACTTTGTTGTAAATAGGTATCAACAGAGAAATATGGAAATACTGTGAGGGGGACATAATTTCATTTTTAGTTCTACCATATAATAAAACTGATGCGGAATTGTGTTATTTTGCACATGTTCCCTTTTGACTTCAGACAATTTTGTTATAAATAGCTATCAACAGAGAAACATGGAAATACCATGAGGAGGACATAATTTTATTTTTATTTCTACCATATAATAAAATTGATGCAGAATTGTGTTATTTGGCACAGGTTCCTTTATACCTAGAAGTCTCTGCCATGCAGAATTTATAATCAAACAAAAAGCTACATATGAGAGGCAGTAGTTGCACAAAAATGGCTGCCTACTTCAACATAAACTGCTTTCATAGTACAAGTCTAACAATATATAGTGTCAGAAATAAAAAGGCAGCCTACTTTACATTACTGTTCAACTGCTTGTACTAAAAATGAAGCCTTTCAAAAATGATACTGAAAAGGATCCCAAATTATTTCACTTCTCCATTCAAGAAAACAAAATTCAATTTAAAGAAAGGCTTTTCCTGTATAATAATACAGTTTAAAATTGTATCAAATAGTAACTTCTGAAATCTAGTAATGCTGCTGAAAACCCATACTTTTAGAAAATATCTACTTCAATAAGTATAGAGGAGCAGCCTCCGATGCTTGACAAGCTGCAACCAACTTCGTAGCACTACTTAGTTGAGGCTTGACTATGCAATGTGTGATGTAGCAGCTGCAGAACATTCACAGTCAAACACTCTCCAAATAAGCACACTTCTTACATCCTAAGTGTTGACACAGTAACTCTTTGTAAAACTAGTGGAATAGAACTTGGATTCTGGTCATCTTTCAAGCTTTTACCGTGTTAAACACAAAAAACCGTAAAGCTCAATGAGCTTGTTTCATCTTCTTCCAAAATACAATGCAATATTTAGTTATCAGCTTGAGAATTACTTTAGTGATGAGACTGATCCTGCTTTTTCTGTTCCCTCACAGATCACACTGAATTTCAACCCAAGTAACTATCTAGTGTGTACCCTAAAAGAAGTCTGTCTAAGCACAACTGCCAATACCCCTAACGCTGTCACACACATCCAACAGAGAAATCTTTCTGCATATTAAGAGATACAATGTTTGCTTTCTCAACAGGTTAATATTCAAAAGTTCTAAAAGCTTGTAAGTGTTTTTATCAAATACTTCCACCTATTTCAAATAAACAAATAAAAATAATTCAAATAAACTTAGAGGCTGTGGCCCTTCATAATCATGTATATTCATTATTGCTCTATTGATGTTCTGTAATTAACCAAATACTTTATGGTACTGGATATTAAATAGTCTAAACTTTACGTAGTCTCATGTTACCACATTATCGTGCAGATTGGACTATTTACGCTTGACCTTACTCAGTTTTGCTAACAAAAAAACCCAAAGTGTGCAACAAAATCAAAAGCATTACAGTATGACCTTAGAACACAGCAGTTTGCACTGATAAATGTTTTAATGGATCACTTAAATTTTAAAAGAATTAAATACTAAATATTAGGAACTTTCAAAGAAATTGGATTAAAGATACTTCACAGCTGGCTGAGATGTATACTCAACTGCAGAAAGAATGAAATCAATGCAACACAATTTTATCCAACCAATTTGCTGTGGCCAAATTTTCCAACACAGGTCCTCAAAAATAGTCAGTATTAAACCTCCCCAGTATTGTATCTGTGTGCTATGGCATCTAAATAATCTGACTGCTTTCCTCACAGCCTGACCACCTGCAGTTGTGTAAGACAAACTAATGAGATAAACATCACTGGCATGCTGCACCGAAGTATCAGGCTGTATAAATCTGAACATTTCTATGTTTTCATACAGTCAAAGCTAAATACCCCTCAGGCACCTCATCAAGCTCTAAATTGCTTCCTATGGATAAACTGAAATTAAAGATGACTTACATGTATCAGCACAAGGATAATTCACAACAAGTGTCTGAATGACAGCATTTAACATAAGTGTCAGACACAGAGCAGCATGACTTGAGGAACAAAAATAAATCCTCCAAGATCTGCAATATCCAAGGATAGCAAGAGAAAAGCACTAGGAAAAAAACCTGCTTCATACACATCTAAAATTTCTCAATTGTATGTTTAATATTTGAAATTTTTATATTTGGCCTACTTATGGAGATCAAATTCAAAGGTATATTTTCCCAATTCTAGAGACTTGAATCTTTGGCTGAGTAGTCAAATGAAGGAACTGGAACATTTCATTCAGCAGTAATGAAGTCAAAACTTGAAATGCTGAAGTAGAGATAGTGAACATTTAAACAACAGAGTTAATTAACATGCAGATCAGACAGGTGATGAGAACATTATGAAAAGTGATTAGTCTACACTGTGAGAAAAGAAAATGCAGAAATACAGTTAGATTTTTTGGAGGATGATGTTTCAGAAATTCGATGACTAAAATCCTGACAGAATTGGGCAGGAAATGAAAAATAAAGCTTGATAAGCCTATTTATTTTAGCTCATAAGCATTTGCTTAAAATGAAAGAATATTGCTTCTTACTCCAATAGACTTCTGTGATTTTGACTTGGGTTAAGGTATTAGTCCCATTCCATGAAAGGTATTTCAATAAATGTGCAATACTTTTATAGGAAGACAAACCCCCCCCCCATTCCTATGTTAGCTGTACCAGGGACAGATGAAAGGACTCCAAACTGCAGAAGTACAAAATAAAGCAAGGAATGCATTCTGCATCCTTATTGTACAGATGAATGTTTAAGGGCCTGGTCTTGAAATCATAATATGGACAAACTCATGCTATTCACTGCCTTAGTGGTCTATTTGTGAGAGTGGGATCTCTTACGTTCCATCTTTAAAGTGCTTTTCACAAATCTTTGACAACCAGAAGAGTATAAAAGCAATGTATATACTTGTATATATAGAATATCATTTGCTCTTTTGATAACAGGAAGGATAAAGACTGTACAGGCAATCTTGATTTCATGATTTCATAATGTCAAAGCTTCATAGCAAAACTATGGAATACAAAATAACACAATTTGAGACCAGACTTGAATATAAAACTGCATTCTGCATATTGAATGTGTTTGACTGTTTTCAAATAATACCAGATTTTCAGGTCAAAATCCATGCAATTTTTCAGCATTCACACTATCATATTGACAAAAATGTATATAATCAACAGGGAAAAAAGGCTGGAAGAAACACTAAAAAAAATCATGATTCCTAAGTTTTATTTGAGAGCGATTTGGTAAATGCTCATTTTCTAGCTGCAGGATTTGATTAAAATGTAAAACACTGAAGTGTAGCATATTTATCATTTTCCTTCCCCTTTGCTTCAATTGAACTAAAATCCCATACCCCATTTCCAACTTAAGTAAGCATCTATATTGACAGCTCTCATCATCACACCACTCACACTAGCTTTAAATAACTTCCTTATTTAGTTTAATTTAAATAACTTCCTTAGAAAGTTTAGTCCTCTACAGGTATTTGCACTAAGTTCTGCCTTCCATGGGTACCTTGAAAAGCCAGTGCTAAGGGCAATCATGGATTTCCTTCTAATCTGAATATAAGAAGAATGAAGTTTCCACCACATTCTCCAATGTAAATGGAAGCCTCCCAAATAACTCAATTTAAATCAGTGCAGTGATATTTAACACACAAATGATACACACCTGTTCCCTCAGGACGCCATAGTTCGGGGGTTTTCCCTCAACAGGAATAGATGATGGATACAAATACGTGATGGATACAAAGCTTACTAAATCTATTTTTGTTTATCCTTAAGTTTTTTTACAAAAGCAACTTGAGAAATGTCTCTGCTTTTAGAAGCATTATAGTTAGTAAGGACTGGGGTAGATACATTTCACCTTTTTCTCTCTCATCCCTTTATTTCCTCATTTCATCAACCAAAACACAGAATTCCACAGACTCAGATTTTAGCTCCTCTGGAATAGGATAAGGTAGGAAAATTATTTCGTTTTTATTATATTGTATTTCTTTCTGTGCAGGAAAGAACTGTCCAAGGTATCCTTTATCAGCTAAAGTAGATATGCTTAGAAATGATTGATTATGATCATGATTGATTATGAGTAAGAAATCCCTGGGAAGATTTTCAATTTCATTTATTGGTTTAAGAAGCCTGAATTTAAAAATGCAGCAATGATGCCATAGATCTCAGTATATAACATGTTTCTTGCAGCATAGTAATTCCTAACTTGAGTGCAGTGAAAGATCTCACAAATAATCTCTAATAAATGTATTTTCTAACTTGTGTATGGCATAAGTGATGCCAATGAAGACTTTAATTCATCACATTAAAAAAAAATCACAGTATGAAATACTACAAAACCATTTGGAGAACAAGGGTTTGAAATGAACAGTATCACAGAATTGCTGAAAATCTCTCCCCAGAGAACTTCTACTGGTAATCCATTCTGCTCCTAGAATTCACAATACAGCTCTGCTTCAGCACACTATGGGACACCTCGCTTCTGTGGCTTCTTCCCCTCTTTGTGTTTCTAAAAATTGAGCAATGAGATGTAAATCATCACCATACTTAGATTTTTGCATCAAGTTTTGTTCTCCTAACCACTAAACAATGTATTGTAAATTATTTTGGGTTAAAGAGTGTTGTTGCTGCTATTTTCTGAGAGCAGGTTAATTTGCAAACCCAACAGTATTTTACAAATCATTTATCTATTGTAAAAGTGATGTTTACCTAACTCAAGTTTGCAAGGTGCTCTACAATCATGACGCATGTGAAGCACCAGCATCAATTTTCCACACTGGAATTGCCTTTGGAAAATTGCAAGTGTAATGTAATTTCATCACAGTACTGCAAAACTGTGACTGAGGTACTTCAACCCTCACCATTTTAACAAGACCAACTCTCCTCTTGTTGTTTGTCATGACCATCTGACAAAACCCAGTAACTGTTAAAAGAATTAAAAGAATTTAAAAGAATTAAAATCTGGACACTTTACCAGAATTGACTCTTCATACAATGAAAAGCAGACCACATAAAGATCTAGTTACACCACTAGAAAATGAAAGAAGGTTTCATATGCCTGAGAGTACATTCCTGTATCAAGTTTAAGTGGGCTGAATTTGGAAGACTGATTCACTCACAGGAAGCACCTCTACATACCATTTGCGTCATCATCAGATATTTCATGAAATATGCTTATGTAAACAGAACAACCTTGAGAATGTTTTAGGTGTATTTTTAAAATGAAATGTTTGCATATTTTTCTATCTGCAGTCATGTCACTTTGGTAATTATTATCTTGTTTCTCCAACTTTCTGCTGCAACCACTGCTTTGCCTGTGTGAGAGGTCACATCCCTCAAAGCAGAGTTGAGCTCATCTATGATTTGAAATTGCCTTTGTCCTCTCCAAAGGATGCTGACGACAGAGATGCTCCTAATTTTAGCGTAACAGGGAAGTATCGAATGTTGAACTGAATGAGTCTGGTCTTGTGATTTAAGCTAGATAGGGTAGATCTGTGTGACTCAGAAAAAATTAAGCTAAAATGCTATGGAGTTCTAACATATACCAAAACAGCAAATTTTAAAAGTTTTTATGTATGCAATTTTGAGTCTTTTCTGAGAGATAACAAGCAACTCATCAGGAAGATGTAACATTTTCTGGTAGCAAAATATTCCTAGTTCACTCTTGCAACAGCATCTCTACTGCCTACATAAATAGGAACTAATGGATTCAGCTCCAGAACTCATTTTTGCCTATGGAGGTCTCAAGGCAACAGGAACCAGCAGTTAGAGGAAAAATATGCTATGGAAAGGGGAAAGCATTATCTTCTTTAAGAGGCTGGGAGAAGGAGAAAGAGAAGCCTAGAGCAGACCAGTGCTATGGAGCTCCAGATCTAATGGCACAGGAAGGTACAAACAGTGTGTACTCACTCTTCACTAGCAGGAACCACTCAAAAACTACAAGCACTTATAAAGCATGATAGACATGAGTCCAACACCTGCAAGCACTCTGTGAGAGCTAAATCCTTTTATTACCTCTGCTGTTCAGTGCATGTATTGATTTTGAAAACATTTCCAAATTACTGCAAAGCTGAAGGATCAAATCTATCTTGTTACCTACAGGTGGATGCTTCAAATTTGCTGAATAACCTCACACTAGTAATGTTTCTCACTGACAGGTATCAGGAACTAAACTGTGAAAACAATTTTAACATCTACTGGATATCAGAAATGTCAATCACCAAGCAGTCACCACTTTTATTCAGTTACATTTGTTGTGTGGCTAAGCACTTCAGAAAATGAGATAATTGTCTTGATCTAGGCTATATCAATTGCAGGTTTTCATTCCTTAAAATGCTGTCATCTTACAAACCTGGGCAATATAAGGAGAATTTATAATTTAGTCACATTCTACCACATATACCTTACTATTTGACTGGCCATAAATATAAAAACCTTTCATGTTTATATGAGGAGTTTTAAGGAACTGGCTACTTGTGCCCTATACCTCTTTCACTAATAAAGATGTCTTAAGGGCTTCTATGTCACTGTATCAAGTGTTCCACTGAGTTGTGACTCATAACCTTACACAGGAAATACTGGGATTTTAAAATGTACTGCTTTTTCAACTAAATCTCATATTTACTCTTCTGAACCCTTCCTCGTCTTTATTTCAAATGTCTCCAAGATTTAGGCTGAATTTTCAAAGTATTGCATTAGCTTTAAGAACAAGGAGAACTGAGATCTAAAGAAAGTTTGTTCTTAAAACACAGTTAAAACACATCTTAAAACAGTCTTAAATGCATTTTAAAATTGTATTTTTAGACTCAAAGGATGTACACCTGCATAGCTCACGAACATACTGATTGGTGCATGTTTGATGAAGAGCCACAAGGATGACTCAAGGATTGAGCATTATTCATGAGAGAGCTTAGAGAGCAGGGACTGTTCAGCCTGGAGAAGAGATGTCTCAGGAAGACTTTGTCAATGTGTACACTTACCTCATGGGAATAAACACAGAATAAAGAGTCAGAAGTGTCGAAATGCTGCCCAGTCAGAGGACAATAGGCAGCAGACACAAACTGAAACCACACACAATAATTTCTTCCTGAACATAAGAAACAACATCTTCCCTGTGACAGTGGTCAACACCAGAGCTAGTCACCCAGAGCGGCTGTGTAGTCTCCATCCTTGGAGGTACTCAAAAAACACCTGAGCAGGACAGCAGGCCTGACAAGGTCCTCCAGGATGCCTTCCTTCCTACCTCTACTGTCCTATGACTCTAGATTTGCTCTCATGTTTTCATGCAAAGACTGTTTTGTTTTTTATTTGTATAATGGAACTGCTTATATACATGTGCTATTTACATATTTTTCCCAGGTTTGTTTGTTTGTTTGTTTTTTATTATTGGAATTTATGACTGGAAAGGTGAATAAAATAGCACAAATATATGAACAATTCAAAAGTTCAGTATTTTTCAAAAGTAAAAGAAACCTGTATCAGCTTCAAATAAAAACATAAATATGTTTTTATATGTTTTTATTTGAGGCTGATAAAATGTACAAATAAATAAAAATTGACCACATAAAGGACATAGAGTTGCATGGACAGATTAGAAGAACATGACTAATTTAAATGGCAATACTGAGCATAAAGTAAGACAGAATAAAGGTTGACATCATAAAGTCTAAACTGAGTAAGTACTTGCATGAACTTGGTAATAAAAGCATTTACCTTTTTCAGTGTGACATTATAACTAATGAAGGTTTAAGGGATTGCATATTTTCATTAATCTGATTTTGGGTACTTACAAAATAAACAGAGTGAAACAATTTAATCTATTAATGTAATGGATTTTATACCACACAAGAAGAACTAGAAGACTTTCCAAGCTTGTATGATTGTAAATTATGTGCAATTCTCAAAGACAGGCACTGTAAATGCCAGCATTTGAATACCAGCATTTTTAACAACACAGAAGTCTGTATTTTATACTGTCCTAGATACCCTGTGTCTAATTATCTTGATACTGAGATTCTTTTTAAATGACCAAAGAGTGTTTCTTTTTCTCTAGAGCCTGGACCTTCCGAGGTCATTAACTGCATTGTGAGAATGCCAGGCAAAACCGAAGTGTTTGCAATGAGTCACATACGTGCTAAATGGCACTGATTCCCCAGAACTCCAAAGTACCTAATGATTAGGGCATCTCTTGAGAGCACTTGGACAAGCAAGTAGGTGGCAAGAACATAAGATGGTAACAAAGAAACATCTAATTATCCTAGTATGTATACGCATCACAAGCTCAGTGGCCATCCTCTACAGAGAAGGCACAATGCAGACAGTGTAAGTAACATGTTTTATAGCTCCACAAGACAAAAACATACAAACTAGCATTGCTATTCCAGGGAGAAAAGATGCTGTTGATGTAGATCAAGGACAAACAGAAATAACCCTTTGTCCACATTGAAAAAAATAAATAAATAAAATTATATTTAACGTTGATGAAGACTCAAATTTTACATCTGGTTTGTAACAATAGAATGTAATATTCAGTTCTTCCATGAATACATCATGTACCAAGAGCACATGGTAATATGAGGACACAGGAGAACATTTTACAAGTTGGGAACTGACAGAATGCAGGTTTTTTATCCAAGCAAAGGGAAGATTCTTTTGCTACAAAACTTGGTACAGAACTGTGTTGTAAATAGAGTATGTAGTCTTTAAAATATCTGATATATTTCAAGTAAATTTTTCCAACAGTTTTGCATGCAATTTGTCAGCATTCAAAGCGATATTTTAAAATGCAACTTAATTAAATATTATTTTGCTATAATCAGAAAAAGTCCACAGGCTTTGTACACTCTCAGAGCACAGGGTCTCTGGATTTGTCTGGACTTGTATTAGCCTGAGCTGATTTTAGCTTGTTTTAACCATGAGAACAATTCTTTAGCCATCAAACAGTCAAACTGACTTTTCCCTAACTTTTTCTAGCTTAGTTCTGAGACTACAGTACATGTTAATAATCTATTAAGTCCATGTACCCACTAAGCAACCTTCCATTCTGCACAGCAAATTCACATTGCATATAGCTTTTCTATCTATAATTAGATAGAAATATCTAATTATGAAATATAATTTCATAATTAACTTGGGCTATGAGTGTTAGTGTCATTGTAACTGGACTACTAACAACTGCATTGTACTTGAATTATACTCATATAATATTAGGCTTTATTAATAAAACCTTACATCTGTGTAATGTGTTCTGTCTTAGCCCATAGCAAAATTCTGTGTAAAAAAACCCAAACAACAAACTTAGGAAAAAGTTGTATTTGAGATTTTAGCCAAACGTATGTATTCTTATGCTCTCTGTTCTTGTATCACAATAAAGAAGATGTTGATCATAGAACTTCAGTCTTAATACACTGTATGTTTCTTTAACAAAGTTACAATACTGCCAATTTCAGAAGAAACTATCTGATTATTTGATACTCATGAACAGCATTTTGTAATTTGTACTAATCCACTTCCACACTTTCTCTTATAGCTGTTAAACATTTTTCTTCCTGACACATCATCTCACATACACTATGTCTCTTCTCCCTTTATAACCAAGAATGTCTTTCACTTCTCTAAAATAAGGATTCATATTTTCCCATTTGTTTGCAGGAAACTGCTACAGATCCCAGATTTGTTCATGCATCTTATCCTTCAGGATCTATAAAAACCACACACATGAAGGCTCAGTCCTAAACACTTCACTCAATTCACTGGCTTGGGATTGGGTCAATGGCTAGGAAGATTTTTTTTTACTAAACATCTAATTAAAACTTTCAGTTATTTAAGGGATTTTTTTTATTACATATTGATTGATAAGCATCAGCATTTATAGAACAGAAAAATCCCTACAATTACATTATAGTTTTCAGCTTTCTCACATGAAGGTCACTGGAATGAAATGGAAATGGAGAAATAATTGCAATTTGGTCCATAAGACAGAATTACTACCTGATTATATAGCAGGGTAATTAAACTAGACTTAATTGAGATGCTGCAGCATGTCTTCCACTCCCAGCAATGTGCAGTGTTAGCCTGGTCTTGACTGGGCTCTCTGCCTTCTTTCTGTGCTGTGAAGGCACTGTCTTTAACAGGACTCTGCATTTTATATTGAAATATACTTTTTACAAAAAAAATATCTCCTTGTCATTTAAAAAAAATATTCTCCCATGTGCTAGATTGTAGGAGTACCCCACCACTTACAGACAAACTTCAGGGGAGAGCAAATCCCCACACTAAAAAGATGGAGATGCAAACAATACTGTGGGACCATAATGGTTGGGAGTCATTCCCTAGAAGTACATGGAGTGTCTTTAGTACAACACTGCTGCAGTGCTTGACATTTCAAAATCCAGGTTGAAAACCACCATACATAGCCTATGAAAATCCTGGAATGGATGGGACTTGATGACTCTGATAGCAGAAAGCCTCTGCTTTAAATGCTTTGGAAAGGAAATCCAATCACATTCCCAACATGAACAATTGAAAAATCAATTCAAATGCCTGTTAAAGGGAAAAGTTTTGCTTGGTTTTGAATTCTCTGCTGTCTCTTAGAAGGATGAGAAGCTATTGCCTGTATCTGTAAAACAAGTTATTGGAAAAGATCACAGAAGTTTACCCACTATTTACACTACTGTAGAATACTTGTTTTCTACTTATGGAAATCTCAGATCCTGGCTGCTACACTTGTAAATGAGATATACAGTTGCAAAATTAAAGGTCTGAATTTGTTTATTCCCAATAGCATAAGTACAACATTGAAACAGATTGTGCAATTTGTCTCTTAATTTCCAAATAAACACAGGAGACAATACAATTAAATTTTGGAATGTAGAAGCACACACAAAAATCAATTTTTGTTCAGAACAAAAGATTTGAACCTGTAAAGAAAGAAGCTAAATCCATCTGAGATAATCAGTGCATGCACTGACCAGCTTAGCACATAAACTACTAACAGCTATATCAAACTGCTCTAGTCTCTCCATCTGTGAATGTTGTTGATTGGAACTTCCTTGGGATCAGAAAGATGTTTCAGACTTTCAGATGGTTTCCAGCACCATCAGTACTCTCTCATTCCTGAAGGCAATGGGTCTCCAGGAAAAAATGATGCTATCATATTTTCCCCGCCATTCAGCTGTTTGGCCCTACTTTGTGTAACCTCTCCCCGCAAAATATGCCTTTCCTGCATGAGCTACAGAAACTCCCAGATCCCCAGTGGATTGTTTTAAGCTTTGCCATCATCCCTCCTCACTGAGTTAGAGGTCAGGCAGACACATCACCTAGTCTGCAGCTCTGCAGTGGTGCTGCAGCCAACACCAGCACCCACCACTGGAGAGCAAATAATATCTCTCTCCTTTGCATCATAGTTTGCATCATTACAGTTCTATATTGATTTAAAAAGATGTGATGAAAACCAAATTGCAACCTTCTGAAAAGGCTATGGAATTATGAAACTAAGGGAACTACAATTATATACTCAATTACCCAAGACTGTTATTTTTAAAAGCTCCTGTTTAAGAAACTCAATTCTAAATCATGAGCTGTAGTAAATTACTTCATTGCACATACTATATCAATTTAAGGTCAAACTAAATTACATTTTAAATAACTCACTGGTCTTTGAACAAGTCTCAAGATTCTAGTGCAACTTTGGCGTTCAAAAAGTAACTAACTAGATAAAAAGTTACTGACCTCAAAAAGTTCACGTTCATTTATAAATAAAAGCTTAAACACTCTAATCAATTCCTTTGATCCAAAATTTAAACAGTACACCATGCTCGAAAGTACTCCAATGCAGGAGTAAATCAGCACAGAAGAATTTCTATCAAAATGGAAAAAGCAAAAAATAGTTAAGTTTTGTTTTGTAAACCTACTGATACTAAGGTTGAAAGACTTGTTCAGCTATAAAAAGCTGAAAATTATGTCCAGCTGTATAAATTCTCATGCTCTCAAAATGCGCTATTATTACCAATAATTCAGTTAATATTTCTGCAAGTGAAATCCTTATAAATATTAAAAGTCTTTGTCCTTCAAAATTACTTTTTCCTATGCTTTATCTTAACAGTGTTTATGACAAAGTTTTGGGTTTTTTTAGAAAAAAATAGATTTTTTTATATTGCAAAACTGAAATTTTACCTTAGGAAACTATTTCATTTATATGAAACTCCAATTTTCCATGGTTCTATGCACATGAAAGAAATTAAATATTTAATACTGCTACACAGTGTAGGGATTCCAAACAAATGAACTTTGTGATGAGAAAATGGCAAAAGAAACTACGAAATTAATAATAAAAAGAGACCTTGAAAGGACATACAAGCACAATCTCTCTCAGGCCCTCTCAACACATACAAGTAGCCAGTTGAAATTTTAAATAGCCCAGGCAATACTGACGATCACAGCATGAATTCCAAATAGAGGACAACAAAAGTATAAAAGCTTATTTTAAAAGAGCAGGTGTTTTCCTGCAGAAGAAGAACAGCAATAGATAATTCTTATATTTTCATTTCCTGTGAATTGCATCAAAACCCAGGTAATACTTTCCTAATGTTCACTATCCCACGCAAGATTTATGCTTTCACAAACAAAGAAGAGTGAAGTGGTTCTTTAAGCAATTACTGACACCTTGTGCATTATCCAACTCTCCAAAATATGCACTATCCCTCTTTGGTCATACTGTCAACCACTGGCTTCTATAAAGCCTCTTCAAGGTCCTCTAATTTCATCGCTACCTGAAGTGCATCAGTGAGAAACATGGTATCATGACTTTCCTGATTCAGACACGGAACTGACAGCACCAAGGAATGTATTTTATGGACTCTGTCCATAAGCATAAGTATCAGGACTCTGTTACTTGTAGATTTTTTTAAAGTCAATTTTAGAATTTCACTTTAACTTCATACACCACCTTTGCAGAAGCTGTCACCAGCACTGGCTTGCAGCAGAGCTGCACTCTGAATTGTGAAGACTAAAGAAGCAGAACATAAACTTCTCAGCCAATTTTCCTCAAAACATTTCCTGCATCTTCTACATGCCCAACAGCTTGGAATTTCTCAATGAATTGACTAAGCTACAATCCCCTGTTAGTAAAATACAGTATTAACTTATTTGTGCCAGTATTTTACTATTTACGATTTTTTCTTTAACTTATACTATCCAGTCCAGTACCCACTGCCCAATATCCATTCATGCTGTACCATTTTCAAGTACGAGAAGTTTGTGGAAGGAGAGAGGTTGAAAAAAAGAAAAGCTATGGGTCACTCCTTCAGATGACAGTGATGAAACTGAAATTACATGGGGTTTTCTTCATGACTTCAAATATGTTTGATGTCTTTACTCCCTATTATCTAACTTCAATTTTTGTCTCTTTTGCATATACATAATATTAGTACATGCATCATCCAAATTCTCCAGTGTCAGATAAAAATATCGTTAGAGGCATCCAGGAAATGGTTTTCTTGAAATTTATTGATATAAATACAATAGATATTTTAAACAGGTCACAGGAAAGTGGTCTGCAGGTAGAAGAAATACATTTACTGAAAGAGAAATGCAGAAAGTGCTTTGGTGCTTTAGTGCCTGAAAAGCTGCTGTGCAACTCACCACCACTCAGGGAAAAAGGCTAACTATGATTTTAGCTATTATACATATTTTTTGATCCCAGCTATTATTTCGGTGATTTCTAGTCTTACTCCATACATTATAGCCTATAGTATAAGGAATGCTTACCTACTCTCTACTGCTGTGTGAGACCAAATGAACCTGACTTTATACCAGAGTGGTTAGGGTCTGCCTCATAAATTTTCTCTTTAATGTTTTGTGGTCTCCATTAAGAAATACACAGGCATATATCTGAATATACATAATAGTCCATTTTGTTGCATAATGTATTTTGCTATGTTTTTTCTGTGATATTACTAGAAAAAAATATTTTGATTCTCAGCTTGTGGGATAACTTTATAGCCTTACATAAACCAGCAGGCAGCTTTATGGAAATGCTAAGCCTTTCCAAAACACAGAACAGCAAGTATTAATGATATCCTACATTGAAACTTCTTCTCCAATCTTCTCTAAAGCTTCAAAGGAGGTTCAGCCTGTCTAGTGTTTGCAAACACAACACACAGAAGACCAGCTTTAGATTAACTATTCTGAAAATAACCACACCAGTTTTTCTAGGATCTTCATTTGCAAAGTGTAGCTCTTCCATGTGACAGAGCTGAATAAGTAAGTTACAAAAAAAGTTAGTCATAACCTCTCTTTGTTCCCTTTTATCTAAGAAAGAACCTTCAATAACAAGTAGAAATGAAACCTTGACTGCCTAAGGATGTAACTAACTTCTTACATCCTTGTTACATGCTCCATGTGCTGGCAAGTGAGAGGGGCAATACTCAGCACTGAGAATTGGTTTTGAATTTGCTCCATGAACTTGCTCTATGTTCATGACTTTTAGATTTAAGTTAGAAAATCAAGAACCACAGGACCCAAGATCCTTTTGACAAAACTTCTCATGGTTTTTATTATACACAGTCCTTTGTTGCAAACTAGTTGAAGACTGATTATCTCTGGTGAATTTAAAATGTTACCCTGCACTTTGGTAACTGAATCAGTAATACTGTATTCTTGCCATATATTTTGCTATCAAGCACTTTTTTTGTATTTAATCATAGCCATTATTTCTATTGTGCTTATCCCCTGTAATTTTATGTTATATAGAATGACAGTTATTTGAGCTAAAACAATTGCTCACAACAATATGTGTGTTTATTTTTATCGTGATTATTGCCATTCCAGCTCCCTCATGGCAAGAGCAGAGCACTCTATATTATGCATATGCACCATTTAATAACTAAGCTGTTCCTTTCCTTGGGGTTCAACTGATGGGTTGAACTTGGGGTACTGATGAAAAAACAAAACACAACAACTATGTATAGAATGAAAAAGTAAATGAAAATAATAAGTTATCTTCTTACTCCTCTGATAATTGCCAATGAAAATTGTAAGAGTAACATGGGAAAATAGCTACTGTATTATTTATTTTTACATGGAACTATCAGGTTTTTTTTTTTTCTTTTGGCAAGGAATGGCTTTTAAAGACATATATATTTACCAGCATGTGTTAATAAAAAACTGACTCCCCCAGAGCTGAATGTGGGCTGAAGTCAAAGAACACTTCCTTTTTCTCCATATACTCTCTCTCACCCCAGGATGTCCTTGTCAAAATACAAGATTATATGGCAGCAAGATGATGCCTTTTGTCTTGCTTTCTGACAATTTCACTGTCCTTTTGGTTGCCAGTGGAAACTGAGTTCATGGCTTCAGAAATCTCTGGACAATGAGTCCAAGATACCTTCCCAAATTTTAATGTGTACTTCTAAGCCCAGCACAATTCTAAGCACAATTTAAACTACCTTCCTCTTGATGGATAAGAGAAGAGAGATATAGCACGTTCCAGTACCTAAAAGGGGCTTACAAGAAAGCTGGTCAGGGACTTCTCTCAATTGTCTGGAGTGATAGAACAAGTGGTAATGGTTTTCAACTAAAACAGGCAGATTTAGATCAGATAGGAAGAAATGCTTCAAGAGCATAGTGAAGTAGTGGAAGAAGTTGCCCAGAGAAGTTGTGAATGCCCCATCTCTCGAAGTGTTCAAGGTCAGGCTGGACACGACTTTGAGCAACCTGGTCTAGTGTAAGGTATCCCTGCTCACTGCTGGGAAGTTGGAACTGAATGATCCTTAAGGTCCCTTCTAACCTAAACAAATGTGAAAGAGATTGTATGAATGTTAGCATTCTTTTATACCGGGTATAAAAAAATTATCTTAAACATGAAGTATTGGAAAATGCCTCCTAACATCAGTCTTTCTAGTTTATGAAAGAGTACACCAACTGCAACTTTGTTATGGCCTGCTTGTATTAACATATGGAACAAAATATGTGTAAGAAAGGATCCTTAAAACTAGCAAGCAGAAGAATGGTACCTAAAAGCTCCAGCTTGATAAATGCAACACAGAAAAAAAGCATATTTTAAATACACAGATTAAAGAGCAAGGATAGTGACCTACTGGATTCATTTTTACAATCAAGATGGATATGCCCAACACTTCAGGTAGTCTTCTCTGCTTTGAAGTAGACACCATTAGAGCTACATGTGACAGTAGTTCCTTTCAGCAATCAAAAAAAGATATAGAGTAATTTCTAAAACAGTGGCTCATGGAAATGTACCTGGGATAACCCAAAACATAAAGGATTCTGGTTACTTTTCTCCTACTGAATAAATGTTAACACTGCCAAATAATTCATAGTTTCTCCTAATTCCACAGCAGACTCTCATATCCTCAGAAGGCAGTTTAATTTATCACTACTCCACAGTTTATTTGGCACAAAGATGAATAAGAATTATATCTTAGATATCCAGCTCAAGAGAGCCACGAAAATGAATAATTTTAGTTTTCATTCATGATACTTTAACCTTTCCTTAACCTCAGCTAGCTGCCTTGCAATTTCTTTCTAGCTCATTAAACATTATTTTGAATGTGTTAAAAATTAGCTAACTGAACAGACAGGACTTTAATTAATGCAGTGAAGTCCAAAATTACGTGACCCCCTTTTTCCTAAAAGTAATATATCCAGAATCTGTGCTTCTGTAATCAAAAGTCATTCATGTCTCTGAGCTGCATCCTAATTCTACTGGACACTCCCACAAATTAAGTAACTTCTGGATGGCAACCTTGAACCAGGATCAAAATGTTAAATCACACTCCACATACACTTAGAATGTACATTTAACTGAACAGTAAATTATTCTAGCCTAGTCTATATGCTTAAGTACCAGGTCTTAAAATTAAATTCCTGCCATATTCTCAGTGGTGCACTTTGCAGCAAGCATTTGCAATAATTTTGCCTTCCAGCAAGATATATAGTGTGTAGCAATCAAATAGGGATAATTAAAGTAAACATAAACCACATAATTGCATAAACCATATAAAAGCTTCCTTCACCACTTAGACTTTAGATTTGGAATACATCGTGTCAAGTTGATTACTTGTCACATAATAATAATGGCTCATTTAATGCATTTATACTAATAATCCTCTGGCTTCTTGTCTGGTATCACAGATGAATTATGTCCAACAATTAAAACATAAAATAAAGAGAAAGGCATAGAAATAAAGATGGAAAAATAAATGCAGCAAAGTTACAAAATATAAAGTTTATGTTTACTGAATAAGTAGTGGATAAACACAAAACACAAGAGTGAGAGGCTTTACAAAAGGAGCAGAAATGGGAGGTTGAAATCTGAAAGGTCACAGAAAATGCAACCAGCAAGATTATGGTAAGGTACTAGTGAGGGGAATAAAAAAGCAGTAAGAACAAAAATATGGCATCTGATCTTATTCCAGCAAAGACAGAGCCACTTGTGGGGGAAGATGTTGATGGAATAATTGTATACACCTAATTCCTTTGGAGATCTGACTTTGAACCAAGGAGTCTTCAGTAAGGAGGTTCACACCAGTTTAGTAGGACAGCAACACAATTCAAGGTATCTTTTACTGAAGGAAGAACTATAGTTGAGATAATCTTACCACAACACCACATGTTAAATAAGAACATCATTCAATCTCAAAGAACATAGAAATCTTGACATTGAAACAACATTATTGTGACAACAGAAGAGTTTTATCAGTGAGCATTACTGCAAGTCAAAACACAGTATGTTCCATTGTTTGCTGAAGGAAAAATACACAAAATAGTTAAACAGAGAACAGGGGGATTGTGCTGATCAGTGAAGCCAATCTGCTTTTTTCTGATTGAATGCTAGAGCTAGTATGATGAAGAATATGGAATTATGCGCTGTGGTGGGATAAAGAAAACCGAAGACAAGAGAGAAGATATTCTACATTTGTAAGCATTAAGATGTTAATTTGACTCACATATCATAAAAATATATTGTAAAAGTATTCCTCTTTCTCCCCTCATCCCCTAAACTCTAGAAAACAGCTTTTTTGTTTGTGCCAGGACAAAGGTCTGGGGCCACAGTGCAAGTCAGCTCTACGAAAACTTCCACGTTTAAAAAAAATCTAGATAGAATAAGGTTTGCAGGATACCACAGGAAGGAACAAACTACTGAATCTTTGAACATGATGTTGAAAACAAAAGTATTAAAAAGTTAATGGGATGTCATTTGTGCTACAGGTTCCTTAAACTTTCTGTAGTAGTAAATTAATGTTGCTCATTATCACAATATCTACACTGAAGGAAAGTGAAAATGCATCACTTATCAAGTGAAAATGTACAGATTAAATTCAACACTACTCAATTCAGATTAACCAACTAAGCAAAGCACAACATACTATTATTACTTTTGGTATGTCCATTAACTCAATATACTTTTCAATTCTGCGTTGTTACACATCAAAAGGGAGGAAGGAAGACATATGCCAATATCCTGGGAAAAAATTGGGAGATTTTTAAAATACCAAGCACTGTTATCTATTTCGTCTTAACCATGCACTAAGAAACTGATGTTTTTCCATCTGCTGAATCCTTTACTTTCCCCTTAGGAAACTCTGGGTCTTAAAGGAAATTTCAAGTCTATGAAGCACAGAATAGATGTAAAATGCATAAGGGGTACATACAAAAATAGCTGCTCCACTCAATAAGCATGACAGAAAATCACTGGCTTGTGTATGACATTTAAGAAGAAACCTGATAAATGATCTTCTCTTCTAAGTCAGTTCATGCATAGAAATATAATGGGCTAAAATAATGGAGAAACACAAATTCATGAATTGTTGAAATATTACAAATAAACTTCACTTTCTATGAGCTAGAGAATATATATATATATTTCTGTTATTTGAACAAAGAATTTTCACATCAGCACTTCAGTATATTTGTAAGCACACAGATGGAAGATATGGAGTGGAACTAAAAAATAAAAGCAGGCTTTATTAGTTTTAAAATTATTGTTAGAAAGGGAAAATGGGATTTAACTGCAGGCAACTGAGCATGATATTCAGCATCACTTCTCACTCTTCCTGAGAAGAATTCATCATACCAAATGCTAGATATATTTCTCACCTATATCCCTTCAAATATGCCAAAGACGGGAATAAGCACTTCTGTGGTCCAGTTCAACTCATCCAGAAGCAAATATGTAAACCAGATCGACAAATTGTGCCCTTCCAAGTACCTGCTCCTCTCTCTTGCTTCCAAGGAGTCTAGCTTGGATAACCACTGCAGCTGTAGAGGTGCAGACAATAGAGTTCTCCATGCTAAATAAGACAAGTCTTAACGCATGAAGCACTTTGCAATTTATGCCAGACGTGACCTCAAATCTCCAGAGCAGCGACTGACAGGTCAGTTTACACTGTAAATTGTATTAGGAATCTTCCACTTCACCATGAGTGAATACAATTTACAAAGGAGACTTCAAAAAGGATCATAAACTGTTTTTTAAAATTATTAATAATTAAAAAGTTAATGCAAATAATTTAAGAATTAAAATAATTATTGCTCCAGAATATGATCAACTGCTTCAGAATACATTAATGAATTGCTAAACTATTTGTTCTTCATTTGTTTTGTAAATTATGGAACAAATGTTGCAGAATAAAAATCAAGCAAATTTCATGATAAGTCCTAAATTATTTTTTAATTTTCTTATTATAAATCTTTCAAAATTTTCCATTTTTTTCCCCTCAATCACAAATCACAGAGTCACAGAATGAGTAAGGTTGGAAAGGACCACAGTGGATCATCTGGTCCAACCTCCCCGCTCAAGCAGGGCCATCCCAGAGCACATGGCACAGGATTGTGTCCGGACAGTTCTTGAATATATCAATTGCTCAATATTCAAGCTCATACTTTTCTTTTTTTCCCATAAAATATTTTTGGAAAAGAACTGTACATCAAAATCTGAAGTACAAAATCAAAATTCATTCAGAATCCTAACTAACACTTGAACAGAAGTCCAACATACATAAAAATAATAAAAAAGCCCCAGACAGATAAAGCAGGACTTGTTCGAGCTTTTCAGGAATTTACTTTACAACCTGAACTTCCTATATATGGCTTTTAAAATATACAATTCTGCAATGATGAATATTAACATTAGACCATTCTGGGAGTCCCTACGACTCTATTTGGAAAATGTATTCAGACATTCATGTCTCTAGAACAATAAGCAATAAGAAATACTTTTATGGTTTATTCAAATAAACCATAACATTTTCCCATTAATCATAAACCACAGATATCTGGTATCCATATATTAAAGTTGAGTAAAGAAAGATTTTAATGTTTGCACTGTTAAAAAGAACGCAATTTACTATACTTCCATAAATTGATGCCTACACTAACAGCAACTCATAAGAAAATTTGAAACAGCAGATCAATAGAAATGACTCATAATCAGGATGCATTAACCCTGAAATTAAGAGTTTTATTCTTCTTGTAAAGATACTCAAAAAGTTTGAAAAAATCTGATTTCACATATTTATTTCTCATGCCCAAGCATATGTCAAAAAACCACCCAATGATCATCTCTCAATTTAAAATCACAGTACAGGATCTTCTACTTGGAAGCAAGAATTATGCTCACAGCTCCCCATATCCAAAAAAAGCCCCAGATAAAACCCCAATACACAGTGGGGAAAATTAACTTAATTAATCAAATATTTGATTTTATTCCTTTGACAATTCATAAACAATTATTTTATGTTAAAGCCTGCTTTGATGGACCTGTTAGCAGTCCACACTAATATTTTATATCCCATCTGGAATTTTCCTAAATCACTAATTTAACTATTCCACTTTTGTGTCATTAATATTACTCTCTGAAATTAATAAAATCTTATTTAAAAAAATCTAATAACTGATACATAAGTCTCTTCTATATAAATGATTATTACTTCATCCTAAAAGTATGCACTATTAGATCTTAAAACTCCTCCATCTTACCTCTCCTGCAGCTACTCTAAGCAAGTATTTTATTGGGACAATGTCAATAAACAGTGTAAGACATACGGTAAACATAATTTTATCTTCTGTCTAATTGTTCAGTATGAAGCACTGTTCTTTCCTAAAACCTGGTACAGTTCAAATAAGGAAATATTTAGAAAACGTTAGCTGATAAGCTCAACTGAATAATGCATTTATTCTCCTCTTGGTAAAATTACACACTAAGCTCAGACTTAATGGCAAGCAGCTCAGTAACAACTCCGTTCATGCTCAGCTGGATCAGCCCTTCAATTAAATTTCTTTCATTTCAAGGTAATAATCAAAACAGCTGACAATTCAAGTGATATCTCCACATCCACATGCAAATGCAGTATTTCTTAATTTACCTTTTAACAGGAAAACCGTGGCTGCAGGAACACAGCCCTAAATTAAGCTATTAAAAGAATAATATTCTAAACTTCTTGTGTGGATGAAAGATACTATTAATGCTCAACTCCAGTTTTCTACCTTATATTTGCTGATATTCTTCAGCAGCTTTTACCAATTCACAAAAAAAAATTATTTCACTACTATCTTTAATAAATCAAACACAACTTATTCTTTAAAAATTAAAGTAATGCTAGAATTGTTCCTTTCTATTTTATTCCCTTACTTCATGGATTTTCTGCCACCTTTTCAGATAAAATATTTTCTCAATACTACTTTTTTTTCCCCATACTTCTTCCAACACATCCAGCAAGCAGATTTAATTTCAGTGTCCTTCAGTCAGAAGACATGAGGAGGTCTTTGCTAGACAGTGAGATATTTACATTTTCATTCTAGTGGAAACTTTATTCTAGTCTTGCCCCATCCTAAATTTTTAAATCCACAATTCTTACTGTGAGGCATCAGAAGTGAATATGTCTGATGCCATTTAGCCTCAACACTGGCTAGCTTTGATGATCTGCTAAGCTTTAGTTAAAGCTTAGCAGATCATCTCTCCATCTCCAAGTTCTCAGCATATTTTGAAACTTTTAATACAGGAGGAATTAATTGCTTAAGCTGAACAAAACCTCTCCAAATTTTCCCCTCCCAGAATCACCATGATCTCAGTACCAAGTAAGCAAGAGAGTAAAGAACACTCGTGATGAAACAGCAGTTTATTTCAAGCAATGGGCATAACAGAACTGATTTTAGTAAAAAGGGGTTATTTCTTGCTCTCTGAGACAAGCTGACCTCTGGGAAGATAAAACTTACACCTTTCTACATAAAAATATTAAATGATCTTTTAAAAATTCATCCAGCATGATCCAGTTCCTTCAGAAGCAGACTGAAAAAGCTTCACATTTTAACAGTTAATTCCAATGTGCTGGACATACAATCCTATCATGTAACAGGCCTGGCTAAGAGCTGAACCTTGGGCATGATGCCCAACCTTTACCCAAGTAGATGCCGCAAATACACATCCTAACTATATTTGTGACATTGTTTTAAATATGTAAAATCGGGGGTAAATACTTTCAACATTATAAAACTTTCACCTTGACAAATATTTCAAAGCATTGAGGTTATCTTACATTCAAATACCACAAATATCAAGGCAGTACCCACACAAAATTGCACCTGCGTATCTCTTCTAGCATTTTCCAGACCCCATGGAGACTCTTGTCCTAGCTAGCCATCCAGTTCCTACCTGCTTTCAGCATTCACCAAATCCAGTCTCCAGCTCTAGGCTGGACTTTTAGCACAAGCTTAGCTCACCCCTCTACTCAGCACACCAGGTGCTCCCCTAGGTTGTAAAACAATGGTTTATGTCAGGATTTTTGAAGTCTGGTGGCATCTTCCTACTTGCTACAGCATCTACAGTGAAATCCAAGCAAAGATGAAGAGACTTTGCAAATTTGTCTCTTGCAAAGGAAATAGGAAAAACCAAAGGAAGCAGAACATGGAAATCTAAAAATGCAAAAGATTCTTGTGATCATTCTCCTGCAATGCTAAGTGTCCAAAAGTGAGCAAGTAAGTAATGAAAAGCCCTAAGCAACACAGATGGCTTTTGGGTGTGTGTTAGATCCCCAGTCAGTTGTTAAGTCCTTACTTAAAACAAACCTTATCAGACCAGAAAAAATGACCAAGAAAAACAGACTCCTGGGTCTGCTTCTTCCAAAAGAAGTTTCTCATATACTCCAACAATAAAACAATGACATAATTTTTGAGTAATGCAAAAGCTGCAAGAATTAGTAATAAGTGATTTTTCATGTCTTCTCTTAAAAAGCTAATGTGCTACTAGCACACAGCTGAAGCTCCTCTTCTCAAGAACTATTTTCAAGCAAGCAGATTCCCTTTAATCAGTGTATGACCTCTGAATGGTCCAGACATTACAACATACTCCGTCACTGATATCAAAACCATTTAATTTCTAAAATTCAATTTAAAATGTTTTGGATTTTTACTTTCTATTAAAGAAACACTTTCTGAATCATTTTAGGAACCATGTTCTGCAGTTAGACAAAGTGCAGATAAGTGAAAAGTGATGCTATTTAAATTAAGTCTGTTTAAAACCAGTGCTTCAACAAAAAATGAAGATGAATGTAAGCATGGGAGCTTACACAATTATTGGTGAAAAAGTATTACAGCTACTGCATGCATACAAATTGTAGAAACCACTTGTAAAACTGAAAAAACCTGAAATGCCATTAGGTTAATACAACACATCACACAGCAGCTTGGCAAGTATCAAACCCTTAAGAGCAAACTTTTAATGTTACTTTTTTGTGCCTTGCAGCAAACAATTTAATATCCTCAAATATCCCAGGAACATCCACAACACTTCAGCAGCTCTATTTCAGACATTCATATCACAGGTAAGTTGCAATGGCATACACTAGGTACAATTTTATTATACGTATTTTTCTCAAAGACATAAAGGCACAGCATTCTAATGCGAGATCTTTATATATATACCTATATATTTTGTACATATGTATCTTTTCATACATATAGCAAATTTCCTTTCTTTTTCTACTTTCTTTTCTTGGACATTGTTTCCCAGTTTTCCCTTTTCAGACTACCCAGAAATTACAAAAGTTAATGATAAAATTAAGGAAAAAACCTATGGCTGAATATTATGAATTAATTTATAATTTTCCCGAGTCAATCAGGGAAATGTGCCTTTAAGCCTGTTCACCACTGGCTCTTCTCATCAGACACATACATGGAACTATCTTTCACCTATAAATCCTTGAAGCCTTTGGCTGTATGAAATAGTTTGGATATACAATTTTTAGCTTTTCAAATCTATTGTGATATCATTACCAGGGCAGGTGATAAGGGGCACATAAAGGGCAACAGAGACTGAGTAGAAGTCAAGGGCCTCATGACAGCAAGGCATGGTTAGGACTGGAGATCTAACTGGTGACCTTTTAGTGTCCTGGAGAGACACTAAGTAGTGTTTAGAAACTTGAAGCTTTTTCATCTAGATGTATCTCAAGTATTACAAGAGCTACTCATCTATCCTCAGTCTTAAAATCTTAACGCCTTGATCACCTGAAGTAGAACACAGGCTATATGATGCTTCAGGAGATATGTATGTCAACATTCAAGAAAAGTTTGGGTTTTCTTTTTATTTTGTTAGTTTCACAAGGCAGATGTATTTTCAGAGCTGCAAGTTATTAGATTGATGGTATTTCCCTTTGCTTACTGTAGTAATTAAATTGCACTGACATTAAACTGTTTTTCTCAACAGGTTTGACCTTTAAAAGGTCTCACTGAATGTGGAAGTTTTCTTTTACAACAATCCTTAGGTGTCATCCAGTATATTAGCTACTGCATTCATCAAGGGAATGGAGACAATAAACTTAGTATCTTCTCCTTCATCAATACTTTCCCCTAAAACACAAGGTTTAACATTTTTTTGCTTATTCATCAGTTTTGTTTGTTTTTAAAATATTAACACCTTATTTCAATACAAATGGTCAAGTCAAGAAGCCAGCTTTGTACTAGAAACAATTTTTTTAATAACGTCTTTGAGAAAAGGTTGCTATGCTATTGAGCACTTTGGCTGGGAGCTGTAAAGGCAAAGCTGAACTTCCCCCACAGTTCATTATCTTCAGGAGTATTGATTTCTGGATGAGACCACACTCACCATTCAATGTCAGCTCTGCTGACTCCTACTAGCACATCTCAAGCAGCTGTGAGAAAGCAGGGACACAGTAGGAGGGAAGATTAGGGGACAAGCAAGAAAAACAACAGGAGTAACAGGCAGTGAAGGCAGAGATGCAAAACTACTTTGGAGCATTATCACCTAAAATAAGTGGCAGCTCATGAACTCCGTGACCAGGCATCCATGTTTGCAATGCTACTTTATGGATACAGAGCCAGCACACCTTTAGGCTTAATCCTCAGATCAACAAAACAGAAACGATTTCTCCATGACAAGCATGTACTGAAGATCACATAGATAAATGCTGACAAATCTCAGCAATGTGTATCTCACTTAAAAAATTTTATTTGAGAAAGGTTTCTTTTCCAGTTGGCAGCTTTAGGATATTACCAGCAAAAGATATTGTTGTCAAACAATTGGTCACACCTACTAAAACAAATGTGGTTAAAAATACAACGTTAGTTTCATTTGTTCGTAAAAGTCAAAATGTAGTGAAGTATTGAAACAGAATTTTAGGTTTGCTAGCCTCTGGAAAAATAAACAACAAAACATGTATTTAAATAAGCAGGTCCCAGCAAAATCTAATAGCAAGTTTTTTAATGGATGTTTTGCACATACTTACAGGTTGAGCAGACTAATAGTGCTCTCGCCACAAGTTCACTGAGTAACTTCCACTTCTGCCTCACCCTGGAGGTGACAACTGGAACGAGAATCTCTGCAGGGACGTAGAACTGAATCGAGTATGTCACAAAAATCCCAAAGGAGTACAAAATTTTTACAGACTGATACAACCTGTTGAAAACATTTACAGTCATGTAAGTATGTAAGCTGCAAATTTTCATTAAAAATTAGCTTGATAACGGCCCTAAGGAGATACACATATATGTATGAAAAAGTACTTTTTCCCCCAGCAAACATTAATATTTTAACTGCCTAAGAAATTGCAGAAGATAAGCCAACTAGAATAAATCTTCCAATAAAGGGCAGACATCCTTACCACTGTTACTTGTAGCTGATTAAAAAAATGACAAAGAGCTATCCATGCCTCCAAGAGGTTTAGATATATGCTTAATTCATGTTGCATTAATTACAAGCATTTGTCATTACTTGCAGAAAACTGGCAGAAATTGAGTCTCTTTGTATGATTTTCTTTCTATGGATGTTATAAAAATTTGGGGTGAGGGCGTGGTTCATTGCTTCAGTCGTAAAAAAGATGTTCAACTGAAGCAAAGCCAACATGCATAAGTAGGAAAATAAAAAACAGCAGCAAGACTAGGGAAAGAACAAATAGGACCTTGATCTTTGTATCTCTCAAAGCCTGGCAGCGGTCACTTAAAGCATTCTCTCTTCAAGTATCACAGTCTGTATCTGCATTAGTAAATAAAATCCAGCCAGGACTGCTTTTGGTCCCTTATCCTGAGGCCAAATGGCACAGCATGGCAAAAATTTTATCTGTACAGCTCAGCTCTTTTCCACCATACTTTCTATGATTCTATGAGATATGAGGAAGAAAAGAAAAATAAGTTTCAACTAAAAATATATTTTGATTAATAGGTCTTAAATTATCTGTATCAAAGGTTTGACCATTACTGTACACAATGCACAGGGATTCAGGGAATCTCCAAAGGCACATTCAAATGGACAGAAAAGCTATTGCATCAATTTACATGCTGACATAATGGTGTAACTAGTTTAGAAGCTGCTGCTTTTGTGACACACATCTTTTTGACTGCTGAGCAGCTTTTAGAAATTTAGAGGGAACAAGAGCTCTGCAAGACTGTCCTTATTCCAGCAGTTCAGATAGATTTTTGCTGGTTAAATTTTAGCTGACCAGATACCCAGAATTCACCTCTACTCCTCAGGCTTCAGACTACTCCAAGCTTTTACAAAAGGAATTATCTAAAATATATTCAAAAACAGGATTAGTAAGCATCTCCATTACACTATTTTTCTACAGCTCTATGAGGATTAAAACTTTCCAAATTAAAAAAAATTAATTTTTATATTACTGAGATGATTTTACTAGTAATTTAATATTATATTCTAATCAGAAAAAGATGACTCCTTAGGCTACCTTTTAATAAAAATATAAATCATTCATATGTGCTAAACCTTTTTTCAATTCGTCATTTTAGATTTCATTATACTCATTTTAAGGGTAGAAACATTGGCAAGCAGTGCAACAAAACTTGCAGAACAACAGAGCTAGACCAAACAGAGCAATAATTATGCAAAGCCTTTGCTTGAACTAGGCCCATGTGAAATCTTGTCGAACTTCAATACACCAATGTTTGTATGGTCATTAACCTTTGGGATTCACAGTAAGGGAACTGTTGCACAAAGACTCACTTGTATCTTAACAAAGAACAGATGGTGGAAAGAACCTTGTTGCATCCCGGGTTGCGTTCAGATTAGGGGTTCTGATATGTGTTAGTTAGCCGGTTCTGTGTATCCCTTTGTACACCCCTATTCCCCCTGTGATGGTTCATTCCAGGCTGCCTGCCATTGGAGCTTCCCCACGTCACTCCAGTAACCACCCCCTGTTCTTTCCTGAAACTTCCCTGTCAGTTACCCCGTCCCCACGTCCCCATTCATCCCAGAGCCCTGTGTCCACCCCTGTTGCGTCCCCGTTGGTCACCGTGGTCCACGTCACTGCCATGGTGCCTGTCCCCATTGGGTGGGAGGGCTTCTGCCCTCCTCGTCCCGCCCTCTTTAAAATCCTGTGCACCCCTGGTCCCAGCGCCATTTTGTCCATGCGGCGCTAGGGAGCGAGTCGCACTTCTCCATTGCAGCTCCACAAACACTAAAAGCTCTCCAGCCAGTCATGCAGACAGACTGGACTTTCCTTTCCTCTTTGTCTCGCCCCTCGCGCCGGCAGCAGAACGCAGCCAGCCCACCCCGGCGCGCGGAACACAGAAGCGCCCAGGAGGAAGCGGTGCCCCGATCCCGCTAAGAAGCAGTGCCCTTGCTGGGCTCTCCAGAGCTGCCCGGGACTGGGAGAAACAACGCAAAGCTGCAGAACCTTCATATTCAGCTTCAAGAAGACAAGAACCCAAACGAGAACAAAGAAGAAATTTTTTACAATGAGGATAGTGAAGCTGTGGATGCCCCATCCCTAGAAGTGTTCACGGCCAGGTTGGATGGTGCTTGGAGCAACCTGGTCTTACGAAAGATTTCTCTGCTCGTGGCACAAGGATCAGAACAGATGATCTTTAAAGGTCTTCTCCAACTGAAAACATTTTACGAATCTACGAGACCCAAACCAAGGACACTAACAAGTACTAAAGCAGAATTTTCTATAATTTACATCTGCAAATACTGAAAACTACTCTTTAAGTCAATTTTCAACATATTCTAAGTAATATATTTTGCTGAGTGACAATATGTACTTCCAAACATCATCTAAAATAGAACAGCACCAAGTCATTTATCCAAGAGCACCAATCTAGCAGGATTTTTTCAATACAAGTAGTCCTCTATTTAAATTAAGAACTTAACTAGTCTAGGGCCTGTGCATGCCTTCCAGTCAATTCATCTGTGAGGATATCAAATAAAACTCAGAAAGCAGCAGATTTTTTATTTAATTTTCTTTATTAGGAAATGTGTATTTTTAAGACAGGGGTTGTCCAGCTGGAATTAAATATATAAGCCAAGTCTCACTGCTTACATACATTCCAGGTCTTTCGCCTGACTGTCTTAAGAAAAAATTCCTCTGCTCCTTGCAATTTCTCTAGTTCAAACTGGCAACTTACTGGCTTTTTATGTGAGGACCAAATAGCAAAATATTGTTCTATGGTTCACTGGAAATTTGTTTTGCTAGCCCAGTTAATTGCAACCATTTGTCCCTCAGTACTGTATCAGGTAGACCCACAGTCCTGCACAGCAAGGGCATCATACATCACAATCCCTGAGCGCACCACTGAGCTGCTTCTCATAATTTTGTTTAGTGCACTGGGGTTCTCTTCAGGGTAAGACAAAAACAGATGACTTTGTTAACTGTGGATATGTGTCCTGAGTAGCTTTGAGGTTATTACGCTTATAATGCCAATTTTCAACCCTATAGAGCACCAGTTTCCATCTCTTTTATTATCTGTTTCCTTGCATTAGGCCTGCAAAGCCATCAGCACAAATATCATCATCATCACATCTGCACTGTAGCCAAAAGCTATTTGAAAACTCGTATGTGAACAGCTCTGTTAGACAGCAGGGATGCAGAATAAAGTTCATTCTGTTGCTTGCATGAGCACAATAAAAAGCAACAGTGAGTAGCAACCTTAGCTTATTCCACATTCCTCTCACTCCCTTTCTTTAATAACACCTCTCCTTAAGGCACAAATAAACCCAAAGCTACCTTTTAAAACAAGTTTTTCACTAATCTTATAAACAGTAAACATTTGCAGACTTCTGGTGGGTTTGTGGGGTATTTTTGGGTTGGTTTTTTTGGGGGGGAGTTTTTGGGTGGTTGTTTTTTGTTTTTTTTTTTGGTTTGGTTTGTTTTTTTTTTTTTTGGGGTGTTTTTTTTTTTTGGGGGGGGGGGGTTTTTTTTGGTCAGAGAATCACAGAATGGTTTGGGTTGAAAGGAATCTCAAAGATCATCAAGTTCCAACTCTCCTGCCATGGGTAGTACCTTTCACTAGATCAGGTTACTCAGAACCCCTTTCAGCTTGCTCTTTAACACTTCCAGGGATGGGGAGTCCACAACCTCTCTGGGAAACCTGTTCCAGTGCCTCACCACCCTCACACTACAGAATTTTTTCCTAATTTGTAATCAAAACTTGCCTCCTTTAACTTAAAGGCATTCCCTCTTGTCCTATCACTACAAGCCCTTTTGAAAAGTCCCTCTCCAGTTTTTTTTTAAGCCTCCTTTAGGTACTGGAAGGTGCTGTAAGGTCTTCCCAATGCCTTCTCTTCTCCAGGCTGAAAATCCCCCAGCTTTCTCAGCCTGTCATAGGAGAGGTGCTCCAGCCCTCTGATTATCTCAGGTTGTCCTCTGGACTTGTTCCAACAGGTCAACATCTTTCTTGTATTGGAAGTCCCAGAGCTGGACACAGCCCTGCAGGTGGGGTCTCAGCAGAGCAGAGCAGAGGGGCAGAATCCCCTCCGTGGCCCAGCTGCCCATGCTGCTTTGGATGCAACCCTGGACACAACTGGCTTTCTGGGCTGCAAATGCTCATTCCCAAGTCATGATGAGCTTTTCATCCCCCAACACTCCCAAGACTCTCCTCAGAGATGCTCTCAATCCACTTTCTGTGCAGCCTGTACCTGTGCTTGGGATTGCCCTCCCTTGCTAAACTTCTTGTGTGTGTATACAAGGAAAGGATATAAATATATATGCTGAGCAATATCCCCAAATATCAGAATGGGAAGGGAAGGGAAGGGAAGGGAAGGGAAGGGAAGGGAAGGGAAGGGAAGGGAAGGGAAGGGAAGGGAAGGGAAGGGAAGGGAAGGGAAGGGAAGGGAAGGGAAGGGAAGGGAAGGGAAGGGAAGGGAAGGGAAGGGAAGGGAAGGGAAGGGAAGGGAAGGGAAGGGAAGGGAAGGGAAGGGAAGGGAAGGGAAGGGAAGGGAAGGGAAGGCAGGCAGGCAGGCAGGCAGGCAGGCAGGCAGGCAGGCAGGCAGGAAGGCAGGAAGGCAGGAAGGCAGGAAGGCAGGCAGGAAGGCAGGAAGGCAGGAAGGCAGGAAGGCAGGAAGGCAGGAAGGCAGGAAGGCAGGAAGGCAGGAAGGCAGGAAGGAAGGAAGGCAGGAAGGAAGGAAGGAAGGAAGGAAGGAAGGAAGGAAGGAAGGAAGGAAGGAAGGAAGGAAGGAAGGAAGGAAGGAAGGAAGGAAGGAAGGAAGGAAGGAAGGAAGGAAGGAAGGAAGGAAGGAAGGAAGGAAGGAAGGAAGGAAGGAAGGAAGGAAGGAAGGAAGAAGGTTGGTTAAGGCCCAAATCTCAGTTGTTACAACAGCAGTATAAAAACAAAGCAAGCAAACAAGCAGTAAGAAATAGATGGAAGTTCTAGCAATGTCCTTCAAGACATTTTTATACTCTCATGTATTAAACATTGGAATCAGTCTGGCAATTAAACAAAACTTAAGAATATTAAAAATGCATATTTCACATTGATTCCAAGGAATGAAAAGGAAGAAAAGAAAGTAAAAAAGTAACACTTAAAAATTGAGAACATTCTTTACATATGTTCTCCTCATTTTCAGAGAATAAAGAAGTCAGCATTCAGTTCATCAAAACTATTAATGGGGTTTTTTTCCCATTAATTTGAGATTTCACTACTTTAATAAGCTACTACAACAGATATTGAAGAAGTAGATGCAAGTATATAACCTGTAAAACTTGATCAGAATGAAAACATTAAAATACTTTTCAGTTTTAGCACTTTTGCACTGCTGATACACCTAATTTTAGGCCTATTAGACAATAGTATTAAAAAAATAAATTATATTAGAGAATAGTTATAGTACATCCATCCACAGACAGATACAAAACTAACTATACGGCAGTTGAAATCATCTTCAGCATGTGACCTGTGCAGCACTCATAACAGTTAGAAAAATAGCTAAATAAAAAAACGTAGTGTCCTTGAGACACTGGCAAATATAAGCTTCATTCTCCTGACAGGAAGTCATCATATACACTATCCATGGACTTGGACTTGAGCTACAAACCAATTCATCTTTGATGTGTTCTATTCTATTTGTTCACCTGCTAAACTCAGTGATTACACTTAAAAAGGGCACGATATTACCAGGATATCCAAGGTAAAATTAGCTCATTTCAGAACTGCGTGACAGCTTGCTGCAAACTGCATATTCCCTCCTCCAGCATTCCTGGAACTAGCTCCTTCTAGAGATGGAATGCTTTAATATCATTGATCACCATTTATAATATCATTGATCACCCTCCATATGCAAGTCCTTCTAATATGGAAGAAATTACTGGCTAGGACCACAGCTCTATTGTGGCTACATTAAAAGTCTTAGCACCCTGATGGCACTGAGTCATGGGACAACCTTTCTAAAGTTTCTGCCTTCTAGGTTACTGCTTGTAAATCACAGAGGCACTTACCACTTATCCTGTGGCAGGTTTAAAGTTATGCTGCCTTTGACTTCATCCCCAAAGCGCATATATCCCAGGGTGGCCAGTGAGATGTACAGTGCCATGACTATTGCCATCCCAATGTTCAGCGCCTGGGGGAAACGTGTGCTGTCCTTCATTCTGTTTTCCAATGGCAGTACCTGGAAATACATGGAGACTCAATCACATTTTATGTTCTCAGAGTAAAACTACTTGTCTCCCCTCTTTCTATGCCAACTTCCAAAATTCAGGTGATTTTATAAATAAGAAAGATTATTCTACAATAATGTTTTACTGCCTGGATGGTCACAATGTTTCCTGTACCCAATAGAAAAACTCAGTTATCGAAAAGTACATATTTTGGTTGGAAAAAAACATCGGTGTGGAATTATAAAGCAATATTTATAGGTTAGAAAAACTGCCAAGAGAAACTTATGGTGTTGAGATGAAAATATATAAGCAATGAGAGTAACATTAAATGTTTTTTGGTAACGAAATTTTTCAGAATCCAAGGATATTTTTCCTCTTCCTGTCAGGTATGCCTGCACTGTCAGCTTCCATCACAGACAAACCTACTGACACACAAGCTCAGCCTCAGCACATAGCCTCAGCCCTCCCAGCAAGGAATCTGGAATCCATGACTACCAGAATGCAGTCCCATGCTCTTTTTCATCTCTCTGACAGTAACAGGGCCAGGCACACTAAGCCCTGCTTTTCTTAAACCTAGTGCTTTGAGCCTCACATAGTCAAGCCATCTCACTGGGCCTGCCATCACTTCAAAGTGAAGACACAGGCGTTGCAACCATTACTGCATGAAGTTTGCTGGGGATTGCCTTCTACTTGCACTCTACAGCATTCAGAAAAATACACTCAGTAAGCTCCAACTTAAGTTTTTAGACACTCAGAAAAAATTTCCAGGCAAGGCAGTAAAACCAAGTGACAAGCTCACATATTGGTCTTCCCACCTTCAATTTCACCAGCAAAACAGATCCTTTTACATCATTAAAACATTAGCTGAAGGTACACGGATACTCCTAGACAAGAACACTTTCCCCACCTCTTTCAGGAGAACCGTACAGTCATCTCAAATACTCAATATGTGACATAGTCCAAGACTAAGACACCTAATACTGTATGTCTACATCTAAGTGAAACATCCAAGCTTCTATTGATGCCTTAGGATTTTAGCTTTTCTATTTTTCATGTATTTGTAATCCTGCAATTCTTTAGTGTATAACTCTAAACTCCACATAGAGTTTATAAACTACTGTTTTCCTATTTTGGTCAGACAAAACAATTCCCCTCTAGGCATGGGAATCAAGGACACCTTACTATCACAACCCCAAGAGACATAAACAAAAGTGATTTGGGGGGCAGCAAACTTGGGGTAAAATGACTTCATTACCTGAAGCTGTAATTGGAAGATTAACCCCCAATATGCAAATGGACCAAACTTATAAAAGTATGGAAACCCATGATCTGTCATTTATTTTTGGATGTAGCCCCTGTGGGGGACTTCGTCTGCCCTAAATGCACCTGAAGGCCCTTTAATAAATATAACCACTTTTTATTATCTTAATTTTGTCTGGCCTTTGTTTTTAGGTAGCTCCAAAAAGGCATCACTATGATGAAATTAGCTAATGAAGACTAGGCAGTACAGACAGTGGAATAAAGTTCGCAGTTCAGCTTATCTTCCAGTAGACACGCAGGTTATATTTGAGGATGGCACTGTTAATTAAAGAAGCTTGTCATCCCTGGTTAGCACTTATGTCATATCTAATACAGACAAACAGTCTCAGTGCAACAGGGTTGCCCTGTAAAAGCTGGTGTTCATCATACAAAATTGCTTTTTAATTGACTGAATATTTACTATTTAAGCAATATGAGTTATGAAAAAAGCAGGTTTCATCCACTAATTAACTAACAAATTGATATATCTGAATTGCTGGCATATTATTTTCTATACAGTAATTACTCCTTTCCTCCTAGTCACCCACTGACATTTACTTCCTGACTTTTAGTAGCATATCACCACTGCCAGTCTATACCACATGGCCCTATTTCTCCTATATTTCAAACCCCAAAAAGCAATTTTACACTTGGGAACTGAGAGGTCCCTAAGAAGGTGTACAGTTAGAGGCAATTTTCATTCCTATTCAATTAAAATGCATTATATACATGTTAACTTCTTTATATATTTCAGAGTCTCCACTGCTGATGTTGTTCCTCCAGAAAAGAACCTGAACTTGACTGTAACTTGATCTGGTGGGGAATGCAAAATTTAAACAAAGAAGAGTTTCAAAAATTAAATCAATTTTTAAATGAGTGTTGAGCAGCAGGAAGAATACAAAAAGAGATGTGGTCTGTAACAGGTTGACCAGGATATCTGCCTTTTAAATCTTTTTCTATTTTAACAAAGTTCTTTTCACAGGCAGACAAGATTGTCATAGAATTATCTATCTGAAAATTAAAATTAAAAATGAAGTAAAGAACTAGTGGCACATACTACGTTCAGTATGCTTGAGTCCAAAGGAAGCATTGAAATTTTCTTTTTAAATTTCTAACTATACTGAAATTGTTTTATCTTTAGCGTTTAAACCCAGAAGACTCATGTTTCTCCAAGAAAACAAAAACTTAGCAAAAAATTAAAAGCAATTTAAAACCATTATAGGACAATGCTCTTAAGCATACACACTCTGTCTTTTAACTATCCACAAAGCCAAGTTTACTCATTAAATGCAATGATATCATTTCCTGTATACTTATGAGTAAATCAGAATAAAACACACCCATTTAAACTCATGTTATCATATCATCATCCTTTCTTTCACATTACAACTATCATTTTTGCTGAGTGTAAGGAAATGAGACACTGAAAGAAATACAGGATAATAAGACTAGTGGTGAGAGGCACATTAACATATGTAGACCTTGAAATTATATTTAAAAATGTTAATTCCTCCCGGCTTGTCCTTGAGTTAGTATCAGGACCACACGTGCCTCCAGGCTGAACAGACGAGAATGCCAATGCAGCCTTTCGTGCATCACTCAGTCCAGGTGACAGTGTCCCTGCCCAGCTCAGCTCGAGCCTTCCCAGGTTCAAGTACCCTCGCTGAGCAGCAATCTCAAGACAGTCGCCATTGCAGGAGATGCTTCCCTCAGTAAAACTGAACCCCAAAGAAATCATGCAAAGAACTTGAGCCAGGTTTGATAGAGTATCTAGTATCACCCACTCCAGACAAGCTAAAAAGTTCTGTAACTCACAGGATTAGCATGACGCTGAGTTACAACAAATGTGTATATTACACAAACACCCGGCTCCCTAAGCTGTTGAAGCTCGTCAGGATCCAAAAGATCAGTGAAGTGTTCACAAGGAAACAGAAGCTGCCAGGAGAGATGATATGAGCCAGTGCTTGTTCTGACACTGAGTCACTGGTAGGCAGCTACTGGATAGGTCTTCACCATAAAATTTCTTTCCAGTCCCTGCATAGCTCCTCTTGCAATGACTTCAGAAAACCTAACATTTCATCTGAATGCAAGAGACAAGGTTCTTTTCACAAATGTTTTTTAGTTCTGGTTTTACTGCTGCCTTTCTGGAACCAGGGTGTGAGATGAGTTAAGATTCAGTTTCAAAGATACATTTTTTAACCTTTATATTTAATGACTCTCTTCTGTGCTTCTGATTTCCATGCTGTACTTTCTTCAAGCTCTTTCCCCTTCACTTCACACTAGTCCTTGTCATAGCCCTAAACACCTATGAAATCAGATATTTTAGACTAAGCTTATGCCTTTCAAAATTTCTCCATTTCCATCCTTATTTTTCTCCTCACTGAGTAAACTCTCTATCATTTTTCTCTGTCAGCTGCTCCACAGAGTTTTTCCTACAATTTTTGAGACATTTGCACACATCACTACTATTATACTCCTTGAAACTTAATACTAGGTTCTTTCAGTTACAATCAACCTTTGGCTTCTTAAAATTGCAAAACAAGCACAGTACATCTTGATTTCATCCACCAAATAAATTCAAAACTACACATAATTAACTGGCAAAGAATTATAACTGAACGTTTGAAATAATCTGGCTAATCTGCTATCATCCATTATGCAAAGTGCTTTCCCCTTCATTTCAAGCTGCTTGAAGTAGGTATAAACATTCCCAGTAACACAATTGCCTCTTCATCCCTTGCCTTGAATATCCTACTACACTCACAGTTTTCCTGCATATAAGCTGCAGGGGACTGCCTAATTTTAACCAGAAATCTCTACTGTATTTTTCACATAACTGCACCAAAGAAAAAAACCCACAAGAGAATTAGACCTGCAGGCAATCAGATAAACTTCTATTTAATTTTCATAGCCACTGAAAGCTAATCTTGTAATGGATAGCTTAAGAGCAGACATGCTTAATGTTTAAATACAGTCACCTTTCCATTTCTCAGGAAATCCCACTAAAATGGCCATCCTTTATCCCCTGCACTTTTAAAGCAAGTATATCAGGTAGACAGCTGTATAGAAGTTTTGACTGGCTTAAGCTAGAGACAACACAAGAATTTTGGAAAATTAAAACCAATATATTTATCAATTTACTCAGGGAAAAAAAAAAAAAAAGCACCATCTCTTATCATGCCCTACAGCAGCAAAATAAAGCCCTGTTCAGTCAAAGCAAAAAAGCTGATATCAAAGGTATTCAAAATATGTAAACCTAAATTCTACTACCTAACCTCCAAAGACAAAATATTAAATTCTCAGCAGACAAATGCAGTGCAAGCCTGGCCCATTCCTTCTTGTCTGCAGAAGGTACCAATGAATTCATCTGTTCACTGAAAGATAGATTTACAACCACACAGCCTATGGGGGAACTGTCTGCTGAAAAAGTATAGTTACCTCAGGTAAAGTAATAATAACAACATACATCATTATTATATTGTCATGTTTGCTTGCCTGTCCTAGTGCATCTCCTCTTGCACTGCACAGAAAAAGGCCATGCAATATTTTGAGCAACAGGCTTCTATTCCATCATTTTTAGAAACATTTTTAAAGCTCACTGTCTTCAGTAAGCTACAGAACATCACTATTTAGAACATGTGCAATAAACAATCCAATTTTTCTTAACAGATACCTCATGACTGCAAACAAAAGGGCAGCTACTATTACCCAAGGAAAAATGCAAGCCAAATGGTGACTGTACATCAATTTTTATAGTAGAAGTTTTATATGAAATAAATAAATCCAGAAGACAAGTTCTCACTACAGAACACACTACCTTCTGAAATCTGCTGAGCAATTCCAATCACTCCAAAAACCAATCTCCTCAGACTCCAGTAAAGCCCCTTTCCACTTGTTTCATGAGGAAAAATAATTACTCACCTACACAAAAAAACCAAACCCAATCTACTGCCCTATTCTGACGGCCTTGATTTAACAATGCTTGAAGGAATTGTGTAAATCTTACCTAGCTTGCCGTCCAAACTTTGCACTCTCCAGGGCTTCTTTTTTTCTTTTATTATGTTCAAGAGTTTATTTATCACTTTATTATTACATTTATTTACTCTTTAGCTTGCTGTGAAATTTAACAGAAGCTCTGCAAGTTTGTATATTATCATGTCCTACGTGACTTTGTGAACCAAATCCAAAAAACTTCTCTCCAATGAAAACTGAAAATGATAAAGCAGTATTTTTGTTCGGTCACCAATATTTTAAAATATTTTAAAATATCTGTCCTGTCAAAATCACCGAATATGCTTTGCTGGCCTTTACAACAGTATGTAGTTTTATCAAGCAAAAGATAAATGCTAATAGAAAATTATGTTTCTAATTTATCAGACAGTTCCAGCCCCCAGTCACTTGGACTGCAGCCTACAGACTATACAGTACTATGGTCTAACATGTTCTGTATAAGTTATGCTAATCTCAAAATTTCCATAAAGTAATTGATAAAAGAAAAACTACTTAGAAATGCAAGTGTTGCTGAAGGGTATATTTCAATCTACTGCAATAATACATAAAGATGTAGAATATGATTGTGTATTTCTGGACTCTTTCTGGCTCAGGAGGTAAAAATGAAATTTCCCAAAGCTGCAATGGCATTTAAATGTTTATGCCAGCCAATTATCAAACCCACATTGAATTTAATAAATAAATTATAATGATTATAAGTTATAATAAGTTATAATGATTACTAAGTTCTCACCTATCCCTACCTGCTTCTTTGTAGGCAAGAGACAAAAAATTTACAAACTTCAATCTGTTTCAATGCAAATGGTTTAAAATAAAATGTCTTCCCAAAAGGTCTTTTGTCTTTTGTCTGAAATGCTCCTCCACCCATACACTGCTTTAGTTTCTAAGGGGACACAGAACAAAGTATACACATACAAGGTCCTGCATGGGGCTGTGCAAATTTCATTACTGCAGAAGTGAAAAAATAAATTACAATGGTTTCCACTGAGGACTAAAGAGTATAACAGGAAATAAATGAGATTAAGAACCTACACAATTTTATAACTCTAAATACAGAAATTTCTCTGCCCTGGGATAAAAAGCCTTGAAAATACAGCCATATACACTCCTGGACCAACAGTTAAAAAACAACAGGACCCCAACACAGAAACTGTTTTGCATGTCACATCTTAAGTTTTACACGGCCATCATTGAAAGAAATAACCATCCAATTCTGAAAAAAACCCCCAGTCAATCCAAACAGAAGGAAGAGAAGACACTGATGATTTTACTTTCCTTAGAACTGTTCCACACAATTCAGCTTGCCCTGAGAGCACATCACCTTGACAGCTGTACTACTCATCACCTTT
Source organism: Vidua macroura (assembly GCF_024509145.1). NCBI lineage: Eukaryota > Metazoa > Chordata > Aves > Passeriformes > Viduidae > Vidua > Vidua macroura. The sequence goes on from NC_071572.1 coordinate 82,937,867, forward strand.
CCCATGACACACCCACACAGCTCAAGCACAACACAAGGAAAAGAATACACAAAGACAAGTTGAAGAACAAACACCACATCACTTCCTGCTATAATCTTCTCACTCCAAATACCTTCACCATTACAACATTTTCCATTTCTACCTCTCCCATTTCTTTTAGGATTCTTTCTTCGGCTGCTCCTGACAAATCAGTATAATTTTTCAACCACAATGTTTATTAGGGAGCCACTACTGATGCCTGCAGAACTGCTCAGCAGTACATTATTAGGGCTCTCAACTCTGGGAGAACATGTATTAGTAAAAAAATTTAGGATTAGGAAAGGTATTCTTCAGTGAACATTCAAGAACATTACTGAGTTAAAAATTCCTTTGACAAAATAATAGGTCTATTAATACCTAGTATTTTCAGCCATATAATAACTTTTTTCCAGCTATTGTCTCCATCATCCTTGATTCAATAAATGTAAATTTACAAGAGATTTAACTTAAAAAATAAATATGTTGGCAAAATATTTAAGACGTAAACTAGAACTTAAACTTTATTTATTGTTACATATAGACACAAACGTGCACACACTGCAATGCTACTTTCATCAATGAAAAGCCTGCACAGAGCCTATTATAGATGGTAAAGTTAAGATGCTGTTGATTAAATGACAGACATGAAAGTCTAAAACCAAGGATGCAAGCGTTTATTCTAGCTAGCTGCTCTCTCCAGGAAAAGTTATTAACATTTCTGCATCTTCAGGGTTATATTCAAAACCTTTCTTACATCACGAAGACTTACTTTTAAACACTACTTGGAGAATTCCATGCACAGCAGGTAAGTGCTCCCTTAGAACATAACAAAGGAAATCTTACCAGATCATCACAACTAAGTTCAAAAACACTGCAGTTTAGAAGACTTACAGAATGCTGGGCTAGGGGAACAAAAAATCTGGCTCCAAAAAAGCAAAATAAACTGGATAAATATTCCTGCTTGAAATTATTTAACTATGCTTCTTAAGTATATGTAACATCAGCATAAGTAGTATGTGCATCACTCTGCCTCTACTGCATGTATAATTAAGGCAGACAAGTCTTCCATCTAAGACAAGGTCACATCTAAAAGGAAAATTAGCTTCTGTACCTCACTGAAGTTGTGTCTCAGACCCCAAAACCCTCCTACCATAAGCTGGCAAGGCAGAGCACGACATCTTGGCACTCTTGTCACTTACTCTTTGCCCCCTTCTCCAAAGTCACCAACCACATAATGATTAAGAAAAGTTTCAGGCAAGTAAGCAGTAAACTCAAAATGCCTTTGTTCTGCAATTGTGTAAATGCATGTGTATCTTAGGTTTTCTAAAGAAAAAGACACATTTGAATGTTGCAAGCATGTGTGTGGGATGCTGCCTGAAAGAAAGTTATCCTAGGGGCCTTCTGTTAGTGTTATTAAGAATTGCCTTTAAAATAAAAAGTAATAAAAGTACAATATGTAAAAACCAATGGTTCTCCAGGGTCAAAGCAAGTCTTTCCATTCTCAGGACGGGCAGATTACTGGTAAGGAATATTTAATTTGAGAAAGAGGTGGTATCAAGTTGTCTGCTACTTTATCAACATTCATCTGAATTGGGCAGATGAATATTTTTAACAGTTTCTGATACAACACCTTTCTATCTGCTGTATCTAACAACTTTCTCTGTTTCTAACACATTTGCTCATAATCATTTCCTGATTTTGCACAGTGGCTACAACACGCTTCTTGCTGACACAACATCTGAAGTCCACATTTACCATGAATGTTTAGTAGCATGTCATCTCCACAGTCATCAAATCCAGTTCCAAATACAAAAACATGCTTGTCCAAATACAAAAACATTCTCAGACAACTCCCACCTTTCCTATTTTGCAGATACAAGCCTTTGCATCATCAAAGAGATCACCAATGGAATTGATATACCTTGGTCCAAAGAGCTGATGCCACAAGTAGATTTAGATGACGTCATGTTACCTGTTAAATGTCTGCTTCTGATAAATACAGTCTGGTCTTAAGGGCAAGGGAAGTTTCTTTTTTTTCTTTTTTTTAAGGACAATACTAATCTCTCTAAAGAGTTTTTGACAATGAGAGGCTTTTATCTCAAAGCCACAGGCCTAACAAGCTCATCTGCATTACTTTCAAAATCCAAATAATGACATTTTAAAATGATAATCCACTTAGTTTCCTCTTTTTAAATCTTCTGGAATTGGTTAGCTGCTGCCTAATGTGATTCCAGAGCCTGTCTTCTGGTATACAAATACTGCCCTATCTTCAGCTGCAAAGCTGTGATATCCAAGTTCAAAAGCAGTTTGAATAGACATCTTCAAGTAATAGGCCAAAATATAAGAAGTCTTATTTTCCAAACCTCAAATTAATGTTGGAAAGTAATGTTTTTCTCTTCACTAAGCTAATCTGTCTGCAGCACTCAACACGAGGGAAAAAATCATACTCAGTTGTAAAAACTGCAGTTAACTTAGCATATTTATATGTAATGAAGAAAGAAAATTATATTTCTTGTTTGAATATTATGATTCTATTGCATCCTTCATCCTCCTGAAGCTTATTATAAAATATCGCTTTCACATTTGATTTGGTTTTTTATATCTAGAACAAGAAACCCAACCCGACTTTTGACGCAAAATATTTGTTAAGTGTAACCTGCATTACATAAACACAACATTATGCAAAGCTATTACCTGCACATGGCAAAGCTATTACCTGCATATGGCAATGCTACAGAGCCAAGCCCGAAAGCGTTGGTTTACACTCTTCTAAAAAGGGCGTTCAAGACTCTTAATTTCATTTTGGACAAACTCAGTCTGAAGTTACTTTTAATTCAGTAACAAAATCTCTCATTAATTTTAAAATCAGGCCTACTCACCTCTGGAATACAAAAGAGGCACTCACACATGGTTCTTACAAAATAATGTTACATGTTCTGTTAAAGACATCTTCACTCTACTACATCATCCACAGCCCCTCTATTCAACAAGTACCATTGGTACTCCCTTCTGTTCTGTGGCCTGAACACCAGCCCCATGCTTTGCCAGGCAGCATCATCTGGCACAGGGAACCCACAGCCAGCGAGAACCAAACTACAGAGGGAGAGCAGCAGCTGCAGAATCTCCCAGCCCCAGCACAGTCCTGTATTCAAAAAGGTTCACTGAGGGCTGAAGATACATTTTCTCCACTTCGAAATCAACATTCTGCCCGCTGAACCGAAATCTTGACTTGAAGGCTTAACAAAACCAAATACCTTATATGGTTTATTGCATCCACTTAAGAGTACTGCATTTCTGTTGCCACTGCTATTCCACAAACTGAAGTGATGTCACCAGTCAGTAGGATTTTCACAAGGTCACCCTGATTATGTTAAAATCTAAACTTACAAGTGATGAAATCCCAAAGCAACTCTCAACACTATGAATGGTAACCCCGAGACCGACAGGACTGAGCTCTCAGCTGCTGTTTGCTACCTTGGGGTCATTGGGTGTCCCTGCTGCCAACTTCTGTTCCCACACAGTAATGATCCCCATCCAGCTGTCAAGACAGCCACCATTTGCGGCAGCAACCTTAGACCAACCTGCAGTAACTCCATTTTTACAGACATCTCTAAGAGGCAGCAACTAAATGAACAGCACAAGCAACTGACTGCAGCACTTCTTAATCCTGTTACAAGCATCACTCAAAGTGTAGCATGAATTAAAATTAATCAGCTCTTCAATAGCACTAACCTTATTCTTGCTACAGCAATTGTAGCAACAAAAAAAACTACTTGCCTAGACTTTAGCAAATTGCCAGAATTGTTCAAACCTGCCATCAAATAAGAGTCTAGACAGATCTCATAGGCAGATATGAACAGCTCAATTAATCACATTAATATAATCAATTCATCATATTAATTGTTTTTATTTTAATGAAAAATATCTCAAAATGGTTTTATAATACTGGCTGATGAAATGTTTAAACTAGCTCTTAGTACTACCCAAGGGTTACTTTCTAGGTACTAACTTGGTTTCTTTGAGATTCTATATTTCAATTATAAATAGTCCACATTTGAGTTATTACAGACTCAAGTCAATAAAACTGAGGTTCTTCAAGTATATTTATTTAGGGATCGACTATAGCCAAAGCAACAATATTCCAAATTCCATACTGCTGATTTTCTTACAACGCTATGACAGCTAATCAGTCCTAAGCTAACGATTAATTTTAACCAAAACCCATGTTCATACACTCATCATCTGTAAGACAAACATGGTCTCTCAAGATCAAGAAGAAAATTCTAGTAGGAATCTGCTGAATCACTGCAGCCCTCTGAAACATGTTCCATTTAGTGAATAGGTCCTCTGTTTTATTAGTGTCACTAATTTTTATTAGTTACTAATGAACTATAGTCATATTTTAAGTGATGACAAGTGCTAAACCAAAAGAAAAAAAAATTAAGATATAAATATATTTTCGAACAATGGGATGAAAAAAACCCCAAACAAGAACACTGAGGGCAGTTTTCCTCTCTTGTCAGGTTCTGCTTAAGATGACTGTACCAGCCCAAAACCTCAGAATTTCATTGCCCCTTTTCTTAACACCTAGTAATCTGGCAGCTGTCAAGATGAGAATTGGCGTAACACACATTCAGATTCAAAGAAATGGAAAAATGAGACCTCATAACTGTTATGCCAACTTATTGTATAAAATTAAGCAATGAAAATCAACTTTTCTGAGAATTAAGACCTTAAGGCTTCTGTTTATAATGCCATGTTCAGACAGCTTCACAGTAATATGAGATATTTGCAAGACATTCCAGAACAGAACCTAAAATCAAGTCTCTAAAAACAAGACCGAGAGTTCATAAATCCATTTTAAGTGCCTGCAGTCAGACAGAGTAGACTAAGGAGCCAATCTAATTAAATGGAGCTTTTTTTTTCCTTACCAGAACAACTCAACCACATGGATATAGCAATGACTATAAGATAGGGGGTAACAAAGTTACCACACACCAGCTACACAACAGGTTTATGATGGTAACTTCCTAAGCTGTAATAACTAGTTATCAATTAAATCATTCACCAAGAATAACATGAAATTTTAATTATGTAAAAAGGAAATGCCTTGTCTTGCTTTGCTTTACTTATCTTTTTTTTATTTCATGCTTCAACAACTTTGTTTAGTTTTGATTATTCAAATATATAAAATAATTTTTTCTTCAGATCTTCTCTACAGTGAATGCAAATACAGCATAAAGATGCACAGCAAACATTCAACATGCCCAAAATATCCCCGAGAGGCCGGGACATCTTAATATCATTCTGCATATAATGAACAGACATTAAGCTATAGATTTTCACTTTCATTTCAGTTTGTAAAGGTAGCTATGTTATATTAATGGTTTTGTGTAATGTAAGCACACATACAAAGAGTATTGAACCATAATAAACAAAAACATTTAATTAGTTTGTAAACACTAATAACAAGGTGAAAACCATGCTTTCCATTTGCTTTGAAGAGGGAGTAAATTATAACCAAGTAAAACACAGAGACAGCTTTTGCAGAAATACATGCAATACATACGTAACACTAATATCTAATAATATAAAGTAGCATTTTATATGTTAAATGTACAAATAGAAAAAACTCTACACATTAAGCTCTTGAATAAAAGAGAGAAAAAAATTTAGTGTTCTTAAAGATGTCATTAGTAACAATCAGGGAGTCAAACAAGTAAATGCTCTGGGCAGTTTTTTAAGAGGTTTACATCAGAAGTCAATGCTGCTACTACTGATGTAAATTTAAGGCGCTGTCTAATTTGGGATCTAATGTGCCAGAAAATAATTACCATAAACCAATTCCCTACCTATAATTCAATAAACTACTGCTACCCAGTGATAAGCCCTCACTTCCTTCCTGAAGCTTACAGAGCTCTCACTTGGGATTCCCTGGCTACAAATACCTGTGTGCTATGCAGTACATGAGCAAACCTGATAAAACTGGGACATGCATCAGATCTCCTGTGCATGACACACACAGCAAATGTAGTCTGTCCTAGGCAGACTATATAACCTAAAAGTAACAAGCTTAGTGTAGTCCAGTCTGATTCTCTGAGCCTGGGGAAGTTTTTTTGCGCAAGACCTACAGGCATCAATTAATCTCAGACAACAGCTGATTTCCTATAATGAAACTTCCAGATAACAAAAGGAAAGAAGTTCAGATACACTCAGATATGTGGTAGTTAAACCTCTGGATCAATCAGTTAATAAATGAGAAACAGTGGAAAACAGTTTGAAAGCATACTTTTGCAACATAAGTTAAAAGGTTTTCCTATTCAACTCTTCTGCCACTGATAACACAGCAGCAAGGTAAAATAATCTGGTTTAAATCAGAGTTGACAAACCCAAAAAAGAAAACAGACTTGAAAATCTTCTGTTATATGAGTAACAGACAATAATTTCAGATTAATTGCATGCTGCTTTGGAGTTGTTTTAGTTTGGGATTGTTCAGGGTTTTTTTGAGGGATGGGGTGGGGACAGAAGGAGAGGTTGGTTGGTTTTTTTTTAATTTTAAGCATATACTTTAAGCATAACATTTTCTTAAGTATGTAAACATATAACAAATAAAGTATGTACAGAAATTTTCCCAATAATTTATGATCTACCATTCCCAGAAGCCTTTTAGCTACTTTTTAAAATATATCATGTGGAACAAAAGTGACTAATGTAACTAATAAGTAACTAATGAGAGGAAAGCTAATGTCTTTGCAAATAATTTGGTGGGTGAGAAAGCATGGGTATTAACATCTTTTGAAATGGGTCCTAATGTCTCTACTGGCTTTGGGCAGCAGGTTCATTACAGAGCCCGACAGCTTGGCTCCTGAAACAACCAAGTGGGCCTGTGCAAGCCTGAACTTCTGAACTTTGGGGTAAAATAGTAGGTTTAAGGGGGGAATATGTGGTAGGCAGTTGAGGAAGGCTATACCTAAGCAATGGGGAAAGGAAGAGGGCAACATGTGGCCGGGAGTTTGGGATAAAAGGAGGCTGCGCCCTCCAAAATCTCAAGAGAGAGAAAACCCCGCAGATGTGTGCCCCAGAGGACTCTCTCCCTTTATTTAAATGATATTGCAGGACTCCTCTGTCTCCTTTTTGGACATAAACCTCAGGTGTTTGTGGATTTTCCTAACACTAACTATTTGGGACTAAAGGCATTTTTGCAGTTTGGGATAGGGTTAAGCATCCAAGTGATGGGGATGCTGTGTCCACAACTTTCACCTTATTTGACCAGACAAATTAATCCTTTCCATACCAACACAGGAGATTAGCGCTTCAACAAAATCGACAAAATAACAATAGGACTAAAACTGCCTGTATCCCCGGCACAGAACCAGTGATTTTGAAGAGTCAGGTAAAAGCACTTACCACACCGATTCCTTCAAAAGCAAATACTGCTGTCCCAAAAAACAGTGGGTATTTCTTCCAGCCAACCACAGGTGGCAGTTTTTGAGGATCTGCTAGATCCTGAAGAAAACAAAGAAAACCAGTGCATTAGCTCTTCTTACAATTTTGATTGATGCATTATGTTATATGAAAGAAAACTCAATACATGTTGACAGTGGTGTATCTGTTGCTATTTACAATCCCTGGTATTCCTGCCAAACCAAGTCCTCTATACACATTTATAGCCACCTTCCCACACAGAAACTTGCAGATGTATTTATTTTAGGTTCTATCACTGTCACTAGAAATTTTCACATTTAAAGAATCACACTGGTGTGTATAAGGGAGCATCAGAAGGGAAAGTGCACATCTCAAGTCTTATCTTCTGCAAACTTCTGTATTGCTCTTTCTAACCTGCTTTCATACTGCACAGATATTAGATATTCTTCATAACCATAACAGACATTAAAAGAACATCTCCTTAATACAAGCCAAAGTTCTGCAGAATGATTAATTACTATCTTACCCATTTTTTTCATAGCTTTCCCTGCCTCCTTGCCCAGTCTATATATCTCATTGCCTTTCTCCCCATGCTCCACTTCCCACTCATGAAAATACATATTTTTATTACCTTAAATTAAGATGCCTCAAATATGAGGCTGCCTTTCAGAAATTGTCAGTCAGTATATATCTATCAGAAACTAACTGCCACATTCAACAAACATAACTTGCCACACTGAGAAAAAAAGATAATAAACATTTTTATACTCACTCTAACAATATACTGGTAAATAATCACCAGGCTGACAGCCATGGACAGATTGGCAAGCAATGAAAGCAAGGACAGGCTCTTAAGGTCACGAATGAAGACCAGGAGGACCAGGAACGGCAGGAAGCACAGCATGTATATTCGTAAATCAGTATTCCTTTTCTCAGCGGAACTGATAGTGGCACTAATGTTCATTGGAGCCATCTTACTTTCCAAGAATCCTTCATGGACCTTTATTAAAACAAACAAACAAGACCAACATGTTAAACAGTGGTAGCAATGAGCATATGGTCACACTGCTGTTTTCCTACATGAAGTTTGTCTCTCTTTTCCTGGTGAGTGACAAGAATTATGAGATTCCTGTATGTATATTCAGTGCAGAGGGGAAGACAAGGCACTTCCAGCATGTGCTTCATACTTAAGGCAAATGATGAGATCAGGGCTTGAAAGCATCATTATCCCGCCACTGACTAAAGAAGAAATTCACATATGCAGTTTAGATCAGAGTCCTTTCAGAAAGGGAGAGCTTGATAAACTGGAAGCAAGCCAGACACATCTGGGCCTAAATCTTAGGAGTCTGAATTTTCCTAGGGAGAGTAAGTGGGTTAGATGATAAAATGCAACTGCACCTCAGTTCAGTGCCTAACAACCTTATGCCTTCACCATGCACATCATAGCAGCATACATACAAAATAATGTTAGAATATGAACATGCCTGTCTTTCATTTAATTCAAATGAATTTTTTTCACTCTCGCTTTTTTTATTAATGAACATTAACTGAACTTTAAAAACCATGAGCTCGGACAGAATTGAGAGTCCTGTATCTAATAAATTAATGCCTATAAATTAACACCTATAAATTAAAGGTAGTACACAATGTGAAAGTGCATTAAGTTTTTTTGTACATAACATTACAATAGCTGCATGTAGTGCAAATCAGAAGATTGAGTTTGGAACTATTCATGACTCTCATTGTTTCTTTTGGGGAAAAGTCAGTGTGGCTGCAACTGCCAAAAATTTGTTTTGTGGAAATTTACACAGCCATCTGTGCTGTGCACAGCACAATCAAAGCTGGTAGTTATTCTGCTTGCTGCAAAATAAGAACAGTTCAATTTGTTTTAGATCTCATCATGCTGTTTCCCTTAGGTATCTTTTCCTTCTCTACCATTGCATTCACCATCTTACAAATTAGCCTATGACTGTACTTAATCTGCTCATGCTGCATAAAGTCTTTGCTTGATGGCTACAGAAAGATACCTAGACAGTGAAAAAGAAAATTCCTTATAGCACAGAGACAAACAAAAATGCTAAAACCATATATAACTGAAATAACGTGCTTGATTTCCATTGTTTCAAACAATCCACAAATTTAGGAAGAGAGAATTAACTTACAACTATTCTGTCTGTAACAAAAAGCACTATACATTTTTTTTTCCACCATGAAAAAGGGAAAGCTAAATTGTACAATTCTGCAACCACATGTTTTCCAGAAATCTCACTTTATATGAAAACATCACTGGTCATTATTGAAACACTGATGGTTTCTACCTTGCAAGAATCTAAAGCGTCACTTGCAAGACATTTAGCATCTGGTAGTTTTCATTAAGATAATGTTTTTAGAAAGCTACAAAGAAGTTCTAATTACATTTTGAATTGAATTCACACAGCTACAATAACTTGACTTTGCCAAGCAGTAAGTCAAACACTTAACCAAATTACTTCCCTAATGCCACATGAAGTAAAGCTCTCTGTGGAAGTTTCCTGCTTTCCCACCATACTTAAAACAGAAATGCAGAACAAGCACTTCAGGCCTTTCACTTTAACAGGTCTTGTGTGTTTACTTGCTTGCATGCACTTGCAGGTAGCCAGAGGTGCTCTGCACACAAGGACATGTAAAAGAGCTTCTAAGAATCACAAAGTGATTTGAGCACATAAACTCTCTACTACAATAAATATTTAGCCCAGCATGTCTTCAATTTATACAAATATCTGTAGCCTAATGAACTATTAGAAAAAAATTAATAGAACATTTATTCCTTAAAAAAACCCAAACCAAACAAAAACTATCAGGCAAGAGACAGTTCAGGTTCTAAAATACATTTTTTACAATACCACAGTATAAACCAGCTTCTTCTCAAATAATTTCAAGCATTCAAACACTTCAGTCTTCTCTTAAAGACAGACGCATTCCCTTAGTACACATAAACTCCACTAGAAAGTACCTGCAGTCAGAAATATTTTTTTTCCTATTACCACCCCCAAATTCCAGCTAGACATTCAACTGGAGTTTACTGGCTAATACAGCTGGAAATGCAATGTACAATACTCTATAAAGTTATATTCAAATTTTGGCCTACTGTGATCAGCTACCCTGATGATGGGTGTGATCAGATCACATTTTCACATTGTGTTACGTAAGTGTGGTCATACAAAATAGCTTTTATAATTGTTTGCCTTTTACTTTCACAAGAGTACTGAGGAAAGCACAGAGAAAAGAACATACTAAGCTATACACAAACTCTCCACAACCTTCATTAGGTGAATGGATACTGATGCACAATCAGCAAAACACAGCTGACTAAAATTCTCAGATGGTGCCCCCCTGGCCCTACCTTCCCACCTCCCATTTGCACCTTTCAGCTATGACTTATATGCCTGCAATAAACCACAACACTATAACCTGCTTTACAATATAGTAAGTGTGGTAACCCTTCTAGCTACACTGTTCCCTGCTCCAGAATTCTCTGAAGAAGGAAATGGAGGCCAAACAGATTCTCAAAAACTTCATGACTTGCAGAAGCATGTCCATGTATTTCAAGGAACAGGTCCTGTTCCTTGAAATACAGTTTAAAGAAAGAAGTCAGGGCATCAAAGACATTCTAGCTGGAAGAGGAAAAAAAATTAAAAATATACATATTATGAAATTCTTAATCTGCTCAGTACAGATTACTATTTGGCATTAACCACATTTGCAGTCACAACTGTCTTCAGTCTGAGATAGGAACAGCACCTACTTCTTGTATGTTTTTTTACAACTTTCTCTTGTCCTCCCATTTGATCTCACCAAGTACATAACTTGACTTTATTTTTTACACAAACCCTTTGCATTACTGGCTGCTCCTACGTCCTCCAAAAGACACTTCTTCTCCAAGTTGAACAAGCCCAGTTTCCGCAGCCCTCACAGGACAAGTGCTTCAGCCCAAATAATTTCAGCAGGCTCCCCTAAACTCACTTCAGTCTGTCAATGACATTCCAGCATTGAGGATATCAAAACTCAACAGATATGGTCTAACAAATGATGACAATCACTTCTCTCCATCTACCAGCAATTCCTCTGTTCATACAACTCAAGATGCTGTTGCTTTCAGGGCACATTGCTGGCTCCTGATCATGACCACTACCCTCTGAATCTGACCATATAAACAGCTTATTTCCCCACCCCCCCCAGCTAGTTGTCCATTTATTCATCCACCCATGCCATAGCAACCTTACCTGGATACAATAATATTGTCAGAGACAGCATGGAAAAACTTGCTAAATCCAACGTGGCACCTAGTACTTTCTCATCATGTACAAATTCAGATTCATGGACACAGTTATACTGATAAAAATGCACAGGAAGACACAGTTTATTCCCTTTTGTGGACATATATACCTTTAAATCAACTTTGTAACAAGAGAGCAACTTTAACATCACCAGTCAGAGCAGTACCACTTATGGGCTTAGGCAGGACCAGAGAAAATATCCCGGAAAGGTGGATTTTGAGATGTGACAAAATAGGGATCCTGTACATTAACTCAGAAGAGGCACACTAGATAAGATCCAGCAAGGGTTAATCTTGTGGGAGAACTAAACAAACAGGCACAAGTTACTGACAGGTAGAAGAAAGCTGAGTCAGAAAGTAAAATGCAAAAGTTATAGAAAGTAAGGATCACTACTCTCTCTTAAAATGGACCAATGGCTGTGGAAGATTTGACAGCGGAATGGCAAAGGAAAAATCTAATGAAGATGAGATTATACTGACTTTTTCAGGTGAGGGTTAACATCATCATGACTTTAAAAGTGCTTTCCTAAATTTTGCTTTGAAAATAGATCAGACAACACTTAAAACTGTACCAAAAGTACCAAAATACAAAACAGCAGGAAGAATTTGGGGTTTTTAAACTTTTTCACGTGCTGTTTAGTTCCGTGCTCATTGTGTTAGGATGGACTATGATGCACTTCCTATCTAACCTAGTCTCCTAAATATTAGAATTAATATTACCTCAGATTCCTATTCTGGACAATAATCACTTTCAATCCTCTGCTGCTCTCTGCTAGCGCATTACTGCATATGGCAGTCATGCTAAGCCAAGAACATCCAACACTCTATGTAACTGTCTTTGTCCTGAACAAAGCAACATGATCTGGTGTCAACCATTTCCCCAAACCACATGAGGAAGTATCATTATGGTTTTAGAAAGGAAGCACATAGCCATTGAAGTCTCTAAGCATAGTGATGTCCCCAGACACAAGATTTCATCAGGAGTTACTTCAGTTACTCAAGCATTAATTTACCATGCTGTTGTGATGTTTGAAAAAGTTTTTTTCTCTCATTTACACAGCCCAAGTATAGTATTCACCAGCTTCAGCTGAATCCAGGAAGATCAAACACTTGTGCAAATCTAGACATCAAGTTCCTTCTCCACTCAGAAAATTAATGCACAATTAGAGGCTGCAAAAAATTCAGTTGAACCAATGAAACACTTCCTTCTTAAAGGAACTATCTCAGAAGCAAGAAATAATTCCATTTCCTTAGTCTCTTCAACTGAGACCATTGTTTCCTTGCCTGTATCCCAAACCACACTCTTTCTGTCATGAAATTTTATGGACTTTTCAGCATCTAGTAAGCTCAAAACAGCAGTCCTTGAACTCACTGGTTCCTCCTAATTTCTTCCTTACTTAGCTCAGAGCAACAGCCAGAGCAACAGCCAAGGCGAGATCTGGGGCAAAATCAGTATGTGATCAGAGAGATAAAGACTAGATTATAACCCTGTAATTTTGCATAAACAGGCCAAATAAATGTTTCACAGCTCATTTAGTTCTGGCGCTTCCCTGCAACTTAATACTGTACTTTGCAGCATTTTTAATTCATCCAGTTTTATGACTAAGCATAATTCCCAAAGTTTTGTGAGCTTTTCCCACAAAAAAATGGGAAAAAAAAATCAGAATTCTACTACATATTATGCTACTGATGGGGCATCTTCAGGGTGCTAAAGATCTAAAAAAATGCTCACAAAAAGCTGAATTTCTCAGCTTTATCAGCAAACAATGAAAGAGGACACTTTTGCAGAGAACTCAGCAAACATTCATGAGAAAGCTGATAAATTTTCCCTCACTAAAAAAAGGTGGTCAGGCATTGGAAGAAGTTGTCCAGGAAAATCTTGGAATCACCATCCTTTTAAGTGTTCAAGAAATGTGTGGATGGGGCAATTGGGAACAGGTTTATTGATGAACATGGTAGTACTGGTTGATCTTGATAAAAATCTTTGCAAAACCAACCTCCACAATTCATGACTCTATGAAATGCCAAGACTCTTGACACACGGCCTTCTGCTGTCCAAGCAGGAAATGCAAACAACTATGGCATGAAAGGGGACCATGTTTTTTGAGCACAGGTTCTTCTTCCTATCCCTGTGTGCTCCTTCCCTAGCCTTGCTTCAGTCAGCCCTCAAGATTTTTTTTTTCTGTCCCATCTTTACTGTTCTTCTCCAGTCTGAAACATTTTCCCCCATAAGCCTCTTATTACATCCTGACAGAGTTAATCAGAACTTTTGTCACCAGTCTAGGTTTCTTTGGTGCTCCTGGAAAATATTTTTCCTTAGGAAAAGCTTGATTTGCGATTCAATATAACTGAAAATAGGATCTTGCAGCACAGTGTCTGGGAAATGCTAATGTAATGCAGAAAAATCTCAGTAAAGTTTCCACCAGTTGCAATGAGTGTAATTTGCACACACCAACATGCAAATATGATCAGCAACGTACAGATTATAATGCAGATGTATTGGTCAAGGTGTGCTATCAGCAATATTTTTACTGTTTTTCCTTTATCTCAGCTCTACCCTTCCTGCCCCCTCCATTCCCTCTGTCCACCTTCCTCATCCTTTCACTAGCCCAATCATGAGAGAATTAGGCTGCACTAATTTTTGTTCTTTGGTGCCCTCTACGGGACTGATTTCTGCAATAGAAAGTTGCCAGGAAGAAACAAACCAGAGTTCTCCCTCACAGAAGAGCAAGCACAGGGCAGTCCAAATCAAGTACATTTGGAAGTGGAACTTCTGAATTACTAGTGACTTTAATCCACCCATCCATAGGGTCCATGTTAGAGGTCTCTGCAGCTACTGCTTTTGCAGCAGTTGCCTTCCTGTAAGAGTTTTCAATGTTTCCTCAAGAAAGCAAAAAGTTTCCTGAAAAACATTTTAGTTTTGGCTTTTTTTTTTTCCCAAATCTACAAAAGCCAAGGTCAGCAAGTGCTCAGTCTCATCTTTTGCCTAAGGCCACAGCATATACATAACCAGCTGATCAAGTAAATATTTGATAAGAAAGGCTTTAATTTAAACTTACATTACACAACATGCATTAAAGATCTCATTTCAGAAGGCCAGCAAAATAACATCAGATTGTATTTCTAGCTTTAGAGACAGATTCTAATGGTAGGAGTGTAGTTTTAAAGGATAGGATTTTTTTTTCCTCACAACATACAAATTGCAGAGTACCTAGCTTCCAAATACACAAATTTGCCTCAGTGACAAATCTTCATCCATACAACTTGGAACACTTCTCAAACACTATATACTCATCCACAACAGGATGAAAAAAACAAACTATCTTCTATGTGCTAACTGCCCAAGGGGACACTCTTCTTCCTAATTAAATTAAGGTAAGCTATGCCAAGACACCTGTTGCCTACCTTATGGGTAGAGTAAGAATCCATACGGACAATTAATGCTCAGAAACCTACCACAGCTTACTCCTCACTTCACTACTCACGGGAGCATACACACAACCAGAGAGTCACAGAAACGCTTGGGTTGGAAAAGACCCCCAAGATCACCGAGTCCAACCTTTGACCAATCATCACCTTGTCAACTAGACCACGGCACTGTGTGCCTCGTCCAGTTGTTTTCTGAACACCTCCAGGACTTCACCACCTCCCCATGTAGTCTCTTCTAATGCTTAACAAACCCTTCCATGAAGAAATTCTTCCTGATGTCCAACCTGAACCTTCCCTGGCAAAACTTCAGACTATGTCCTTTCATCCTGTCACTGGTTGCCTGAGAGAAATCAACAACCCCCACCAGGTTACACCCTCCTCTCAGGGTTGGAGGTGATGAGGTCATTACTGAGCCTCCTTTTCTCAAAGTTTAACACCCTCAGCTCCCTCAGTCATTCCTCATATGACTTACTCTCTAGACTTTTCCTAGCTTCATTGCCCTTCCCTGAACTCACTTCTTTCTTGAAGTGAGGGACCCAGACCTGGTCACAGAACTCGAGGTGTGACCTCAGCAGTGCTTGTATGGATACAGGCCCAGATTCAGACTCATTAAGCTTTATGACAACTGACTAACCATAGTCTCCTGAGCAGAAAACACTGCAGAGCACATTGGTAGTGTCCTGGAATTGTAAAAAGAAGAGAGAGCACCACAAGCTCAACATGCCTGTGTTTGAGCATCCATCCTGTGCTGGCTGACCCTCCATGGACCACGTGCTCTGACACACAAACTGCTGACTGCAACTGCCAAGTGTGCCCCAAGGAAGGACCAATACCCACCAGGACCCCATCAACAGAATCCCCCTATGAGAAAGAGTTTAGAAGGACTGGAGAGCAAGAGACAAAGAAGGTAAATGAAAGCAGGAGCAGTGTCACAAAAATGCCAGGCATGGTTTTGTTTGCTTTTGTCAGAGATGGATGCAGTAAGGAAAAAAAAGGGGTAGTTGGGTTTTCTTGAAAGGTTTGGGGTTGCTTGCAACGTGTAAAGGCATTTGTAGCTGTGGGGATCCATTTGCAATGTTTAGTTGACTTCAGCAACTTCAGGCATAAAACTTGAATGAAAGAGATGTGACCAAATGTAAAGCATTCACAGAAGAGCAAAAACAATTTTAAGATTGTATCATGTCTCCCCTCTATTAGCTAGAAGGGAGACAGGATAAAAATATTCAAAAATATAAAAGGTGTCTACAAATAGAAAAGAATAAATTACTTATAGCTAGAATATGAAATAAAGAACTCACAGTATCAGTAA